>NW_006441386.1:931428-988100 GCF_000325575.1 Pteropus alecto
AGGATGTTATTTCCTTATTGATTTTCTGTTTGGATCATCTGTCCATATGTGACAGTGGAGTATTTAGGTCCCCAGCTATGATAGTGTTTCAGTCTGTTTCTCCCTTTAGTTCTGTTAGTAATTGCTTTACATATTTTGGGGCTCCCTGATTGGGAGCAGAGATATTAATAATTGTTATGTCTTCTTGGTGTATGATTCCCTTTATCATTATGAAGTGTCTCTCAGTATCTTTCTTTACCTTTTTTATTTTGAAGTCTATTTTGTCTGATATTAGCACCACTACTCTCGCTTTTCTCTGAATGCTATTTGCTTGAAATCTCATTTTCCACCCTTTCACTTTGAGTCTATATTTGTCTTTAAGATATGTCTCCTAGAGGCAGCATATGGTTGAGTTTTGTTTTTTGATCCAATCTGCAACTCTGCACCTTTTTATTTGTGAGTTCAATCCATTTACATTTAGGGTGATTATTGAATATGAGGTCTTCTTATAGCCTTTTTATCTTTTGCTTTCTGGTTGCTCGGTGTTTCCATTGCTTCCTTGTCTATGTGTTTCTGTTTTCTTTATTGTGGTTGGCTTTTGTGGGTTTTACCTCTGGTTTTTCTTGTTTTATGTTATATACTTCAGTTCTGAATCTTTGGTGTGTGGTTACCATTACGAATATGTAAAGGATAGTTATATATATACAGTTGTCCATTTTCTTCTGTGCGTGCCTCATTTCCATTCCCCTTTGCAAATTTGGATCTTTGAATCCTTCCCTTTTCTGTCATTGTTGTCTCAATTTGTCCCTATGTATGCTGAACGTTTATTACTATCTTGCTATAGCAATTCTCTTCTTTTTGTTTAAGCTTATAATGCCCTGTTCTTCATAAAGGTTGCACTCCTCTGCTTCTATTTGCCTGATGGTCACCTTACTCCTAATTATGTTTTTTTTGTTTTTGTTTTTCTTATCATTTTGTTTTAGGTGAGCTGACCCCTTTCAGGATTTCCTGTAGTGCAGGCCTCGTAGTGGAGAATTCTCTCAATTTTTGTATGTCTGGAAAGGTCTTAATTTCTCCTTCATATCTAAAGGAAAGTTTAGCTAGATACATTATTCTAGGCTGGTAGTTCCTTTCACTTAATAATTTAAATATTTGATTCCGTTTCTTTCTGAATTGTAAGGTTTGCCCTGAGAAGTCCGAGGATAATCCAATTGTTTTTCCTATATAAGTTACCATTTTCTTCTCTCTGGCTGCCCTGAGAATTCTGTCTTTGTCATTGACCTTTGATCATTTTAATACAATGTGTCTTGGTGAAGGCCTTTTTGGGTTGAGATAATTGGCTGTTCTGTTGATTTCCTGAATTCCAAGCTCTAGCTCATTCCCTGGATTTAGGAAATTCTTGTCAACTATTTGTGTGGAAATGCTTTCTAGTCCCTGCTCCTTTTCCTCGCTTTCGACAATGCCCGTTATTCTTGTTTCCTCTCCTGATGATATCAACTAGTTCTTGTATTTATCTTTCATTATTTTTCATTCTTCAGTTTCTTCTTCCTTCTGATTTATTTCTAAATTTCTGTCTTTCAGTATCACTGCTTTTCCTCAATTTGGTTGACTCTATTTCCCAAGCTTGCTATTTCATTTTTCAACTCTTGCATGTGTTTTTTATCTCCAGAAGATTTATTCTGTTCTTTTTGAGAGTTCAGGGTTCTTTCTCTGCTCATCTAGATGTTTTTTTCGATTCCTGAAATTGTTGATATGACTCATTTTGGAATTCAGTGAGTTTTTTCAGAAGTACCATCCTGAATTCTCTGTCATTTAAGTTGTATATTTCTATGTCTGTAAGCTTATTTTCTGGAGATTTTTCTCTTTATTTCTGAGATGCCTTGTCACTTTGGTTGTTAATGGTGTTTAATGGATTATTTCTTTGCCTGGGCATGAATGGAAATGTATTCTGCTTTTTCCCCCAATAGATTTGTTATATAAAGTTCTCTCTTTTGCTTGCTGCAAAGAAGGCACTTTTCTTTTGGCTTCCAGTAGGTGGCGTCTAATCCTCTTGGAACCCTGCTTTATATAAAGCCTTATAAATACCTTTCTATTTTCCGATAGATATTTAATTATGCTTGCTACCCTCAGTTTCAGTCCCTGTCAGTGTCAGCAACAGTTTAAGTAGCATTTCCTCAGATTTCCCTGGGGCTCCATAGTGTTCAATTTCGGAGGGTATGGGGGTGAGTCCTCTCTGAGTTGGGAGTTGGAGATGGCAGCTCATCCTTGGTTTAACAATCATGGCCAGTAAAAAATAACTGTTGTTTCTCTGTGATCCTGCTTTCTGCCCTGAAGATTGGGCCCTGCCACCACCGGTGTGGCACTCACAGCACTCCCAGGCAGGACTGTTCATGGAATGCACCTTCTTACTTCCTCCTCCTCCTACAGGGAGTTCCGTCTGGGACTTTGTTTCTCCTAGTCCACCTCCCAACACCAGGGGTTCTGACCTGTGGTAGCTCTTATGCGCAGATCCCACACTCAGACGTGCTGGTGTACAGTTTGGGTGTTTTTTGTTGAGTTTTAGATCTTCAGCTTATTTTTGCTTCAAATGGAGAGGTCTAGGGACATCTCTCACTCCACCATATTTCCGAAATCCTCTAGTTATTTATTTCCACAGACTTCTACTTATTCTATATTCTCCAGCAAATCCAATTGCAATTTAGACTGCTGTTTTTCAAAATGGGGTCCCTTAGGAGCCGCAGCTTGGTAACTCATTTTTAAATTCAAACAACTTTGTTATATTTTATTTTATATGAAAAGGTACTTATGCAGTAGTTACCAGGAAAGTTGAATACAACACAAAGTATGTAGGCAGCAGATACCAAAGAAATCCTATATGATTTAGAGTTGTTCAAGCAAGCACAAGAAAACTCTGGTTCAGTTTCTATGAACTATCAAAAGGATAAAGACAAAAGGACCTTTTATCTCCAATTAATCAGGTTTTGAATACCAGCTTTTCAGCATAATAAAATAAAGACATCATAAGACAAAATATATCTCTTTCTAAAACATTTCTTTTTAGTCCATATGTACTTGGAATAATCTTGTATTAAGTTTTGAGGCAACTTCCAGTGTTCAAAGTAAATTTAGCCTGGAGCAGTGTTCTAAGAAGTCAATAGTAGCAGCAGTAGGAGCATAATATAGTCACTTCACTGCAATTTCCAGATTCCATAAAATCCCAGTGCTGTTGCCACTCAAGTAAACATTGAGGCTGCAAGATAACAAATTGTCTCAAGCTTGTTATATTCCATTAGTGTTTTTAAAGAAGCAATTTCAGTGTCAATTTTATTATTGGTCTCTAAAATAATAATTTCGGTTTTAGTATCCTTTTTGGTAAATTCTGTGGTTGCTGCCATAAGTTTCTTTTCTTTATCATATCTGTTACTCTGCTCCTTTCTAGGTTGATGTCCAGTTTATCTGCTCCAATTCGACTGGTTTCACTTATCACTTGTTGCTTAACTTGTTCTAATTCAGTTTTCATTTTTTCATTCTCTGCTCTCAGATTTGCAAATTCACTTTTCTCTGGGATGACCATTTCTTTCCTGATGGAGTCCAGATGAACAATTAGCTGTTATACTGTTATTTCCTGTTGAGCTTGAGTGACCATCTATCTCCTTATAGGTAGTATCCAAGCTGACATTTGATAAAGTGGTTAATGCTGATACAGTTATTTCTGCTTGTGCTTTGTCAAATCCATGGGCTTCCAAGTCCTAAACCAGTACATGGGTATCAAAAGTTAATTTCCTTTGTTCTAAAGGAGTTATGTCCACTTGCCTCACATCATATCCTTACTTGTTTGTGTTGGTTAAGAAGTCTCTCCACAGGGTTGGCAAGAAAAGCCTAAAGGGGGTTAAAATCCAGTGGCCCCCACTGCTTTCAGATCGTAGGGGGCACCAAACCCCACTAATAAGTCTTAATATCTGGTAGAATAATCCCCCTCCCACTTAGTTCTTCTTTTGAAGGTTACCTTGATTATTTTTGGCCTTATGCATTTCCATATAACTTTTACAATCAGCTTGAAATTACTACTTCCCCTCCCTGCCAAAAGCATGCTAGAATTTTAATGGGAAATCCTTTGAAGAGAAAGGACATCTTTACTGTATTGGATCTTACAATCCCTGAAAGTAGTATGTCTCTCTATCTATTTGGTCTTTAATTTCTCTCAATAACGTTTTCTAGTTTTCTGTCTTACACATCTTTTATTAGATTTATTCTTAAATATTTGGTGACTTTATGTTATTATAAATGGTATTATCCTTTAAAATTCCTAATTGCTATGCATAGAAAAGAGTAAAATTTTAAGATTTTATGAAATTAAAATATCATTTTAAGAATCATCTAATATTCAAATTGTTATGGGAATATTGGGTACATTAAGAAAAGTTGGGTTAAATCCAGGGTTCTAAGGTTTGAGATTTCAAAAGGGAATCAGGAGGAACCTGTTCCTAAATTGTGGGAGTTCTGTGTTGGTTGCTTGAGAGAGATGGCCTAGGGCTTGCGTTCTCTCACAGCTAAAATGATTGGAACTTGGAATGTTGGAATGCTGATTTTTCTTCTTCGTGTGTTCTGAGCCCTCTGCCAGCCAGCCCATGTTCAGAAGCACCCGGGCAAGTGTGGAGCAAGTGGGATTAGAGTGAATGGGGATTTTATTTAGTCCTTCAGCTCTGGCTGCTCTTGAACTGATAGGCTTCCCATTCTAAAACTTGCCAAGAATGAATCGGTGAACCCATCCACTATCAGCTATTGCAAGCATTCTGAAGTGATGATGACAGTACCTGTTTCCTTAAACTTATACTTGGCTTTGTTTTTCCAGGTGTATAAGGGAGAATTTCAGCTACCTGACTTTCTTAAAGAAAAACTTCAGGTACTGTATTTGTTTCCTCCTCTTGATGTATAATAGATGGGCTCTTGTGTTGACATGCTCTTTTTAGAGATAATGTGTACTGGTCATAGAAAGATTGGCCTCTGATAATCATTGGTTTTAACAGTAATTTAACACAGTCTTAATTTCAGAGAGCTCATTGTCTCTAAAACTAGGGAAATAGCTTATTAGTAACTAAAATCCAATTGCTTGAGGTCTTCCAAGACACACGGTACACCACATGAGAGAGCCTACCTTGTATATCTGCTCCAGGTTTCCGATATCTAACTTGAGATAAAAATGTGCAGCCACCTTTTGTTCTTATTACATATACATCCATGGCCTTTTAACTTTTCTCATTTGGAGCCTGGAAGACTTGTGAATACATGGCCATTTGCCCTCAACTGCTAAAGTTGAGTAAGGATGGTAAGAATTTGAAGCTTATAACTTTCAATTTTTAAATAATTAATTAAAACAAATTCAGAGTTATCCTTATAATGTCACACTCTCATTTACTCAGATTCCAATTATGTTTATTGAGTTGAAGAGAAACAGGTAGTGTTATGGCTGATGTGCCTAGAGTAGCCCAGAGTGTCCTGCATTTGAACCTCATCTGCTATTCTTATATAGTAGTGGGGAAAAATGGGTAACTACTGCTTGAGCCCTGCAGAAGATTTCCCATTATAGTGATATAAAAACTAGTGATATTATATGTTGCCTCTAGGCTGCTGCTATCAGTGATTAGCTTGTTAGTAGGAAACGAAGACTCAGCACTGAACTCAGTTTCCAAAAATGTTTCAGATAAGCGTTGGTGAGGGGAAAATGCCACCTCACAGATTCTGTGTGAAGTTGTGTTACCTAAAGCAAGCCTGCAGGTAAATGGGTAGGCTCTCTAAGAGAAGTTGTGTCTCACACCAGAGTTGAAGACTCTGGCTTCTTAGATCTTTGTCTGATAACAATCAGCCATCGGTACATATTACTTGAGAATTTCAAACTACTTTCAAGGCATATTCTTATTAGCACATATTTAATTTTAATCTATCCATTCATTCATTTCAATTTTTTGACAAACATTTACTGAATTTCTGCTATGGGTGACAAATTGGAATAAGTCCTCAGGAGTCAGAGTGAAAAAAGATCTTCTCAGGGAAGATATTTGCCAATGATACATCTCAGAAGGAGTTACTATCCAAAATATATAAGGAACTCATACAACATAACACCAAAGAAATAAATAATCTGATTAAAAATTAGGCAGAGAACCTGAATAGATATTCCTCCAAAGAGGACATATAGATGACCAATAGTTATATGAAAAGATGCTCAACATCTCTAAGCATCAGAGAAATGCAAATTAAAACCACAATGAGATATTACCTCACACCTGTCAGAATAGCTATCATCAATAAATCAACAAATACATGTTTGCGAGGATGTGGTGAAAAGGGAACCCTTGTGCACTGTTGGTGGGATTGTAAATTGGTACCGTCACTATAGAAAACAGTCTGAAGGTTTCTCAAAACATTAAAAATGGATATACCTTTTGACCCAGCAGTTGCACTTATGGGTATTTATCCGGAGAAATCGCAAACACTAATTCAAAAAGACATAAGCTCCCCTGCGTTTATTGCAGCATTATTTACAGTAGCCAATTTATGGTAGCAACCTAAGTGTCCATCAATACACGAATAGAGGGAGAAGAGTTGGTACATATATACAATGGAGTATTACTCAGCCGTAAAAAATAAGAATGAAATCTTGCCATTTGCTACAACATGGATGGACCTAAAGGTATAATGCTAAGTGAAATAAGTCAGACAAGGACAAATACCACATAATTTTACTTATATGTGAAATCTAAAAAACAAAACAGAAACAAACTCACAGATACAGAGAACAAATTGATGGTTGCCTGACAGGAGGTTGAGTGAAAAAAGGGAATAGATTAAGAGGTACAAAATGCCTGTTGTAAAACCAGTCACGGAGATATAAAATATAGCATAGAGAATATAGTCAATAACCATGTGTGGTGTCAGATGGGTACTTAGACTAACCAGAGTAATCACTTAATAAGTCATATAAATATGTAATCACTGTGTTGTATACCTAAAACTAATATAATATTGTCTGTCAACTGTAATTGAAAAATTTTTTAAATTAACAACAACAAGAAAGATCTTCTCAAGTAACTCATGATCCATCCAAAAGACTATAATCAACTTTTACAGACAAGGGAGTGCAGAACACTGACCCTGAGCTAGGCATGATGTTTCAGAAACCTGGATGGATTCAGGAACAGGCTGACACTCACGTACAGGCTGTGGCAACTGGAGCCAGAGAGTAATGTAAGAGGCAGAGCCTTGAAGGAATGTCAAGTTCAATGGCTGTTTTGCATAAATCTGAGTCAAGAAAAAGAGTATGTAAGACTAAAACTAAAGGGACACCCCCACTTCACAGCATTCTCAAAAATCATTTCCAGGTGAATTATAGACCTAAATGTGAAAGGCAAAATAATAAGGTTTTTAGGAAACAGGAGAGTATCTTCATGACCTTAAGAGGGAAGGATTTCTTAAATGAGTCATTAAAAACACCGATCATTAATTTTCAAATGGATAGATGAACTACGTTAAAACTGTCCATGAGTCTCTGTTTACTTGTCATGTTTTGTTTGTGCTTTTAAATTTATATCCCACATATAAGTGATTTCATGTGGTTTTCAACTTTTTCTGCCTGACTTATTTAACTTAGCATGATAGTCTCAAGATCCATCCAGGGACATGGACAGTAGACTAGTGGTTACTGGAGGGTGGGGGGTAGGAGAGAGGTAGATGGGATAAAAGGGTCAAATATGTAATGACAGAGAGAAATCTAACTATGGCGGTGAACACGCGATGCAATATATATATATATGACTTGCTGTTGAATTGTACACTTGAAACTTAGTGGATTTTGTTAATCAATGTCACCATAATAAAAAAAAAAAAAAGAAAGGGAGGGAATGAAAGTTTTTCAGACTTTAACAAGTACTATGATGAGAACTAAACATCGTGGAATTTTGGCCTTGGGAACTTAGACATTAGTGCACTTTGTAAAACAAGTGAATAAATCTAATAAATAAACATTACTACTGAGGGGTTGCAATTTTGGAGGGATACTGATGGAGTGGGGTGAAGTATCAAGAGAATAAAATAATTTTTCCATTTAAAAAACCCCTGAGAATGTTTACTTCTTAGAAAGCATCATAAAGAGTAAAAAATTATGCCTTAAATGAGAGAAAATATTTGAAACAAATGACTTATCTGTAGAATATAGATAATTTCTAGAAATGAATAAGGGCAAAAGATATAACAGGCACTTCAAGCCCCTTATTCTGGTAGTTTCATTTAATGCATCACACACATACTTAGAAAAGGGATTATAAAAGACTGATTTAATTTCTAATAAATGAAAAAATTAAAGGCCATAGAACTCTCAGGATTTTTTATTTAGCTAGAATGGCTCACAGAACTCAGGGAAGCACTGTACTTATGATTACAGTTTTGTATTTATAAAGAATATAAATCAGGACCAGCTCAATGAAGAAACACATAGGATAAGGTCTAGGAGGGTCTCAAACACAGAGTTTCTGTGACCATTCCTCATGGAGTCAGGGTACTTCTCTCTATGCACATCACTGTGTTCACCAACCAGGAAGCTCCACTGAATTTTGGCATCCAGAGTTTTTATTTGTGTCTAATTACATAGGCATGATCGATTGAATGATTGGCTATGTGATTGAACTCAGTCCCCAGTCAGTGTCCCCTATCCAGAGGTTGGGCTGGCTGAAAGCCCAACCTTCTGATTATAGAGTTGGTCTTTCTGATGAAGAGCCCCCTATCCTGAGTCATCTCATCTCCTCTTAGTATAAACTCAGGTATGATCCAAGGGGCTTGTGAATAACAAAGATACTCCTATTGCCAGGGAAATTCCAAGGACTTAGTCTCCCTACCAGGAACCAGGGACAGGGAGGCCAAATTTTTTATTATATAACAGTTGCAGACCGAGTTCATTAGAAAAGTCTGTAATCAGAGCCTGCAAGCTACACCTGATATTTTAACAAGAGCAGTCACTTCTCATGTTGACCATCTTCAAGAACTTTAAAACATCTTTTGCTTCCTTTGACAGACTGAGCAAGTGGAGTAGCAGAGCCAGGAACCTCTTATATACATGAGGTGAGGATTGGGGGATATTGCTGGGTTTTTGGGTTTCTCTGCTTAGGCTCTTATAGGAGGGTAATGTGGCCAGGGTGGAGAGCTCTGGAGTCAGTCTGCCTGGATTGGAATCAGCTCTGTGTGGCATTGAGCAAACTACTTAACTTCTGTTTCTTAGTTCCTTATCTATAAAATGAGGACAATATTAATGAGAATGATAATAAGAATTAACCATAATAATGTCTGCAAAAATCCCAGTACACAGTAAGCACTCTAACAGTGTTAGTTGTTATTTTCAATATGATAAATGATAAACCATTTAGCTGAAGAAAACCTGGAGAACAACCCCAACCATCTGTTTGCTGATAAGGAAACTGACCCTAGAGAGTAGGTTATTTGTCAAGGTCACATTACAGGTAGGAGAACCCAGGTCGAAAGAACACCAGTGCTTCTTCCACCACCATGCAGCTTTCTCTGTGTGCTGACATGCAAATAATTTTGTACAAATATTTTTGGGGGTTAGTTGGTTTATCAAGTCTGTCCTTGCTGATTTTAATGTATTATGATTTCTCATGTGTGTAACCTACTTTGTCTCGGTGTAGCTAAGGGCTACAGTATGGGTTAGGCCAGCTGTGCTTATAAGCCCCCTTTATATCTGAATAATCATCAGGTACATGTCCAGGGATATCAGCCAATTAGTGGCAAAGCTAGTTTCTGAACCCAGACCTCCTTACATGGCTGCCCAGAGCTAATACTCCTCTCCCACACTTTAAGATTCTGTTTTGCTCTAAATGATTTGATGATGCCTTAAATCATTTAGAACTTGAAAAGCTTTTTAAAAATTTGATTCTTCTTTATACATTATCTTGCTGTTTTATTTTTAGTATATAATAACCATGTATTCAGTGCATATTCCATACCAAACAAAATATCAGCATTTTATATCTATAATATATAAATAATATATGATATATAACAACATCTTGATAAATATATATATTATTTATATAAACAAATGAATGAGTTCATTAAAATTTCAAACCACTCTGGCAAGTAAGTGGTATTATTCCTGTTGTACTCATGAGAAAACAGATTGAATAATTTGAGTAGATTTTTAATGTATGATGCTGTGTGTTGATGAATTATAGATAGAAAAAGCACATGAACACCGCTATGCCATGTCAAAATCATGGATGGCAGTAAGCTAATAATATTAATAGGTTTCAGGATTTATCATTACCTTTTTACTAAGGAGCAAGTGCTAAATGTAGACTTATACTTCATGGGCATGCATATATGACAACAGTTATCAGGTCTGGGATAATTTTGTTTATCTAAAATACTTTCAAAATTTATAAATTCCCTCCCCGAAACACACACAGATACATTTATTGACCAGCTATTTTACAAGACACATTCAAGGAAACTTTTCTAGTAACGAACTATAGAAACGATCCCTGAAAGTATAGTCTTTGTTTTACAAGACAAAATACAGTGTCGGATTGACTCCAGCCTTCAAGTTGGCTCCACAGCAGCATTTCATTCTTGTTTGCTTACCCAGGCCTGTAGCTGCCCACATGCCTTGAGGGAAAAACTCAGGACAAACTGGGAAGACAACAAATCATCTCAGGACAGAGTCTAGTCTGTCTTCCTGTCTTTTGGATTCCTGTGGCATTTGAATAACAGTCACTGTGTTATCTAAAACTTCCTTTTAAGAACCTTAGTGTCCACCTTTTCAAAGGAAGAGTCAGCATGTTGGATTCCTGGACATTTGAGAGCCCTATCACTGCCCCTGCAGTAGCCTCAATTGCAGATGACAGTTGCAGTCATTTAGAAATGGGCAGGAGCAGCCCTTCTTTTGGCTGCTGTCTGCTTGTTTTGGGCATTGAAGCTACTGGCAGACATCTCAAAGCAATCCAGAGTGAGGGAATGTGTGCCTCTCTCTTAGTCCTTCTGACGCAGCTGTTCTCATAACTGTCAATACCACTGCCCATCTACTTGGCTTATGTCAGGCCCCAAACTGGAAAGGAAATGGTGTGGTGCAGGGGGAGATGGAACTGTGACTCCACACCTGTAACCGTATTCCTTTTGTTTGCCCTAGGGAAGACTGTTGCCTTTTCAACAGAAGACAAGTTTCTAGGACAGGTTGTCCTCTGCTGAGATCCATGGAATGTATGTACCATGGCCCGCATCTGTTGTTCATTTGCCAGTCTCCTTCCACCAGGAGGGCAGAATGTCAGTATACGTTTGAGCCTTCCTGAGTGAACTGTTTCCTGAGTACAGTGCTCTAATTGCATGCACAGGACAGTGGTAAAGCGCTCAGAAGGGACATGTGCTTTCTGTTAAAACTGCTCTGGTCCTTATCTATTCTTACCAGATTCCAAATTTTGTTTTCAAGGGGAGGGTTTAAAAATGGGGTTCTGTAAGCAAACTTTGGCAGTTTCCTCTTGGAATAGAATGTCTGTACATGTTCTAATGTTTTGTAGAACACTTGTACCTGTTTAAATGTATTGATATGGATATACTAAATATCTTAATTATTTAAATAATTCATTACATTGTTTTCTGAGAAGTTGAGGATTTACATATACATTTACAACTTAATGAGTTTTGTATTTTATTTTTCAAAATAAAAGCTTTAAATGTGAAGCATTCTGGTAGTTTACATGTTTTTATTACTATGATTTCAGAAAAGCAGTAATACCTTATCAGATGGTGACCTGATAAACCAAAGTTTCTTCAGTTGGCTGTTTTCTCCTCTATGCATCATAATTTCTTAGTGAAGTTTTTGTTATAATTTATTTCAGAGAGACCTGCTACCATCCATTTGTCTTAGAATCCTTTTCTTCTAGTTCATGCTTATATATATTGTATTTAAGGACAGAGAAGTTACTGATTCCAACTGTTTCTAGAAGGTATTGTTATAGAATATAGAATGACCAGCTAATAATAATAATTCTCATTTATCACATATATTCTATGTGCCAGGCATTGATCAAGGTTTTTTATATGTTATCTCATCCCTGGCCTGAAAACTGTACCTCCAGTCTCATTCATCTCAGTAATTATATTTTCTACTCAGCCATGAAAACCAGAAACCTAAGAGTCATGCTTGATTTCACCCTTTTTCTCCCTCTTCTAACCCACATATAAGATCTTTGATTCTACTTTCAAAATATTTCTTGAATCCATCCACTTTCCTTTATCTCCACTGCCCCCACCCTAATCTAAGACATTACCATCTGTCACTGAAACTGTTGCAATATTAGCATCCTAAGCAACATCCCCATTCCTACTCTTGCCTCTTTAAATTCTGTTCAGCACACAGCATAGTAATAGTTTTAAATTACACATCTGGACATGACCTCCCTACTTACCATTTCATTTAGAATAGAATCCAGAGTCCTGCCATGATCCAGCTGCTGCCTTCTAGTCCATCTCCCTGCAGGCTGTTCTCTTCCACCTCACCCCTTGTACTCTAGGGTTCTTTGCTTTTCCTGGAACACACCAAGCTTTTCATGCCTCTGCACATATTATTCCTCTCCCTGGAATGTTCTTCCCTTTGCTTTGTCTGATAGCGTCCTTCTAATTCCACTTCACAGAGACTTCCCTGATCCCTTGAACTAAAAACGAGATGCCCATCCTGCCTACTTTCTTCATAGTATCACCTTATCACACTCTGCAGGGTTTTTTTCCTTCCAGTTGGTTTAAATGAATAGCAGTACCACATCACAGGCTACATCAGTTCAGAGTGAGAGTTTTCTGATAAACCTTTCTGATACTAAAACTGCTTCCTTTTGTATCACCAAAACGTCCGTCCCAAGTAGAGGGAAGAGAAGGCTGAATGAGCCCTAAGTTTTGTGGGAGAAATCCAAGTTGATGTGTTCCCTCTTTGCAAGGAGATGGGGCATGGAGAGCGAGTTCTAGCCCAGAAAGAATGGACAAACAAGCAATAAATATAGTGCTCCATCCTCCCTGTGAGACCTGCCTGCCCTTAAAAAGGAACTATATCCCCAACCCACAGATATTTTTCAATGCAGCAGTGGCTCACATTGTTTCCTGCAGCAGAGTGTTCTGGGCTCCTCCTGGAGCCTCTACCCTCCATCTACCACCAGTCGTAATGGGCCAGGGCACGGTTGGCCTCAGCCTCCTTGTGTATGTCATGCTTCTTTTTGATCGCAGGGCCTTGGTTTTAAAAAGCTTGCAGCAGCTCATGGGACAACTTCTCTAGAATCAGCCTCCGCTGGTGCTGCTTCTCCCTGCACTCCGTGATCATCCACTTCAAGTCCAGGAAGTGGCGATGCCAGTCAGCTAGCAGCACAGGGACCGAGTAGAAATGGCCACCTTTGGGGATGGGTACCAGCCCAATCATAGGCTCACAGTTTTTCAATGCTTGGTGGAAGATGGTGTAAGGATTACGTTCCTCTGCAGAAGAAGCACGGTATTTCTCAAACTGCTTCCTTTTCACAGCTTCTAGAGTCTGTGTCCTGAGGAATCTGGCCAGTACTTTGTTTCCTCCTTTCATCATCATGTTGGTGAATTTACTGATCAATGGGTCTTCAAACATCGAATTTGTTTTCATTGCCGGGGCAGCTTTAATAAGCTGAGTCTTCCTGAGCTCCTGGTCAAACTTCTCAGTCAACTTGGCCAAGGGCTTGTGGTAAAATTCCTTGTCAATCTGGGGATCTGATATTCAGGACCATAGTGGCTGTTATAGGTTAACCCACCTCACCTGGGATAACCCTGGATGCTGCAGGACAGCATTCTGCAGGCCCAGCACTAGGTCCGGCCACCCTCGCACAGCTTTCACCACGGGGGCAGCCATCTTGGCTTGCCACACACTGCAGTTTTTAATCTCTTTGTTGACTTTTTTTATTGTCTGCTATACTAGATGGTAAGTTCTTGGAAGACAGAGGCTATGTCTTTTTTGTCAATTTTTGTGTCCCTGACATCCAGCAAAGTGTCCGACACATTCTAGGAACCCAGTAAAATATTTGGTGAATAGTAATCCTCCCCAACACCTCTGGCATCATTTTACAGATGAGGAAACAGAGGCTCAGCCAGGTCACGTCACTTACCCAAAGCCCCTCAGCAAGTACCTCAGTGGTGGCCTGGTATCCAGTTCCAAGCCTAACCCAAATACCATTCTTCCCACTTCACTTTCTTAGCCCTGTCCCCTTTGGTTTAAAATGAATACTGCTGCAGATCAATTTTTTGTTTAGCACTATGTCTTAAGTCACTCCTTTGCTCAAAGCCTTCTTTGATTCTCTAGTGCCTAACACATTACATCTAAACTATTCTGCCTCCACAATATAGCCTCATTACTCCCTGTGTATAGTATACTTCCTCTCTGTCTCCTCGCACTCCCTCATTTCCTGCTTCTTCCAGATGCTTGTGCACCCCATCCCTTTCCCCTCTACTTGGGAAATCCCAGGCCCAATAAGGACTCAGCAGTCTTAAGTCCCATTTCTTGTTACTGAACTGTTCCAACCTCCAAATAACAATAAAATCAGCTTCAGCTTAACTTTCTTTTGCTTATTTCCTGTGTTAGTCTTATGTCACCAGCATGTAGAGAGGAGGTCCCATACCCCTCTATCAGAATGGGAGGGAAGGACATTTTAAAACTATAACCTAGCCTTACTCCAATACTTGCCCATAAGGGAACATATGATTTTTATTACCCAGACCTGTCCACTTCCGTTGAATCCACTATTAATGGGTGGGAGTATATTGGAACAGGAAAAGGACAGAGGACCACTGCACAAATTGATTGACTCGGGAGAGGAAACCACTGCACAACTAGCCTGAAAAAGCAGATACTGTGGTATCTCCATCTTTACTGACATTCTTTCTTTCACAAAGCCTTGTTTCTTTTGCTCTGAGCACATTCCTTTTGAGCCCTGTGAAGAAAAGCATTCCTGTTCCATGTGACATTTTAGTTCACCTTTCTGAAGATGGCTTTATTTGTGAAATGTGATTTGATGGAATCAAATTGAACTCTTGTTGAACAAATAAAAAATAGCTGGAGTAAAATTTAAAAAGAGATAACTGGGTAAGGGACCAGTGTAGACATGTGGCCTATGACTGTCAGAGAACTTTCTGGAGCAAGCATAACCATGGCCACAGCCAGGAGGTGAACCTATGAAGCCAAGGAGAATTGGTATCTTCAGTGGCTACCGGAAGAGCTTGGAGAGACCGTCAGCCTGGAATAATCACAGAATTTTTAAATGACGAGAAAAAATCTTAGTAATCACTTAGTCAAGTAATCATTCTGGCAATATTTATCAAGAGCTTCTCATGGTCCAGGCCCTGTGTTAACCTCCTTACATGTTTAAACTCATTTAATTCTCATACTTACCATCTGAATGAGGTAGGTACTATTACCTACATTTTACAAACATTGGCTAAGGGGAGGTAAAGCACCTAGGTCAGTTAGTAAGTGACAGAATCAGGATACAAATACAAACAACCTGGTTCCAGAGCCTACATACACCCTTAACCACTACTCTACTTCTTAATAATCATCTATATTTATACTAGAATAGAAACTTGTCATTGGCATCGAGTGACAACTGTTTAAGTACCTGGCTGGTAGGTTACAGATAAGTAATGGTCTAGGCAAGACTCTATTCAATTTTGCCCCTAAATCTGTATTTCTAAGGAGCTATAGATTCTAGGCTTTTCCCTGGCAAGGTCTATGTTTTCAGCCTTGAGTACCCTTTCCTGCTTATCTGTCACTATCCGACGCAGTCTTCTGGAGGGACTTTAGGTCTTTGCATAAAGCAGAGCGCTCCCTTAGTTATTCTGAATTGGGCAAAAGAGATCATTTTTATGCATTTTGGTTTTAAGTCCTAACAAAGCAGTTCTTTATTTTAGTATTGTGTGTGTATGTGCATACACACACATTTAGTCTTGTTAGATATAAAAATAAGTGACTTTGAGTCTCCTTTTTGGGTTTATTATTACTGAAAACCAAAAATTGAATTATTTTTGCAATAAAACCACTATTTTTGTTTTTATACACTGTAGAAATGGCTTCATGGCCTTGCCCTGAGAAGGAAAGCCTAACATGCCCTCCATTGGCCAAATATGGAATGACCATTGACTGTATGAAAAAGTTTAAAGTTGAAAGCAGTAAGAAAGTATATCACAAATATGTGCAAAGCTTTCTCTACAGAGATGTCTGTTAAAATGTAGTTTATTGAAATGAAAGATTAGAAACAATCTAACAAAAGGAGGGATTGATTAAATGAATTATGGTACATCCACTTATTCGAATACTATTCAGCTAATAAATATTATGGTAAAAAATACTTAATAACACAGACAAATATTTATGTTGTAGTAAATGAAAATCAGAGCTCACAAAGCTGTTTTTTATGATTCCATTTTTATTATTTAAAGGATAGGAGAGTAAATAGAATGGTTAAATTGATAGACAACTGAAAGGACATCTGTCAAAGTGTTAATTGACAATGTTATCTCTCCATGGTGGTGTTGTGGGGATCCTTGTTTTCTTCTTTCTGCTTAACTCTGTTTTCTAGATGAGCTACAATAAACATGAATTACTTCTGTAAAAAAGTAAAAAACAGTGAGAGTTTTTTTAAATTTTATTTTATTAGTTTCAAGTATACAGTACAGCGGTTAGACATTTATGTAGTTTATAAAACAATCCCCCTAATTGTTCTTTCTCTCCTCTGGCTCTCCACCTAGCCAATATATTAATGCTAATTGCATTCCCTATGTTGTGCTCCCCATCAAGTGAACTGTCAACTACTAATTTTTACTTCTTTAACCCTTTACCACATTCTCCCAGTCTCCCAACACCCCTCCCCTCTGGCGATCACAAGATTGTCCTCTATTGGAAGAATCGACATAGTTAAAATGACCTTATTACCTAAAGCATTATATAGATTTAATGCAAACCCCATCAAAATCTCATTGGCATTTTTTTAAAGAAATAGAACAAAAATTCATCAGATTCATATGGAAGCACAAAAGACCCCAAAATTGCCAAAGCCATCATGAGAAAAAAGAACAAGGCTGGAGGCATCACTCTGCCTAACTTCAAATTATACTACAAAGCAACAGTAATCAAAACGGCAATGTATTGGTAGCAAAACAGACACATGGAACAGTGGAACAGAATCGAGAGTCCAGAAGTAAACCCATATTTATATGGGCAAATAATTTTCGACAAAGAACCCAAAAACATACATTGGAGAAAGGAAAGCCTCTTCAATAAATGGTGCTGGGAAAACTGGAAAGCCACCTGCAAAAGAATGAAACTAGACTGCTGTCTGTCACCACACACCCAAATTAACTCAAAATGGATGAAGGACCTAAATATAAGACATGAAACAATAAAATGCATATAAGAAAACATAGAAACTAAACTCAAGGACTTTGGACTTAAAGAAGATTTTATGAATTTGACCTCAAAGGCAAGGGAAGTAAAAGCTAAAATAAATGAATGGGACTACATCAAATTAAAAAGCTTCTGCAAGAGAGAACCAGCTGAATGGGAAAATGTATTTGCAAGCAACACCTCCGATAAGGGGCTAATATCCAAAATATACAAAGAACTCATACAACTCAATAACAACAAAAAAACAAATGAGCCAATCAAAAAATGGGCAGAGGACCGGAACAGACACTTCTCCCTAGAGGACATACAACTGGCCAACAAATATTTGAAAAGATGTTTTACATCGCTAGCTATTCAGGAATTGCAAATCAAAGCCACAATGAGGTACCACCTCACACCTGTTAGAATGGCTATCATCAATAGGACAAACAATAACAAATGTTACAGAGGATGCGGAGAAATAGGAACCCTCATACACTGCTGGTGGGACTGCAAATTGGTACAGCCACTATGGAAACAGTATGGAGGTTCCTCAAAAAAACTAAGAATTGATCTGCCATATGATCCAGCAATCCCTCTACTTGGTATTTATCCCAAAGACCTGAAAACCCATATCTGAAAATATGTTTGCACACCGATGTTCATAGCAGCATTATTCACAGTGGCCAGGACATGGAAGTAACCAAAATGTCCTATGCTGGATGATTGGATGAAGAAGCTGTGATACATATATTCAATGGAATATTACTCAGCCGTAAGCAGAGATGAAATACTGCCATTTGCAACAACATGGACCTCAAGATAATCATGCTAAGCGAAATAAGCCAGACAGAAAAGTTGAAAATCACATGATATCACTTATATGTGGGATATAAACCTAAAAGCAACAAATGAGCAGGACAAACAAACAGAGACTCATGGACATGGACTATAGACTAGTGGTTACTAGTGGGGTGGCGGAGGAGGGGGGAGGTAGACGGTATAAAGGGGTTCAAATATAGGGTTTAGGGTGGGGGTGAAGTGAGTAAAAGGGGATCAAATATACGGTAACTGAAGGAAAGTAGACTTTGGGTGGTAAACACAATAGAATATACAGATGTCAAATTATAATGTACACCTGAAAATTATATAATTGTATTAACCAATGTTACCCCAATAAACTTAATTAAAAATTAAAAAGAAAAAAGATTGTCCTCTATATTTGTGAGTCTGTTTTTGATTAGTTTGTTCTTTTTGTTCCTTAGTTTCCTTATATAAGTGAAATCATATGATATTTATCTTTCTCTGTCTGACTTATGTCACTCAGCATAATAACCTAGGTCCATCTGTGTCATTGCAAATGGTAGGATTTCATTTTTTTTAATGGCTGAGCAATATTCTATTGTATATATGAACCATAACTTCTTTATCCAATCGTCTATTGATAGGCGTTTAGGTTTCTTCCATATCTTGGCTATTGTAAATTGTGCTGCCATGAACACAGAGGAGCATAAATCTTTAAGGATTATTGTGGTTTTTTGTTTTGTTTTGTTTTGTTTTTTGGATAAATACCCAGAAGTGCAATTGCTGGGTCAAAAGGTATATCTATTTTTAATTTTTTGAGAAACCTCCAGACTGTTTTCCATAGTGGCTGTATCAATTTCCAATCCCACCAACAGTGTAAGAGAGTTCTCTTTTCTCCACATCCTCACCAACACTTGTCATTCTTTGATTTATTAATGATAGCCATTCTGACAGGTGTCAGGTGATATCTCATTGTGGTTTTAATTTGCATTTCTCTAATGATTAGTGACCTTAGGTATCTTTTCATATGCCTATTGGCCATCTATATTGCCTCTTCTGAGAAATATCTGTTTAGGTCTCCTGCCTATTTTTTAATTGGATTGTTTGGGGGGTTTTTTGTCATTGAGTTATATGAGTTCTTTATATATTTTGGATATTAACCTCTTATCAGATGTATCACAAGTGAATAACTTCTCTCATTCAGTCAGTTGTCTTTTTGTTTTGTTGATGGTTTCCTTTGCTATACAAGAGAGTTATTTTAAAGAAAGGAATGAAGAGATTGAAACTCCTAATCTTACAGATAAAAAACAAACAAACTGGGGTCGAGAGTAGTGCTGTGACTTACCCAAGGCTACACATCTAGTTGGACTTGACATGCAGTTCAAGGCTACACATCTAGATGGACTTGACATTCAGTTCATTTATTTTCTGATAAATCTCATTATTTTAGCCAATTCTTTCAATGAAAATTTGCAATATTAATAATCCAAAGACTTTGCTATTGATTGTTCTTCACAAGTGAATAACTGAGATTTGAATAAAAAATGAAGCAATATATCAGCTATTTAGATGGAGCACACTTAAAAAGATCACAATGAAGGTAAGATTGATTTATTTCTCTTATACAGAGTTTGGCAAACTACACCCAGTGAGCCAGATCTGGCCACACCTATCATTCATGTCTTGCCTATGGCTACTTTCCCTCCACAGCAGCAGAGTTGACTAGGGACAACAGTATGGCCTGCTAAGCTGGAAATATTTACTATCTAGCCCTTTACAGAAAAAGTTTGCAGACCCTGCTCTTTTAGATTATATTAATCTTATACAGCCTCAGGATCTTTAAATGTTTTGGTACACCTAAATGTTTCTAGCCAACCAAAAGGACTCTCAGCTGGCAATTCTAAACAAATGTCAGAGCTAGGAAGCCCTCAAAAGATAAGCTGTTTTTCCTTGATACCCTTTTACTGCCTCAGAGAAGCAGGCCCCTCCCAGCCTCAAAAATCAAGGCAGTTTCTAAGTGGTGGGGATACCTAAGGGGAAACAGGCTGTGGAATGGTGAAGAGGCCCCCAGAGATGAGGGCATTAGGAGACAGGGTACAAGGAATTATATTTCTAGCTAACTTCTTTTCCCATTTGATGGAATCATATTGAAGTAATAGACATTTAAGTTGTAAAGTGCTTAACCCTGAACTGATAGACCAGTGGAAACGCCACACAAAGTGAGCATGAAATATGAGGGAGAATAGGGGATGTGGCTTCAGTTTACACATCCATCCACCAGTGAGATTTGACCATAATGCTTCCAGAAGTGACTGCAACAAGAGCTCACCTGGAGACATAAAGGATGAGAAAGTAATATGCAATAAGTAAGACAACTATGGACCTTCAAATTCATAAAACACTATTTTATGGAATTCTGGGTGTGAGTTATTTTTGCATTTATATTTTATATTATTTTTATTATAATCAAACAAGAAATAAAAATATAAAACAACATTCATCAAAGCCTACATGTAAAAAACTTGGGATGAGAGCACTCCAAGGCCCATATCACAGTAAAGATACCCATGGTTACCAGTGTGCACCCAAAACCAAAGAGCCCTCCATTAATGATCTGTTCTGGATAAGACCCCCTAGGACTTCTCACAACTTGAGGGGAGCCCCTTCCCACCAGCCCAAGCATGAGGGCATAATATATTGATATTATTAGTATCCAGGGACACGAATTTTCCTACCTATATAAATTCTCTACCTCTATAATTTCCAACTTAGCTCTTTCTCCTGAACTTGAGATCCTTATCTTACATAAAACTGACAACCTAACATCTCTAACTGGATGTCCCCAAGGGCACTTTAAACTCAGCATGTCCAAAACCTAACTCAGCATTTTCCCACCAAATGATTTCATCCTCCTTTATTTCCCCAAATTCTCTCAATTTCTTTTTCCCCATCTGTAAGATACAAAGGAAGAAATATCAGGGTGGAGTCGGAGGGTTGGCCTTTCCTTGTTTTTGCAGGCTTGAGGAGGAAGTTGTTTGCCAGTAGCTTCCTAAGGCACAAAAGTTTGGCTAAAGGTCTACTTGCTCTCAACCCAGCTCAGCTCTCCCCAGCCTCTGATGCACCCCATTAATTAATCGCTGCTATTCCTTAGCCTGGAATTCTCTCCCCATTGTCTGTGTGGTAAATGTGGCTTATGCTCAGATTGGCTCTCTCATCTATCTCTGACCCCCCTTAAGTGTGCCTTGGTGAATATTAGAAGCTTGTCATCTAAAAGCTACTTTTCCCAGAGTATCCTGGGTTCCACAGATGACCTAACTTTCTCTAAGCAGATCAATACACTTGAAATTTGAAGAGGAAAAGTGCACACTGAATTGGAGGCCATGTTTCTTTTTTGGTGGGCAAGCTTGGACGTGGGAGTGTTAAAATTTTTCCTTTTTGCTGTGACTGTAGCAGAGGTTCCAGTGGTGGTCTCTGCCTTTCTGGATGTCAGAATGCAAGGAAGGGACATTTATTTTGCTGTTTTATGAATCTCTATATCTCTGAGGTCCAGTACAATGCCTGGCACATAATAGGAACACAATAGATGAATATATGAAAGAAATTTATGCTATGATCACATTCAAATAATTATCTCTCTCCATAGATTTTTCCTCATGTATTTTATTGGTAGTATTAGTATACAGGGGCACGAATGCTCTACCTATATAAATTCCCTACCTATATAATTTGGGAATCTTTAATGTGGGTGAAACCATGAGAGTAGACGGATTCGCCTTGAGAGCATATATAGAATAGGAAAGAAGCCGGCCAAAGACTAATTCCAGGACTCAACATTACTGAAGAGATGAGAGGATGAATGGGGCCTGCAAAGGAGATGGAGAAGAGATGGGGAGAAGAGGACAGCCAGAAGAGGATCATGGAACTCAAAGAAGGAATTGGTTTTAAGAGAGAGAAGCTGGCGAACAGTGACATGCTTCAGAGAGTTCAAAAAGGACAAAAAATTGGGCTTGGCAACTAGAGGCCACTCTGATTTTAGGGAAAGCAAGCAGTTTCAGTGAAGTGATGGGTCAAGAGTCTATCTTGCATTGGGGATAAGGAAGTAGAGGGAGCAAGTGTGGACTATTCTTGTGAGAATATTGACTACAAAGGGACAGAGAAAGGCTACCTGAGAAGAATACAGGATTGAGGAAGAATTTCTGTTTGTTCTGGTGGGAGAAACTGTCACATCAAATAGGCTGCAGCAAAGAAAACAATATAAAGGGAGAGACTGAAAATTCAGGGAGAAGATTAACTGAAGAAGTGAATACAGACCTTGAAAGGCAAGAGCCTCACTAGAAGAACTAGCCTCAAACCCAGAGAAGAGGAATTTCTTCCTCTCAAGCTGGAGGTAAAGAGAGATTTGGCAGATACACTTAACTTGTAAATGAGATAGTAGGAAGTTAAGGGAGTTCTTCATGCCTTACAGCATCCCTTTATGCAATAAAAGCCAATCTGCCATTTGCCAGGAGGGGGAATTTCCTGGAGTGTGTGTGAGGGTGGGGTGGGGGGGTGGATCTTAAAAAGAATGGTAAGATTGGAAATAAAAAAGAGAGCTGACTTGAGTGTTGACTAGATTTATTGTAATCTTTTTGGACTATAGATATATATTGAATCATTATGTTGTACACCTGAAACTAATGTACTATATTGTATGTTAATTGTATCTCAAATTTAAAAAGAAAGGAGATCTGACTAAAAGAAACACATGGATGGATGACTCGATGGCACTGTGAGCTAATCATGCGTTTATAGTAGCATCATTTCACATAGTGGTGGCACTCACCCAGAGATAGAGCACAGAAGGGTAATGTGTTAGTCTAAGGTTCTTGGTTTTGTAGGGTGATCAGGTAGATCTTTTCTAGAGAGATATTTAAATAGATACATAGAGTCTTGGTAGGACGAGGCAGAAACTATAACCTAGTGTTTGGATACCTGAGAGAAAGGGGACATGGGCAAGGGACTATCATATGTCTTAAGGAAGTAGAAAAGCAAGTAAACCAGGTTTACGGAAAGAGAGGGAAGGATGTAGCCTAGTGACCAAAGATTGATATATTGGAACTAAAACTTGAGAAAGAAGATTTCTGGGTACTAGCAAAACTCCTGCAGAGAGTATTTGCACTTGGCTGTTTTCTCTTTCTTGCTGAACATTCTACTCTCACCTCACTCAGAACCAAGATTTTTTCCTCACCCCTTTCTGAAACAAGGATACCCTTGATGAGTCTTAGATGGGGTAGTGACATGATATGATAGAAAATATTTAGAACAGCATGAGACACAAAAATAAAGGTCATAGCAGCACTGTTTGTCATTGAACAACCTGGGAAATAATTAGTCAACAGTGACATGGTTAATATTACATTCATTTAAAGTCCAAATACAGTTAAAATAAAACTGCATTGTTTACAGGTGTGTGTTTACATGTAGTTAAACTTAGAAAACCAGGAAATGATTGTTAGAAAAATTTGGACAGTGGTGACCTCTGGGAGAATGGAAATGCTTTCATCAGGGAGGAGCCCTTGGAGAGCATGGGAGTTGGCAATGTTCTTTTTTTTGAGTGGTTGTTATGAGGGTATCTCCTTTATGATTATTCTTCAAACTGTACATGTATGCTTTTGCAATTTTCTGTGTTATCTCAGCTCAAAAGGAAACATGCATGGAATGATAAATACCATATTTAGGAGGGAGCAGAGATTAGAAAGATATGTGCAGATACAATTGTTTGTAATATTGTGTTTCAGGAACTTGGAGGTGAATGCATGGGTTTTTAAAAAGTTTTTTTATCTTTTAATTACTGTTAACATACAATATTATATTAGTTTCAGGTGTACAAGATAGTGATTACATAGTGATCACTTCGATAAGTCTAGTACCCATCTGATACCTTATGTACTATTACAATATTACTGAATATATTCTCTGTGCTGTACTTTATATCCCCATGACTGTTTCTATAACTGGAAATTTTCACATCTTAATCCCTTCCCTTTTTTTGCCCTCCTCCCATATGGCAATCATCAAAATTCTCTATGAGTGTATTTGTTTTTTTGTTGTTGTTTGTTTGTTTATTTATTGTTTCTACATATAAGTGAAATCAAACATATTTTTCTTTCTCTGACTTATTTCACTTAGCAAATACCCTCTAGGTCCATTTATGATGTCACAAATGGTAAGATTTAGCTCTTCTTATGGCTGAGTGATATTCCATTGGATATATGTACCACATCTTCTTTATCCATTTGTGTACTGATGGATAGACACTTCAGTTGCTTCCATATCTTGGCTACTGTAAATAATGCTTCAATGAACATAGGGGTGCATATGGCTTTACAAATTAAGTGTTTTGGGTTTCTTTGAGTAAATATCCAAAGCTTTGCTGGGTCTTTCTTGTCTCTTGTTATAGCCTGTGTTTTAAAGTCTATTTTGTCTGATATAAATGTTGCTACCCCACCCAGCTTTATTTTTTTTTTCAACTTGCATGAAATCTTTTTCCATCCTTTACTTTCAGTCTGTGTGTATCTTTTGATCTGAAATGGGTCTCTTATAGGAAGCATATGTATAGGTCCGGTTTTATTATCCATTCAGCACCTTATGTCTTTTGATTGAAGCATTTAATTCATTTACATTTGAAGTAATTATTGATAGGTTATTGTCATTTTATTATCCATATTTTTGGTCTTTTTCTACTCTCTTCTTAAAGAAGTCTCTAACATTTCTTGTAACACTGGTTTGGTGATGATGAACTTTAGCATTTCTTGTCTGGGAAATACTTTATCTGTCCTGTTCTAAATGATAGCCTTGCTGGATATAGTAATCTTGTTTTTTATCACTTTGAATATTTCATGCCAATCTCTTCTGGCCTGTAAAGTGTCTGTTGAGAAATCAGCTGACAGTCTTATGGGAGCTCCCTTGTAGGTAACTAACTGCTTTTCTCTTGCTGCTTTTAAGATTCTCTCTTTGCTTTCAAAATTTGGCATTTTAGTTACAATATGTCTTGGTGTGGATCTCTTTGGGTTCATTTTATTTGGGACTCTCCATGCCTCCTGGACTTGTATGCCTATTTCCTTCACCAGATTAAGGAAGTTTTCTGTCATTATTTCTTCATCAAATAGATTTTTAATCCCTTGCTCTCTCTCTTCTGGTACTCCTATAATGCAAATGTTGGTATGTTTGATGTTGTCCCAGAGGCCCCTTACTATCCACATTTTTTAAAATTCTTTTTTCTTTTTTGCTGTTCTGATTGGGTGTTTTCTGCTACCTTGTCTCACAAATCACTGATTCAGTCCTCTGCTTCATCTAATCTACTGTTGATTCCTTCTAATATACTTATTTCAGTTATTGTATTCCTCATTTCTGACTGGTTCTTTTTGTTTTCTATCTCTTTTTTAAAGTTCTCATGAGTTCATCTACTCTGCCCCTAAGTTCATTGAGCATCCTTATAACCAGTGTTTTGAACTGAATCTGGTAGATTGCTGGCCTCCATTTTGTTTATTTCCTTTTCTGGAGTTTGGTTCTGGTCTTTCATTTGGCACGTGTTTCTTTTTCTCTTCATTTTGGCTGCCTCCCTGTGTTTGTTTCTATGTAATAGGTAGAGCTGCTACAGCTCCCAGTCTTGGTAGAATGTCCTTATATAGTAGGTATCTTGTGGAACCCAGTAATGCAGTCTCCCTTGTCACCTGCTCCAGCTGCTCCAGGTGTGCCCCTTGTGTGGGTTATGTGTGCCCTCCTATTGTAGTTGAGCCTTGGTTGCTGTTTGCAGGTGGAAGGTATTGAACCTCAGGCTGATTGGCTAGGAGAAATGACTATGAGCACAGTGAAAGAGCTGTTGAGCAGGGGCTGACCCCACAGAGCAGGATTTACTTTGGCGGGGCTCTGATATCTGCTGGATCTACCTTTTGGGTGTGTAGTTTGTGGAGATGGTTGGGTGGTGCTCTGGTATGGTCTGAAGCTGGCCGCTGGATATGTTGGTTCTGGGGCCTTTTGGGAGGGTCTCTAGTTCAGGCCAAGGTTAGATGCTACCTGTGCCCGGCCCAGGGCCATGTGGTATGAGCTACAAAGTGATCTGCAGATGATTGTCACTTGTGCTAGTCTTAGAGGCACCTACCTGGGAGAGTCTAAGCTGCAAACCAAGTCCCCCTGCCACTAGTGCCAGGCTTGGGTGCCGCTTAGCAAGAGGTACAGAGCACAGCAAGAACAGATGCTACTTGCTTTGGGTTTGTGAACCTTTGAGAGATTTTGGGAAAGTTTGAAGCCTGAGCTGAGACAGGCCATTTGTATGGAAAAACTGCTCGAAGTCCTTCGGTGAGCCCGCAAGTTGGATGGAACAGGGTCTCAGGGAATCACCAGGGCAGGGCAAATGGTGTTAGCCGGGTTGATGGGAACTCAGACTTGGAGCTTGCATGCACCTGCAGGCTTCACATGGGGAAGGCTCAACAAAGGAACAATGGTGTCTGCCAGCACTTCTGTTCAGGAGAAAGCTGCCCTTCCAGCCCTAACCCTGTAGCTAGACAATTTAGTTTCTCCCCATATGTCCCTGGCACTTTTTGAATTTCTGCCCCAGTGCTGGAACTCAGAGCGAATGAGTCCATCAGCGAGTAAATCCATGTGCCAGACCTTTAAGAGGAGAAACTAGGACTCCAACAGCCCTCTGTCTCAGCCATAATCTTCACTGGTTTTCACAGCCAGAAGTTATGTAGCCTTCTCTTTCCAGCACTGGAATCCTGGACTGGGAAGCCCGGTGTAAGGCTGGGACCACTTGCTCCTCAGGGGGGACCTACACAGCCAAGACATCTCTCCCATTTCTTAACCACCACACTGTATGGGACCAGTTTGTTCTGCAGCTCCAAGTAGCTTCTTCTGTATATCCTTAGTTATAGCACTTCTTTTCAACTGGTCTTCAGGAGGTTCTCAATGATGGTTCTGTAGTTTGGTTGTAATTTTGATATGGTCGTGGGAGGAGGCGAGAACAATGCTTAGTTACTCTGCCATCTTGACTGGAAGTCTCCTCAGTTTCTGAGTACATGAGTTTTAATTTATTAAATCTATAATTGTTTTATCTCTAAAATATTTAAATAAAAATGAAAACTAAAAGAAAATAATATGGAAAAGAAGATGGGTGCTTTTGTACCTTTTTTCATTTTCTTTACTAATGTTAAATTATTCATTCAAAAAATAGAACCAGGAGAAAAATTCAAAAGCTGAATCAGCACTTTGGAGATTTGTCTGTATTCAAAAGTTATTTTCTTTGGGGAAGCATGTAAGATAGGATCCAGTTTACTAATTGCAAGGCTTTGATGCCTATTGAACTATTTGGTTGACTCTTAGAGGAGAAGTAATCCTAGGGCTAAAACTTCCTGTGTTCTGTGTGGGCATCCCTCCCTCAAAGGCTCACTGACCCTTCCCTGCAGGCCTCATGTGAACTGGCTTGGAAGTCATTCCACTGCGGGGTGGGGATAGCAGCTGCCAGCAAACTGCCTTCCTTTCCCAGAAAGCCTGCTCCAGCCGCTTGCTACTCAGTCAGCAAGTCCTCATTCCAGGCTGCTGACCTTGGAGTTCTCCACCTCATAAACACAACCAACTGGGAAACTACATTCCTAAAGGAAATTCTCAGGAGAAATGGAAGATGAAAATTCCAACACATTCAGCAACATAAAACTATTTGCACATAGATTTTCCTACTTCCTGTGCCTCTGAGCTCCCTTCAAATTTTTCTGTATGTAGTTTTGCTTTAAGGTGTTGGAATAAACGTCTCCTTGATAGGCCTTAGTTCTGTGGTTTTCTCATGTGGATTCCTAGGGGAAGAGAGGACATCTAGCAGAGTGGATAAATGCAAAGAAGCTGGTCATAACTCCTTGTTAAGTTACTTAGTAAACCAACTTAGGATCTACTCAGACTTCTTGTTATGCAAGATAATAAAATTCTTTTATTATTTAAGCCACTTTTGGTTCAGTTGTCTGTAACAGATGAAGCATCCTAATTGTCATAGGATAGAAAGGAAACTTTGTTATATTTTCGAGAAAGGCTGGAGCGGTTAGTTATAGACAGAAGGCCTCTAGGGGCCCTCTTTAGGGCAGTGCTACTCAAAGTGTGGTTTAAGGACCTGCAACATCAGTGTTACCTAGGAGTTTGGTAGGAATGCAATTCACCTTACCTATCAAATCAGATTCTTTGGGGGTGGGGCTGGGAATCTGTATTTTAACAAGATCCCCTTCCAGTGAATTTGATGCAACTAAAGTTGGAGAAAACACTAACTCCTGCAGTTAGGAGTGTGATTGGTCCAAGAAGGGAAGTGCTGTGCCTCTAGCTCTTTGCTAACCTTCTGGAAGTTGTTCTAATCCTCTAGGCCTCGTTTTCCTTTTCTGTCACAACAACGTGAGAATCAGGTGAGGAAATGGGTGTAAAAATGGTTTGAGAGAGCTAAAATCTTGATTCCTAGGAGAGTCCCTGAGCTGATCCAGCTGAACTAGTGGACACAGCATCCTGGGCTGCAGACAGATGTGTGGAATCAAACCGGACTCCACCTCACCAGCCTGAGCTTCTTTGTGCAGGGCCTGTCTCCATCCGTGTGTCTAGGCGCCCAGTGGAAGAACTGGTATGAAGAGTGGAAAATGACTGTTATTCTTAATTGACTCATCTGCCCCTATTTTGAGTTTTCTTTTTCGGACTCCTATGATTGGCAAGGACTGGAAATCCAGGTTTTACCCTTGTAGCTTAAGGAGGGGCAGCCCATGCCATAGGGCTGCTCCTCCTGTCTTACCATCTCAGTGACCTCAGCGCCTCCTCCCCCACCGTCCCCACTGAAGAGACCTACCAACCCCTGCCCGGGATTTCCCTGGCCTTTGACAGCCGAGGAGGACCAGGACTCGCTGGCCTGGAGCCAGACGAACGACCAGGTCACGAGCTCTCTCGCCTCTCAAGTTACTAAGTGTTGCCCCCGATGCCTAAGCCACCGTCAGAGGCGGTGGCCGCACGAGTGCGCGCGCGCGCGCGCGGGTCCAGTGTTAGCAGGAGGAGAGGCGCGCCCGCTGGCCAGAGGGCCAATCAGAGCAGGGCAGGCAAGCGGCCGGCTCCAGCGGCCACTCAGGCGCAGGCTGACCGCGCTGCCTGCTCCAGGATTGGGCGAGCTTCCTGCCAATCAGGGGCGGAACAAGCGGGGGCTCGGCAAGTAGCAGGAGGCGACCACGTCAAGCCCGCGCCCCGGAGGTCTGCGCGGTGGCTGGCTGGCCAGTCGGTCGGCGGAGGGAGCGGCCGCCCCCAGGCACGCGCGCGCTGCGCTCTTCGCCCCTCCGCGCAGCGGTTCTGCCTCGTCGCTGTCATGCCAGGTGCTGCTCCGTACTAGCGCCGAGTACGCTGCCCGCCTGCCCAAAGCCGCGCCCACTGCCCAGAGCCAGAGGGATGGTGGTAGTCACGGGGCGGGAGCCAGACAGCCGTCGCCCGGCCGGTGCCATGTCCAGCTCCGACGCCGAAGACGACTTTCTGGATCCGGCCACCCCGACGGCCACACAGGCGGTGCATGCGCTGCCCCTGCTGACCCAGGAGGTACCTGGACTGGGAGGGCGTGGGAAGGGCTCAGGAGGAGAAGCAGGTGCTGAGTGGAGCTGACCTTGGGATATAAGCCCCACTGGGTTTGAGGGTCAGAGGTCGGGCTGAGGTGGCGCCATAGGAGCTGTGCTCCCCTGCCCTCCTGTCCGCCCCTGCCCCCGTAAAATGTACCAGGTGTCTCTTCCTTGCCCTAGAAGTCACCTGGCTCCCCAACGCCCTCTTTCCAGCACTTACTGCCTGCACGGTTACTTTACTCCCACCCCTCTGTCCCACCCTTATCAACTACAGAAGGGAGGGTAGGCCGTGGCTTGGGGAACTTGGAGCCCCAAGAGATGATTGTGTCTTCTAGAAAATCCCAAATGAGGACTTGGTGGTTGCCCAGACCTAATCTCCAGCTTCCCAGAGAGTGGGGTAAGGGATTGTGTGCAGATAAGAAGCAGAACAGCTGGTAGATGTGTCCACACTCACCTGACAACTCCCTTTTCCTCACTAGCTGCTGTACCGTGGTGCACGGTGGCTTCCGCTGGTCTTACTGTGTATGACAGCATCATATTAACACCTGAAATGCCCTGCAAGAGAAGAGAAAAGAGGAGGGCACTACTGGGCACTGAAGACAGAGACTAGAAAGGAGGAGCTAATATGGGAGCATGTGACCTTTGGACACCTAGGAGAATGGGCAGAGCCCCAGAGAAGGGCCGAACAGGGCTGGATGAGGGTTTTAGGAAGCAGATGGTGTCATCTGGGGGTTAGAGCCCATACCACTGACATCATGGGACACTTGTGAAAATGAGCAAAACTCTAGAACTACTCTTTGCAATTGGGGGAAAAAGAGTCTTTAAGAGACACAGGGGTACTGTTTTTTTTTGTGTGCACTGTCTTTGGGGACATGATGTGGTTTGAGGTAAAAAGCACAGGACCCAGAGACTATAGGCTAGGACTCCAGTGCCAACACTCCCACAGATTACATTGTCCATGTGAGATCTAAAACTGTTTTTGATTGCTTTTTCCTCTCTGCCTCAGTCCTTCCACGTTTAATGTGGAGCAAACAGTTAAATTGCTATGAGGTATCCTTGGGAAAGGTTTAAAGATCTCCAGAAATGTAAAGTATTATTATCCCCAAATAATATTCGAGTCTTTGGTATGCACATAAAGTAGTTTTAAAGGAACTATAGAATAAGCAGAAGGCATTTCCTGTCCTTTGAGTGCGGAAGAATAATAGTACATATATACATAGAACTGTGAACACTTTCTATTTCATTCATTCATTCAGTGCATATTTAGGTCTTTACTGTGAGTCAGGCACTGCTCAAGGTCATGAGTAACTTTTATTTAATGTATTTGTACCCTACTTTATTTCACAAATAATTCAAAAGTTTAGAAAAAGCACTGACTAGATACGTAGACTTTCACTGGAGTCAGAGAGATGTTGTAATATTGAAAAGTATGCACTGGGACAAAATTTTAGTTAATCTGGAGGAGGATTGTGAGAAATTAGAATTGGCTTCATTTCTTTCAAAATCACATGGAATGAAAGATATTAAAAGAAAGAAAGGAAGAACGGAAGGAAAAAAAGAAATGTCCTGAGCATTTTAGGAAGAACCTAGAGCTTCTCAAAGCAAATTTATTACATCATTCCCTATTCTTTACCCACCCTGGCTTCCAGAACCTTAGCTGGACTAGGGACTAATCTAACTCTACAGATTGAGAAGGAATTGTTCAACAAACATCCACAAGCCTTTCTGTGGGTGGCCTCATGATTGGTGAACAAGATGTTCTGCCCTCAGAAAGCTTGGATTCTAGTAGGGCGGGCTCACAGAAGAAATAATTGCCAATGTATTGTGCTAGGTACTACGATAGAGGAGAGTGCAGCATACATAGAAGGCACAATTTTGGAGGGATTGTTTAGTTAACTCTGTCTTGGGGTCTGGCAAGGGACAATACAGCAGAAATGCTCACAGAGTAGGGGAACTTGACTAGAAGCTCTTAGAATGAGTGGATGCTTCTAACCTATATGGTGCCTTGATGTGAATTAGAAAAAGAGCAGACATCTGGGATTGTAGATCACTCTCACCCAGGTGCCCTTGTGCAGGAAACAATGTATACCACTATATGGGACACTTGTATTTGCTAGATGGAAAAAGGGAGGGTGGTAAGAGCATTTGGACAGAGAATTCTCAACACCATGAGCCAGGGCATACAAATGGTAAATTCAAGAAGTGAAAGGACAGTGAAGGCTTCAAACTCTAGAGCAGAGATAGTAGGATTGGGGTAGAGAGACCTGAAGAGAGGAGCTATGGAGTGGGGGGTGGATAGAACTTGGCAACTGCTGAGTGTGAGGAAAGAGAGGAAAGAGAAGAGTGTTTAGAAAGACTCCTGGCTTTGGCTTTGGGTGACCAAATGAATGGGGAGACATTAATCAGATCCAAGAAGACTGTAGGTGGAGCAGCCCTGCCTCTCATTCCCCTTGCCTGGCTGAACATGCAGCTGTTCCTTTCCAGTTTCCTGAGGTTGTCCCCCTTAACATTGGAGGGACTCACTTCACCACACGACTGTCTACTCTGCGGCGTTACGAAGACACCATGCTGGCAGCTATGTTCAGTGGGCGTCATCACATCCCCACCGACGCGGAAGGCCGGTACTTCATTGATCGGGATGGCACACACTTTGGGTATGTTTCTCCCTCCATGATCAACTAGGCACAAGTCCTAGCAAGTGAGTGGCCTGGGCTTGATTATGGGGCTTCCATAGTATCTAGAAGAGATAACATACTGACAGAGTCTAATAAATGTTCTTATTGAATTGGATCGAAATTCTTAGTTCCTTTCCCAGAGGAGACAAGGACAGCTGGAGAAATCCCATGTAACACACACTGGCTGGATGTGATGAAACTGCTTCTATCCTATTTAACTATGAAGTTGTCATCTGTGTGGAGAGGAATGGGCGTGATCCTACCTACAGGTGGGAGAGTTCCAAAACAAGTTCTTGGAGAATACTCTCAGATCAGATTCTGGAATTCAGCGTTGCCGTTACGGAAAAATCATGGTGTGTGGCAGTGATTCCCAGACTTTTTTCAGGGGGTTAAAACAAAGAACGTGAGGGAAGGGCTAGCATAGCATTGCCATCCTTAACCTTGCCAAGAAAAGTCTTAAAAAACAAAAAAATCTTAAATTATCACTGTTATTTTAACTCTGAAACATGAAAAGACACAATTTCAAAAATAGCCCTTCCCAAGAAAGGACTTCTGATAACCTTACACATACAAAATTTAAAGACTTTTTAATTTCAGTTTCTTTGTTTCTGAAATCAGAAATAATTATAGCTACCTCATAGGCCTGTCATGTGGATTAAATCAAGAGCCTTGATATGACCCCTGGCCAGGTCCTTTCAGAGTATATTGCTGAGCTCTTTTCTCCTTCAGTCTAACTTTGGAAATGACTAAAGAACTAACATGGTCCTTGACCTTGAACAAAATGACCTGGGAGGCAGAAACTCTCTAACCACTACATCTCTGTACAACCTCCACATAGGATTTTCCACATTGGGAGAAGGGTCATTTTATTCTCAGAGAGGAGCCTCAGGTCAAATAATTTGCTTTGAAGCATCTGGGCTATCAGCTCTTTCTAATGCTGAGAAAACAAAGTGTCACATTGCTCTGCAAAGCTATAAAAAGGTTTTTGTTTGCAGACTGTTTAGGGGAGGAAAGTGTTGGCTCCAGCTGGCAGCTCCCACAGGACTCTTAGCTAGGCCTTGCCTTGGGGGTATGTTTTTCAGAGCTCACCAAGGTTTGCTTAAGATCCTAGAGCAAGGATCCCCAAACTTTGCAGGTCAGTGGCCTGTTAGGAACTGGGCCACACAGTAGGAGGTGAGTGGCTGGCAAGCAAGAGAAGCTTCATCTATATTTGCCACTCCCCAGTGCTAACATCTCTACCTCAGCTCCACCTCAGATCATAGAAGCACCAGTCCTTGATGCCAAAAGGGTTGGGGACCGCTGTCCTAGAGGACCAATTTTAAAAGGAGTTGTGGGAGGGGGAATATAGTTTGGATGTGGGCTGATGTACCCTTAGCCAGGTGGTCACACCTGGTAAGTGGCAGAGCCTGTCAAGGATGTGGTAGAAAACAAGATACTGTGGCATTTATCCTCAGACTACTGGACTCCAGTGGCCTGTGATTCATTAGCAGCAAATGAAGTTGCTGAAAGACTCAGATAAAGTAAAATAGGAGTTTAGGGCATTTGGTGGGGTAAATTTCTCTGTTGGTGTGCCTCACATACTCCCCCACAACCATGGAGGCCTGGGCCTCCACTTGGGGTGGTTTCCCATTGTGATCAATGCAGAGTGCTTTTGGTCTAAAGTCTGGACCACTGTGAATGTGAGCTTGGATTTACTATGTCTGTATCTGAGCCCTTGGCTGGCAGTGGTTCCTTGAGCAAGGGTGTTCCTTAACCTCTTTGAGCCCCAGTTTTTCTTCATTTATAAAATGGACATAAGATAGCATTTATCCAATAAAGTAATTGAAAAGATTCAATAGGATAACACATAAATAGTGGCTGACACAGTTAATAGTGAGGATTAGCTGGTGTTGCATTATGTGTATAGACTAACTATGGAGGTAATGGCTTGATCTTGTGGTTTACTCACATATCCTTACAGAAAAGCCCTTACCATATCTACCAGTGATGGATCTGCTTACTCTTAGCACTACAGAATCTAAAAAGAATTCAAGGAACTGAATTTTTATTTTAAGAAAATGCAATATGTGATTTTATTCACTCCTGAAACCAATTTGTTCAGGTGTTAGGATCAGGCATTTGATCTCCATATAGCTACAGAATAATACTAATGACAAGGATATATAGAAGATAACTTCTACATTGTTAGTGGCAGTGTAAATTGCTATAACCACTTTGTCAAATATGCACTATGATAGAACAACTCCACTTCTAATTTTTACCCAAGAGAAATTGGTACACGTGTCCACAAAAAGTCTTATATAGGAATGTCCGTCAGAGCTTTACTCATAAGAGCCCCAAACTGGAAACTTCAAATGTCCATCAACAGGAGAATGGGTAAATAAATTATAGTACGTATATCCATCCATACAGCGATATGCTACATGGCAATAAAATGCAACAAACTACTGTTACACACAACATAAATCCCCAAAACATTAGGTCGAGGGAAAGAAGCCAGGCACAAAAGCAAACATATTGTATGATTCTACTTATTTGAATTTCAAGAAGAGGCAAAATGAATCTTTATTGATAGAAGTAGAAATAGAGTGGTTGCCTCTGCAGGGTTGACTGGAAAGAGGCACAAGTAAACTTTAAGGGGATGGAAATGTTCTATACCTTGAGCTACGTGGTGGTTATATGAGTATATTCATACTTAAGAAGTAACTGAATAGTACACCTAAGATTTGTACATTTATTGAGTATTAATTATATCTCAATTTGAAAATATATTAAGAGCTGGTAATCTTTCCACTATTCCTATATATACCTAATAATAACAATACCTAATATTATACCTAATAATAATTGTAATTATAATAATAATACTAATAATAACAACTGCTAACATTTCTTGAGGGCTTACTTTGTGCCAGGTATTTTCTAAGCACTTTTTATATACTAACTCATTTAATCCTCTCATAACATTATGGAGTAGTTTTCTTATTTTCCCCCATTTTACAGATGAGAAAATCAAGGCCAAAAGGTTCACTTACCCAAGATTACACAGCTGCTAGTCCAGTTCCAGATTCTGTCCTCTACCCACTATTTGACACTGCCCAGGTCTATTAGCTCCTCACCAACCTTCTTTCCTTCCTGCTCAGAGATGTGCTGAATTTCCTGCGCTCTGGGGACCTGCCACCCCGGGAACGTGTGCGGGCTGTGTACAAGGAGGCCCAGTACTATGCCATTGGGCCCCTCCTGGAGCAGCTGGAGAACATGCAGCCACTGAAAGGGGAGAAAGTACGCCAAGCATTTCTGGGACTCATGCCCTATTACAAAGGTGAGGGGTGAGCTGTCCAGGGCAGTCAGGGTGTGGGGAAGGAGGCTGCAAGGCACCTGTCAGTGCTTAGCTCTCCACCAGATTAGGTGTGTTACTCGGGAAAGAAGAGAGTCCCACTCCCCTTCCTACCCTCTTGGTCACTGGGAAGACACAAAGGAAGTCTACCTCACCTGTGACAGTCATCGAATCACACTTCAAAAGGACAGTCTTCATCCCATTGCATTGGTTTCCTTTTGCTCTGGACATCCCTGTTTAAGTTTGTATCCTACATAGGCTCACAGAGTCCCTTCCCCCAGGAATCTGCCTCTTTCCTCTTAGATCCTGCCATTGTTGGGGCTCTCTTTGTGCCCTCCCACTGCCTTGCCTCACTCCCCGCCTCCCAACCCCCACCCCAGTGATGGTTGCTATATTCACTCCCATAGACCATTTGGAGCGGATTGTGGAGATTGCCCGGCTGCGCGCAGTACAGCGGAAGGCCCGCTTTGCCAAGCTCAAGGTCTGTGTCTTCAAGGAGGAAATGCCCATCACCCCCTATGAGTGTCCACTTCTCAACTCTTTACGCTTTGAGCGGAGCGAGAGTGATGGGCAGCTATTTGAGCACCACTGTGAAGTGGATGTATCTTTTGGGCCCTGGGAGGCTGTGGCTGATGTTTATGACCTGCTGCACTGCCTAGTCACGGACCTCTCAGCCCAGGGCCTCATCGTGGACCACCAGTGCATCGGGGTGTGTGACAAGCACCTCATCAACCACTACTACTGCAAGCGCCCCATCTATGAGTTCAAGATCACATGGTGGTGAGTAGTCCTTGTAGGAAACCAAACCCCTTCAGGGAAGGTATCCATTGCCCTTGGTGGCTCTGGCAGTAAGGTCCCTGGAAGGGCTACTGACTTCCCCAGAACCTGCTGAGGTGAGGACTGAGTCTGGAGGCACAGCTCCAAGTGCACAGGTGCAGCTTGGGTTCAGGCTCAAGGCTTGTGGCCCACAAGACTTGGTGCCTGCACTCACCTGGCCTTTCCTCCAGACACAGCAGTCTTTGCCTGAGGCTGATGGAGTCTGGCTTGCCAGGACTTGACCAGGAAGTCCAGAGCAGTTTCATCATTTTTCTTGACCTTACAAGAGTGTCTGCCCAGTTTAGAGCCACATTAGCATACTAATGTAGGAATAATCACTTCCTCAACCCTGTTCAGGTATTCCTTACTTGTTCTCAGTGTATAGGTATGAACACAGAACATAATGGGGGATTTGTTCAAGTAGCTACCCACAGCCCATGGCTGAAGAAGGAGCCTCTTCTTTCCCTCTCCTCCAAGAGTAGTCCCAGGCTTTGTTTTAGGATGTGAAAAGACTCTTCCTTCTGAAACATACTCTTTACCACTTTTTGGAGATAGAACCATAGTTGCCAAAACCATGCACCAGGTTGGCCTTAGAAAAGCACAATGTTTACAGCCCTGCTTTGGGCCTTGGCTTCTTCTATCTTCCACCAACTTTCCTTGCTTGAAGGGTTATCTTCTCACAGGGCTGGAATGCAAATTTCAGAGGCACCTTCTGAAGAATCTCTAAGTCAAACAGGCAAGATGCCTGGATCTGTTAGCTTCAAGATGTAACATCCTTTCTATAGGCTCAGAATACCTCTTTGGCTGCTATTTCATGTGGCAGGATTCAGTTTCTGGTAAATTTTGGATGGGAATCCCCTCTTTTTTTAAACCTTGTTGCTTTATCCTGCTAACATTCTCCTTCCAGGAGAGTGTCTATCCTGGAGAAGTAAAGAAAGAGCTGGGTGAGAGGCCCAGCTATCCCAGGAGCTGTAGGAAGACAGCAACAGACCTCCATTATGTTTTACAACCCATGTTTCAGAGAAAGAAAAGGATCCACAAGGTTCTGCTCCCACTACATTTCCTTCTTGTTCTGTCTGCAGCCTGGGGCAGCTAGGCAGGGAATGGACACCCATCTCCTAATGGAAGGACCAGTAATTACAACAGAGCATTTCTTGTGCTGCAGTAAGGGCTTCTCCCTGTAATCATGATTGTACTTGACTTTTTCTGGGTGTCCATGTAGGGAGATTTTTTATATATGAAAAGCTGGTGAGGAAAAGCTAGACTTACGAGACCAGAGTGGTGAAGTAGGGCGAGGATGAGCTACAAATGGCTACATCTTTTTGGGGAAGAGAAGGCCAAGCCCTGGGACTTTGGCTGAATTCTTTCACAGGGCAGTGACCTCCTGGCCCTTGTGTGGGAACAGAGATTCCAGGGCATGGTTTTACATTCTTACATTGTATTACATGGGTAGAGCAGAGATACAGACTGAGATCTAAGAGGAAAGAACAGTCAGTCATCCTGGTTCTGAGATATGTGTTCTATTGTTCTCATCTACAAATGGATTATCACTTGGAACTTAGCCCAGCAGCATAGCTCTTGCCTTGTTCTAACAGTAAAGTCTTTCATTTAAGTTGCTCTGATTGTTGTTACTGCCTAATAGATGTTCATTTTTTAACAGACACCATGGCAAGCTATTCAGGAGAAAGTCAGTATGAGTAGAGAGCAGATAAGAAAGCCCAATGTTTTCAGTAATGTGGCCCTGACCCCTTCTCTTTACTACCCCCAGCATAGAGCATCACAGCACTTGATTATTTAAAGTCCATACATGTAAGATGGGGAGTGGCTGGTTTGCTCAAATGCAGGTTTACTCAAAAAAAGTCCCTGAAGACTTGCTTGGAGCTACAGATGCTGGATAAGGCACTGTCTGTGTGCCTCTTGCTAGAGACACCCACTTTCTCTGTCCCTCCGTGATGTTTTCAAGGAGGTGTGCTCTGTACCATCGTGGGGAGACAAGGCTCTGGGCCAGTAGACCAGGAAAAGCAGGAACGTGTCCAGCTTAGAGCTCTTTCTATATGGAATAAAAGAATTCAGTGGCCCAGTTTGGCCATTCTCTGATGAGAAGCCAAAGCTAGTCTGAAAAGTGCTGTTTGATGTGGTGGTTTGGGGTAATGGCCTCCAAATAAATGTCATCTCTGAGGAAGTGACTTCTCGTGGGATCCTTTTTTAGCTCTAAATGGCCAGGCCCAGAGCATAAGAAGCGTTGGGTCAGGAAGAGGGTTCCAAAGGATGAATGCTTCTCCCTTATTGAAAGGAAGTATATTTTCATAGAATTCATGTGCACGATGCCAATAAATGCCTCTCATCCTGACAAGGGACTAGATTCATTCTGCCATGAGACTGGCCAGTAGTTTTCAGTGGGTCAAAGTGCCTGCCTTTGGGGCTTCCCTTTTGATTTTGGGTACCTTTTCTCCCGGGTACCATGCTCACTGATTGGGAAGATGAAAATTTTAGGAGATAGGACTGTATGGTGCAATGCTAACCATAACAAAATTCAATGAAAATGAAAAACTTAATGGCAACAAAAAAGACTGAAACAAAACCACAGTGAAACACATCACACCATTCCAGGTGGAAGAATTCTTTGGGTAACACTCTAAATAGAAGAAATAGAGGAATCATCACCATCCTTATTCCATCTCTGGTTAATTCACCAGGCTGTCCAGTGCTTATCATTTGGAAAGTGGTCAGTTGTGCTCTGAAAGCTTCTGTTCTTTTTTCCTGGGGCTTAGGATATTCTGGGAGCCGTCTGAGCCTTGTGCTTCCAGCTGATCAGGTGTTACAATCTTCCTGTTCTGAGTTGCTCATTGGAAGACTAGGAAGTTGATATTTGCAAGCCACAAAGTGGGGTGAACCTCAGTGTGTGATCTGGGTCTAAGCTGGATCCTGAAGAGGTTAAGATAACAACAGAACAAAAAACTATTCACATTGAGCATTTTGATTCCAGTTAGAATTTCAAATATCCTTCTGCATACTTTCTGTCTATATTTGGTTCTGATATAAGTGATTAAGCTTTCTTGGGTACCATTTTGCTGGGGCTCTTTCATGAAGGTGGTACCTGCCTTATGATCCTTAAAAAGGAGGCTTTATTCATCAGAAGCCAGAGTATTGGGAACTGTGGTGGGAGAGGCACTTTTGGAATTCTGGAAGAAACATATATGTATACATATGTTAATTGGGGGAAGGGTGGATTGGGGGAGGTGGTAACAAATACTGGGTATAGGAACAGGTAGTGCCTCTGCAGTGTGAGAGGTTACTTTCTGTATGGTGTTGGTTTGTATACATGTAATAACACTTCCTGTGTTTGTTTGTTACCTGTCTGTGAGCACTTTGGTGCATGGAGCCTCAGTTCCTTCACATAGCATTAAAGGCAACAATGAGAACCTGGGTGCCGTGCCTTTCTTTTTTAGAGACTTACTTTCATCCTTCCTCACTCCCCCCATTTTGCCAGCAAATATGTCTTGATTTCTACTTAAAATGTGATGTGTTTGGGGTGCCATATTAAATTAAATAGGCTCTTCTCTGAGAGTAGCAGCTGAACTTCTGCCCTGACGAAGTTGACGACAGGTGGGCCCCATGAAGGTCTTTCGGTAGTTACTCTAACCTTGTCTCTGCTCCAGGTAGGAGTGTGCCCACTTAGCCTAGGCAAACAGCTCGGCCCTTTTTTGTTGAGAGCTCTCCAGGGGAAGAAGATAGCACAATTGCACAGTCACTTATATGGCTCACAACCATGTCAGTAATTCTGACAGAAATTCCTCCTGTCAGATCACCCAGTAGGAGATAAGTGACTCCAAGCTTCTGTGAGCCTCAGTGGGTAAGACCCTGCCTTGAGGAAGATGAGTGTAAGTTGCCCTTCCTCTGAAAGCAGAGTTTGACACCTTTCTGGCTAATGAATGTCCTCATCAAGATGCCCCTTGGTGTCACTCATGAATTAACCTGGAAGGGTGAGTTCTGAAGTGCTAGGGATCTATGTCACCCTCCAACTGCTTCCCTTAAATCTCTGATTATTCTAACTTTCAGATAAAAACACTGCATCATCTATGCCAAATGTATTCCTTGACTTAATTACTATGCACATACTTACACAGTAATAATACACTAATAATACCTTACAAGTTGGAAACTGAAGCTCATACAGGTATGATTTCCCCAAAGGCACATAGCTTGTAAGTGGCAGAGTCAGGATTCACACCCAGAGCCCTTTTCTGAAATCCTCATGGGTATTCAACAGCAGAGCCCTCCCATTTAGGAGTGCAGCATTCCACCTCTGAGGCTTAGGGCTTCACCCTGCCTGGCTTATAAAGATTTGAAAAGCAAATACTCTAGAATAATATTAGAAAGACTTTCTTAGATATGTAGGTCTTAAGTAGCGCTGAGCATTAAGAAAATAGGTAGGGTCCCCAATGTCCACTTGGTGGAGAAGGTCCCTGCTCATGGGACAATGAGTGGAGAATAACTTAACAGGTGAGTAATGACTCCCTGGCTGGACACTGTGATGGGATGATACAGGACAGCCTGAGTTAATCAGACTCCTGCAGTCTACAGGTCTCATTACACTGATGTGCTGTGCAGTTTGAGCATGTGGGGAGGTATGCCCAAAGGTGATGGCCCTCCTTCAGGGCCCCCTGGCATGAAGAGAATAATTGATACTCTAGCTCAGGGAGCATTACATACCTGGCTTGGGGCTCATGGCCCTTGGACTCTGGGTCTCTACCCTGCCTGTGTATTTTTTGTTGTCGTTTTGCAGATGACTTTTTAGCTGGCTTTACTTACTTTTCATTTTGATTTGTTTAACTTATAGCCTGTTTTATTAGCTTTTATTTACTTACCTTTAACTTTCTGTCTGATTCCTGACTGTTATGTTTCTCCTATCTTATACTTTGCTTTCTCTATTTTTTAAACTTTTTTTTTCCTGAGCTTATGTATCTGCTTTATTTTTTATTTTATTAAAATTAAAAAAATTTTTTTCAATTATAGCTGACATTCAATATTATGTTAGTTTCAAGTGTACAACATAGTGGTTAGACATATAACTTATGAAGTGATCTGATAAGTCTTGCACTCACCTGGTACCATACATTGTTATAATATTATTGACTATATTCCCTATGCTGTACTTTACATTCCCGTGACTATTTTACAACTACCAATTCGTACTTCTTAATCCCTTCACCTTTTTCACTCTGCCCCCCAACCCCCCTCCCATCTGGCAACCATCAGTTTGTTTTCTGTATCTATGAATCTGTTTCTGTTTTGTTTATTTGGTTTTTCAGATTTTACATGTAAGTAAAATCACATGGTATTTGTCTTTCTCTATCTGACTATGTCACTAAACTTCATTCCTAACATATCTTTTAAGTAAAGCACACATATGAATAGAATGCCAATGAAGATAGTTCTTGTTCTGAACAAGAGAGATTATATGCTTTTTTTTTCTTCTCTAGTCATTTCTACAATGATCTTACCAGCTGTAAACATTAGGTACATAATTTCTCCTTTTAGATGAATATCTTCTAAAATCTAAATTCAAAGAAAAACTGATAGTGTTATTATCAAAATTGTAGATAACCCAGCTGGCCGAACTTTTACCTTCCCCTTCAAAATGTCCCTCTTGCCACTTCCTATACAAAATGGTAGTAAGTACAGGGCAGTTCAATTCCTAGACTGTTTAAGGACTTCTTCTCTCACATACTTATTCTTCCTGAGGAATGACATTATCTAGAGATCCAGGGATTCCACCTCCTCCAACTACCTAACACCAAGTAGAAATAGGACTGTTGTGCAGCAGGAAAAACATCAGGAAAGACTGAACTGAACCATCTTGGACCATCCAGAGCACTCCGTAAAAGGGGCCTGTAATCAGATTATGATGCACCTTTCCCAGCCTTCTGTGATCTCAGTAGCAAGCTGATTCACCCTTCAACAAACCATGACTTTTAGAGGATTCTCCTAATGTATCACAGACCCTGAGTTTTCCTATATCATATGATCTTGGCAGATGGCCCGGCTCCAGTAGGTCTTTAGAATAGATGTATTGATACTTCTCAGTTATTACTAAACTCAAGAAATAGAACCCCAAAGCACCACAAAGCTTAGAGCTTGACCTCCGTTAGAAGAAATTTACAAGTTGAGTCAAATCTTTATTCCTTTGTTATTTTTATAAAGGGAGTGGGGATGGTATCACGAGTAGGCTTAAGTGCCTAGAATGTGTATCAGCCTCTATAAATTCCTTTATTAATGTTTTTCAATTACATCCTGATCACTAGTTGTGCCTTGGCTTATTCTGCCAGCCCATCTGTATGTGAACGCGTTGTGGGTACTTCCTCTCCTCACTATGTCAGTTCCACCTTCCCACTCCATTCACAACTGTCCCCTCTTTGGCATTTTAAAGTGGTTGGCCACTTCTGGCCATACCTCACTGGCATCTGGTAGCCAGCAATGGCAGTGACACTGTACCCAGGCTGCCCTCTTCTTATTTCAACCAGGTAAATGCATTTTTGCATTGAGGTCCCTGGCTTTCCATTTCAACTTTCTCATCTGGCCTGCTAGGATTTGGAGAGAATTTTCTGGCCCCATCTCTAGGCTCTGTATCCACCTCACAATAGCAGCAGAGGGTGCCCACAGGACCCTACTAAGTGGACAAGTTAGCTTTACCCTCCTTCACCTCAGGAGGAGTATTGATGTACTTTTCCTGGAAACAGAATTCACCAAGATCTGCCTAACAGAAATATGAACTTCCCTGGTGAGCTGATCACATCTCTACCTGCTGAAATGAGGGTGGTGTTATTTACTTGACATTCCCACAGATCAAAGCAGTATGTATCTGCCTCCAGACATATTCCCTCCACGGAATGTGCCACCCAATGGCCTAATATTCTTCAAAGTGCAGCTCTATTTGGAGACTCCCATTGGTCCAGAGAGGCAGAACATTAAGGAATCCCCTCTGTAGTCACCTGCAGGAATATTCCATCTCTTCCATTAGGGCCTTTAGGCCAGAGGGTTCCACCGCAGTGCAGTTTATTGCCTGATTTTGAACTCCTGTCAGTTTCCTGCTGGGATGGCAGTCTTGATCCCTTTATGGCAGTGGCACTCCTGGGACAACCTGGATTTATGGATTGAGATCAGAGGTAGAATTCCCAGGTAAGTCCAACCAAGGTATCTATGTTAATGGAGAGAGTGTTTCTTTGTTGGAAAGCTTTCCAGACACTCAAATGTGCCCCAGGATTTCAGGGACTTATAGGCAGTACTGGTCATTCGTTCGTGACCCACAGCTTCCTGACTTGATTATTCTATCTTTTTAAGAGGTGGGTTCCCCTGATCCCTCGCTAAGGACCCAGCATTCTGATAGCTGAAAACTCTGTACGTCTTTTCTTCTATCCTGGACTTAATAGCACCAAGGAAGGGTAGCATCTGTCCCTTGTTTCTACATCTCCAATGTTGGTGTTGCCTGAGGCAAACAACCCTTTTCAGTGTAAAAGCAGCAGTATCAACAGATTCAAGGTCTAGCAGCACCATTTGAAAGAACTCTTTCAGGGATATCTTCACAACAACCTGGAGTGGTCAAGGTGTAACTCAGCTACAACTACAATCAGAGCTGGGATTCCTCTGCTGGCCTCCGAGGTTCTTGCATATGTAATGGAGCACCTTTTGAAGCCAAATGTTTGAAAAATAGTGAAGGCAGACCATATTTTTATAGCTGAGTGAGAAGCCACTGCAAGCTACAGATTGGTACCCGTGTGCAGCAGAGGCCAAACAAAACCCAGAGCTTCCCAAAGTGGATACAGAAAGGACTGTATTCTCTTAAAATGGCTGATTGGTGTGCCAGGAGAGGAAACCGAACTCTGGTGATCCTGATACATCCCATTGACATCCCATGTGCCTTTATTTCTCACTTGTTAAAAATGGAAAATAACGTATAGAAACTTCTTGAGACTTAACATCTCATATATCAATCTATACTGTCTCCTCGGGTAATCTTCACTGAATTGCATTAGAGTCATTTGTATTAGAAAAAAAGTCTCACAGTAATTTGAATAATTTACATCTTTAATATAAATAACATAATAGGACTAGAGTAATGAGGAATTGGTGAATAAATTCCTCATTAGGAATTTATTAGGAATTCCTCATTAGGAATTAGAGGCTGGAGGCATCACTCTGCCTGACTTCAAATTATACTACAAAGTGACAATAATCAAAACGCCATGGTATTGGCAGAAAAACAGACACACAGACCAGTGGAACAGAATTGAGGGTTCAGAAGTAAACCCATATTTATATGGGCAAATAATTGTCGACAAAGAAGCCAAAAATATACACTGGAGAAAGGAAAGCCTCTTCAATAAATAGTGCTGGGAAAACTGGAAAGCCACCTGCAAAAGAATGAAACTGGACTCTTGTCTGTCACCACACACCCAAATTAACTCAAAATGGATGAAGAACCTAAATATTAGACCTGAAACAATAAAATGCATATAAGAAAACATAGAAACTAAACTCAAGGACCTTGGACTTAAAGAGGATTTTATGAATTTGACCTCAAAAGCAAGGGAAGTAAAAGCTAAAATAAATAAATGAGACTACATCAAACTAAAAAGCGTCTGCTCAGCAAAAGAAACCATCGACAAGGTAAAGAGACAACTATCTGAATAGGAAAATATGTTTATAAGCAACATCTTCGATAAGGGCCTAATATTCAAAATATACAATGAACCCATACAACTCAATAACAACAAAAAACAATCTAATCAAAAAATGGGCAGAGGACATACAAATGGCCAACAAACATATGAAAAGATGCTCAACATCGCTAGCTATTAGAGAAATGCAAATCAAAACCACAATCAGATAACATCTTACACCTGTTAGAATAGCTGTTATCAACAGGGCAAGTAATAACAAATGTTGGTGAGAATGCGGAGAAAAAGGGACCCTCATACACTGCTGTTGGGATTGCAAATTGGTACAGCCACTATGGAAAACAGTATGGAGGTTCCTCAAAAAACTAAGAATTGATCTACCATATGATCCAGCAATCCCTCTACTGGGTATTTACCCCGAAGACTTGAAAACCCATATCTAAAAAGATATTTGCACACCGATGTTCATAGCAGCATTATTTACGGTGGCCAGGACATGGAAGCAAACAAACTGTCCTACAATAGATGATTGGTAAAGAAGCTGTGGTACTATGTACAATGGAATATTACTCAGCCATAAGAAGAGATCAAATACTGCCATTTGCAACAACCTTGAGACCTTGAGATAATCATGCTAAGTGAAATTAGCCAGACAGAAAAAGTTGAAAATCACATGATATCACTTATATGTGGGATATAAACCTAAAAGCAACAAATGAACAGGACAAACAGAGACTCATGGACATGAACAATAGACTAGTGGTTACCAGAGGATGCGGGGGCGGGAGGGGGGAAGTAGGTGGGGTAAAAGGGGTCAAATATGTGGTGACAGAAAGAAGTCTAACTATGGGTGGTGAACATGCAATATATATGCCTTACTGTTGAATTGTACACCTGAAACTTACTGGATTTCGTTAACCAATGTCACCATAAAAAAAAAAAAAAGGAATAGCAGATATAAGAAGCAGATACTAACCTTAGGGCTGAGATAGAGGGTCCAAGAAAGAATACCATAGAGCTGATATTCAGACTTTTGGGGAGAGGCCATGGCTACGGCTCACTGAATGGCATAGAAGTCACTGGAGTTCTGTGCTGTTAGAACTTCCTGGAAATCTACCCTGTAGAATGATGGGGAAAATCTATTCATGTGAGATGTCTTGCCAGAGGTACTCCGGCAGACCACCAAGGGAAGTGCCGGGGAAAGCTGTTGGCCTTTTTGTGCTGCTCATCAGCATGCACTGCAGTAGCTAAGTGCTAGAGAAGCTGTATGTACTATGAGCAAGCACACCAGAACCAGAAAGGAAAATATCTTCCCTCTTGCAATGTTTCTCCCTCTTGCAATGTTTCATAATGTCCTCTACTAGCAAAGTTCAATATTATGTTAATTGACAAAGGAAAAATATTCAAAGGTCCTAACACAATTTTTGCAGAGACAATGAAGGATGAATGTGGAGCTAAGAGGCAATCAATAACTGGCACATCATCTATAGGCTAATAACGCTCAACTTTTTACTCCTGCCCAGGCTTCTTATACTGCTTCTTCAGCCTCTATTAGCCATCTCAAGCTTAATATACCCAAATGGAATTCTTTATTTCCCCTCTGCACCCCAAATATCTTCCTCATTCCATCTTCTCTATGGCAAGAAATGCCATCCATCCATCCAGTCAATGAAAATCTGTCATCTTTGACTCCCCTCCTTATCTCACCTTTTACTTGCAATCCATCACTTAGTACTTGAATCCATATTCAAGATGTATCTTGAAAACATTCACAGGTTTACTTGTCCAGATCACCATTATCTCTCACCCTGCATTACTACAAAGGCCTCTTGGCATAATTTGCTCCCCCGCATTACTACTACCCTATTCTCCAGAATAGTCTTTTGAAAGGGTGGATTCGATCCTGCAGTATGCCTCCTTAAAACTCTTTGTGTTTAGAATGAAATTTAAAAGACCACATTTGATCTGGTTCCTACCTACCTCTCCACATCACACCACCCTAGCCATTATTTCCCATCCTCCACCCTGGCCTTCTTTCAGTTCCTGCCTCAGGTTTTGGTGACTAACATTTCTTCTGCCTGGAATGATTTTCCTCTAGTCCTTCTCATTCATGGCTGGCTCATTTTTATATTTTTTGTTCCAACTCAAATGTCACATACTCAGTGACACCTTCTTTGACCACCTCATTCAAAGTTTACTCCCATTACTGTCTACTACATCGCTCTATTTTCTTTTAGTGTTTTTTTACCAATAGTAATTATTTTGTTTATGTCTCTATTTCTTTTCAAATCGAGATTTGAAATCTGAGAGCAGAGATTTTGCCCCTATTGTTTGTCCTAACGCTTAGAACAGTGCCTGGAAATAGGTACTCAGTCAAGGTCTATCAAATTATCTGTCCAGGATATGGACAGGAGACCTCTTAGGACATGTTAGTATTACCATGCCCTGTGATTAAATTCAATGGACAATTGCAACAACCCAATTTAGGTAGGGTGACTAATGAGCCAGACTCTTCATGAATGAAAGTTTGGGTCACCCCACCAGGTAGAGATTAAATATGGAGATTAAGTATGATTTAAGGAGATACATATGTGTGTCAAGTTGATAAGGGGTGTAGTTGTGGTGGTTAATTTTATGCATCAACTTGGTTGGGTCACAGTGCCCAGATATTTAGTCAAACACTATTCTGGTTGTTTCTATAAGAGTGTTTTTAGACAGGATTTACATTCAAATCAGTGGCCTTTGAGTAAAGCAGATTACCCTCCATAATATGGGTAGACCTCATCTATGCAGTTAAAGGCCTGCATAGAACAAAAAGCTGACTTCTCCCAAGCAGAGGAATCCTGACAGCAGACTGCCTTCAGACTTCATCTGCAACACTGGCTCTTCCTAGTTCAGCAGACTGCCTTCGGATTTGAACTACAACTTTTGCCTGAGCCTGCTGGCCTCCCCCATCAAATTTTGGACTCACCAAACCTCCAAAATCATGTGACCCAATTCTTTGCAATAATTATCTTCCTATATATATCTACCTATCCTAGGATGTATATACATACACACACACAGACACACACATATACATACATACACACACATATCTAGAAAAAGATTTATACACATCCTAGGAGAATATATATCTATAACGAAGTCCAAAGGTAGCATACCACATATCTGCCACCTTACTATTCTCATTTAACACTCTTTTGAGGATCTGTCCATTTTCATACATACAGAGCTGTTCCTCCACCTTTGAAATTCCATGAAAAGTATGTTCCATGAAAGAACTTTTAAAAATAATTTCTGCTGAATTATGAGATGCACATGCCTCTATTTACCAACAGATTAATAAGCCTTTCCCACATTTAGGCAAACAGTTCTCAACTTTCTTCTTGATAAGGACTACTTGGAAACCTAACAAAAAAAATATAAGATGGAAGTTTTGGGTTTACCTAATTGATTCTATAAATGTTTATAGATTTGGGTCGTGATTGCCTACAATATGGTTTCACCAAGAGAGAATATACTCTTTTGCATATCTGAAGATGTTTTCCCTGATTTTTGATCCTATGGAAAATGGCTTAAATTATGTGGTTCCTAAACTAATTCTCACTTGGGAACCTTCTAATCTGATAAACCCTTCTGCCATAACTATTTGACTATCTTCCTGAGGCTTTCCCCTGGGTTGCTTTATTGATCGGCAGCCTTTATCCATTGAGGCAGAGATGGCCTTTGCCAGTTTAAGATTACACTGCCCTTAGCAAAACCAGAGGAGAGAGTGAGAAAGAGAGGGAGGGAGAGAGAGAGAGAGAGAGAGAGAGAGAGAGAGAGAGAGAAGGAAATGGCAGAGCTCACATGCCTCTTGGAGCCAAGGGATAGGGTCATCAATGGCTAAACTATATGGACTAATAATGTAGGGATGTACGGTTCCCCAAAGAGAAGCTAGACAAAAAACACACACCCTCTACTAGTTTTGCAAAACTGTATGCTCTTTCTCTGTTCTAATAGGGGCCTCCGTTTTCACTGACAAGCATTAGTCATAGACACATTATATAAGTTTAACATAGATCCCTAGCTATTGATGGTTTCTAAAAGTCACAAATAATGCAAAAATAAGAAAAAAATAACTTCCTTTGGGGGATAAAGGGAAAAAGGGGGGGATCATTTTAAACTACTTTTCTTTTAAAATATATATTAAATGGTTTGATGTAGTTTTTGATAAACTGAAATGTGCCTTATCATATAGCAAGTAGAAAAAGTAATTCTACTTTATGATAATGGTGTGATTTTACTATCACAAACCAGGTAAGTCTTATTAAGGAAGATTTATTTCTTTTATTGCTGCTAGAAATAATGACTTAATATGGTATAAAGTTAAAATCCCTGTTGTAGGCACACATTATTAAAAATTGAAATGATGGGATAAGTTGAGCATCAAAATATAGTAATGAGTTATATCCCACTGAATAAAATAAGAATCCATGAATTCATGTGGACACAAATAAATAAATAGTTACATAAAAGGTAGAAAGGAAAGTTCTTAAATAGAGTAAAATGTCAGCTAATAAATATAGAAGGAATGATAGTGTTAGAAAATATCCATTTGGCAACTGTAATAATTATAACCAAGAATTCTTTACCTGGCAAGATTATTTTTCAAGAATGAAAAAGAAATTAAGACATCCCTGAATAAACAAAGGCTATAGGAGTTCATTAGTAGTAGACCTGCTCTGTAAGAAATGCTAAAAGGAATACTTGAGGTTGATAAACAAAGGACACTAGACAATAAATTGAAACCATATGGAGACCTAAAGAACACTGGTAAAGGTAAATACCTAGGTAAATGTGAAATCCAGATTTATTGTACTTTGGTTTGTAGCTCCTTTTCTTCCTATGATTTAAAGGCATATGCATAAAACATTAATTGTAAATGCGTTAATAGGCACATAATTTATAAAGATGATCTCTAACAATAGCAAGATAAAATGAGAGGGACAGAAATGTAGAGGAACAGAGTATATACAATTTTAAATAAGTTGGTGTTATTCAAACTAAATTGTTATAAGTTTAAGATGTTGATTATAATCCCAAAGATAACCACTAAGAAAATAACCAAAAAATATACAGAAAATGAAAGAATTGAATCAAATGGTAGGCTACAGAAACACAACTAAATACCAAAAAATTTAATAATGGCCAAATTGAGGAACAAAAACATATAAAGCATAGAAAACAAGTAGCAAAATGGCAGAAATAAATTAGTATAAGTAATTAATTTAAGTGTAAATTATTTCCAATAAAAAGTCAGTGGTTGGAAGAATGTATTTTCCAAAAAGTTTCATGTATATGCTGTCTATAAGAGACTCGCTCTAGATATAAAGGTACAAAGAGGTTGAAAGAAAAGGCATGGAGAAATATATTCTGTGCAAACAGTAACCAAAGGAGAGCTGGGGTAGCTTATATTATTAGGCCAAATAGATTTTACATTAAAAATGGCTACAAGAGATAAGGATGACAGTATATACTGAAAAGGATTTAATCCAACAAGAAATACAAAAATTATAAGCATGTATACACATAATATATATGAAACAAAAGGGAACAGAGGGAGAAATTGATAGTTGTACAATAATAGTTGGAGACTTCACTATCCCACTTTCAATAACGGATAGAAGAACCAGAGACAATATCAATAGGAAAGAGAGTACTTGAATGATGCTATAATTCAGTTAGACCTACCAAACATATATAGAACAATTCACCCAACAATAATGGATTATACATTCTCCACAAGTGCACGTAGAACATTGTCCAGAGTAGAACATACGTTAGGCCATAAAACAAATCTTAAGAAATTTTGAAAGACTGAAATCAGACAAAATATCTTTTCTAATCACAATGGAACAAATTTAGAAATCAGTAACAGAAGGAAAATTCACAAAAATGTAGAAATTAAAAAACATACTCTTAAACATCCAATGATCAAAGATGAAACCACAAGAGAAATTAAAAAATACTTTGAGAAGAATAAAAACAAAACTACAAAACCTATGGAAAGCAGTGAAAGCAGTGCTCAGAGGAAAATTTCTAGTTTTAAACATTTACATTAAAAAAGAAGAAACAAATCAATAACCTAATGATATACCTTAAAGAAACTAGAAAAAGGAGAGCAAACCGAACTAAATTAGCAGAAGGTAGGAAATAAAGATTTAGTGGTGATAAATGAAATGAGAATCAGAAAGCAAGAGAATATAGAACAAAACCAAAACTTGTTTTATTTAAAAGATCAGCAAAAATGACAAATCCTTAGCTAGACTGACAAAAAAAGAGAAGATTCAAATTGCTAAAATCAGAAATGAAAGAGGGGACATTACTACTGACTTTACATTAATGAAAAGAGTTATAAGAGAATACCATGAGCATATATGTACACCAACTAATTGAATAACCAAATGAAATGAACTAACTCTTAGAAACATATAACCTACCAAGTCTGAATCACAAAAACAGAAAAAATTTGAATAGACCTATAAGTAGTAATCGAAAACCTCTCAACAAAGCAAAGCACTGGTCTTGATGGTTTTCCTTGGTGAATTTTACCAAACATTTAAAAAACTAATACCAAGCCTTTTCAAATTCTTCCAAAAAATTAAAAGTGGAGGGAATGCTTTCCAACTCATTCTGTAAGGCCAGCATTGCCTTGATACTGAGCCAAGCAACGACACTACAAGAAAAAAAACCAGACTAATATCTTATATGAACATCAATAGAAAAATCCTCAACAGAATACTATACTGAATTTAGCAGCATATTAAAAAGATTATATACTGTGACTATGTGGAATACAAGGCTGGTTAAACAAAGAAATTGATCAATGTTGTACACTATACTAGGAGAATAAAAGGGAAAACTACTTGATCTTCTTAATTGATACAGAAAAAGTTTGTGACACAATTCAACATCCTTTCATGGTAAAAACACTCAACAAACTAAGAATAGAGGGAAACTACATCAATATAAGAAAGCCACATACGAAAAACCTACAGCTAACACTATACTCAGTGGTAAAAGACTGAAAGCTTTTCCACTAGGAACAAGAGAAGGATGCCCATTTTTGCCAATTCTATTCAACATAGTATTGGAAGTGCTAGCTAGAACAGTTAGGCAAGAAAAAGAAATAAAAGTTATCCAAATTGGAAAGGAAGAATGATGCTATTTGAAGATGATATGACCTTTTGTGTAGAAAACCCCAGGGATTACACGAAACACAAAACCTATTAGAATAAATGCAGAAAAGTAGCAAGATACAAAGCAATACACAGAAATCTGTTGCATTTCTATACACTTACAATGAAGAATTTGGAAAGGAAAATAAGAGAATAATTTTATCTACAGTAGCATCAAAAAGAATGAAATACTTAGGAATCAAGGAGGTGAAAAGCTTGTACACTGAAAACTACAAAACATTGCTTAAAGAAATAAATGAACGGAAAGACATCTCGTGTAAATAGAGTCGTTTGTTATTTAGTTTTCAGAGTTCTCTATATATCCCAGATAACAATGCCTTATCAGATAGGTGATTTGCAGATACTTTCTTCTATTCTGTAAATTGCTTTTGCATTCTGTTGATTGTGGCCTTTGATGCATGAAAGTTTTTAATCTTGATAAGTCCAATTTGCCTATTTTTTTCTTTTATCACCTGTGCCTTTGTTGTCATAGTTAAGAGATTGCCAAATCTCTTGTCATGAAGCTTTCCCTCTTTTTTTTTTTTTTTCTGAATTTATCTCTTACATTTAGGTCTTTGATCTATATTGAGTTAATTTTTGTATATGGCGTTAGATAAGAATCCAACGACATGCTTTTGCAAGTAAACTTTGTATTATCTATATTTTATAACAATAAAAATAAAATTGTTTTAAAATATTAAATACCCCATCCTGATGAAAATAATCAGTACACTAGGAATAGCAGGGAACATCCTCAACATGATAAAAGATCATATATGAAAAACCCATAGGTAACATCATACTCAATGATGAAAGACTAAAAGTTTTTTCCCTAAGATCAGGAACAAGACAAGGATGCCTACTTTCACCACTCCATTAATATGTTTTCATTTCTCTTGGGTAGATTCATTTTATCTAACCTTTCTGGGAAATCTGATTCCTAATCAATCCCTTGGTCTTCTCTTTCTTCTCTTAGCTTCCACATTATTCCTCTTTTCTAGTTTTCCTCTTGCTTCTATTTTTTTTTTTAACTTTAATCAAATTTATTGATTTTCCTTGATTGCCTCTGGCCCAGCTTTGGCAGGGCTCTCTGGTTCGTCCGGCCTTGTTTCTGGGCTGCTGCTGTAGCTGCTGCTGCCATAACCGTGAAAATCTTTACTGCTTTAAAATAACTTTTTCTCTTCTCTATCTCCTTGATTCAAGCTAGACTTGGACCCTATAAGAGGGGAGCTCGGTTTCCTGCATTTTCTTCCTCATTTGGTGTTTCTAGAACTGTCATCCTGTCAGGTGCATTATGGGAGCTGCAATGTTTACAATACGGATGAGATTATAACGATATTATAATTAGCCAAAGGTCATGCCCTACTAAAGACCGGTTTTGCCTTATCCACCCTTGCCCAAGCTAAATACAGGGAGGTCTGAAGAAAGAAAAAATTTCCAGAGCCATATCCTAGGGGAGGATGGGGTGTCCCTGCATTACCTGTCCTGCCTCCCTTCCTTTCTTTCATTCCTCTTTTTTCCTTTCTTTCTTCTTTCTCTCTCTCTCTCCCTCTTTGTCTCTCCTGTTGTGACTGCACTGTATGCCATATATGGCATCCAGGTGAGGAATAGAGTGAAGAAATAAAATGGAGTGTGGACAAAAAAGGAGCCACATACTAAACATGACAAACTCAATGGAGGCCAGTATGATGGGTCCTACAAACTCAGAGATTGAAAGTTACACACACCAAAGTTAAGTCAAAGGAAAGTTTATTAGAAAAAGGAGTAGTACTCCACAGACAGTGTGATATCCTCTTGGAGACAGAGAATGAGAGGGACCAAGAGAAGCTTGGAAAGATAGTGAGTGTGTGTGTGTGTGGCGGGGGGGGGAGTTTGAATGTTCAAGGAATTCAGTTTACATATCATTCTTTAGTTTCTGTGAGTTATTGTTGTTGTTGTTTTTACACTCCTACGGCACCTGATATTCCTAGGTGACCTCCCATCCAAATACTAACCAGGTCTGACCCTGCTTACCTTCCGAGATCAGACGAGATCGGGGATGTTCAGGGTGGCATGGACGTTCAGGGTGGCATGGCCGTAGACCTTTGAGTTATTGTTTAAAAGACTTTGTTAACTCACTTCCTTTGATATGGACAACAGTGAGGAAGGGGAAGGGTATGTAGCATGAAAAAGTAAGAATATGTAGAGTGAAAAGCCTGCTGGCAGTTCCCAGCCTTTAAGCCATAGGGAATGACTCGTGGTTCCTGGCTCCCCTTCACAGGTGTAGAGAATGGTCTGTTAGCAATCCTAGTAGAAATCTTCCTTTGTTCTGAAGATGTCCTCCTGGCTGACTGCAGGGCTGATCAGCATATTGTAGTCTCTGATTGTGGCTTGATTACCATTTTTAATTCTCTTGCCTCCTTACATTACAACCACAACACCAGAGAACAAGACTACAGAAACCTACATATTTACCTTGTTCCTCACATGCCATCTCTGTGTGCTATAAATGTTAATTATTAACCATCCTGTACCCTCCAATGTAAAAGAAGTGTCTCTCCATTTTACTTTTTATCCAATCCCCAAGATTTCCTTGCTTTGCTTTCTCCCACCCACTTAATCTACCACCAATGGATTTCATGTAACCCTCCTCATGTCTCCTTTTATTCTAATATATAAAATAAGCTACAAAACTGCCATTACCTGGAACATTTTATCAATCCATTGAGATTTTGCTTACTGGCAATTGTCAGTTTGGCTCAAACTCAAAAATTCTCTACCGGTTTGGACATTACTTAAAATCAACAGGATTGACTATAGCTAAGCTGCTAAATTACTAAAACCAAGTAGGTTGAGGCATAAGGAAATGATTCTATTCATTTTAACTGGACTGGTAACTTAAACTTTTGAGCTTTCTAGTCTTGCATCAATGCCTAGATATACATCAAAATTACAGATAACCTTCTGATTACCCCCTGAAGGACTAGGAAAGTTCATGTATCCAGACCACCTGCCATCCAGGATCCAGACCATTGGTCACCTAGAGGATTACCACCTCAGACCAATCCAGAGGCTAAGAATGCAGGACTGATTCCTCTTCAGAATGTACTTTTTATTATAAGAACTCTCAGTTTTTCTTTCTTCTTCGAAACACTCTGGGTATTGCTTAGTTGTTTCCAATTTGCAAACCCTAAGACCCTTGCATAAATCTATTATTTATTTCTAGCCAAAGCTTCCAGACTCTTTGAGTTCTTTTGACAAGGGATACAGAGGCAGCTGCTATTTCCAATAGTTAAAGAGAAAACTACAGGCCCCAAACGGTATCGCTTGCGCTGAAAGTCTATGATACCAACCTAGATTTAATAACTGATATAGTTGCAGTTTCAATCTCTCCAAGAAACATAATCTTAGACAACCAGTCTGGAATTTTCTCCTCAAACATGGGTAACGTAATTAGTCACATAGACCATCTCCATCCCTCATAGAAAGAAGAGGTAATCCTAATGATAAAAACTTCCCATATAATCCTTTTTGTTAATTGCTCCCTTGCCCCACCCTTTTCCCTATAAAAATCTTCCATTTTGTACAAGCCCCTCAGAGCACTCTTCTAGTTGCTAGATGGTATGCTGCTTGATTCATGAATTGCTTAATAAAGCCAATTAGATCTTCATATTTTACTCAGTTGTATTTTGTTTCTTTAACACATTTCTGAATGGGAATCACAAGAACTGGATTTCATTGATAACCTTTAATACTGTGTGACACTGGTAAATTTAACTTCTAGTTTCACTAAGCTCAGGTATTAAAAATGGTTCTGGATCAACCAACTTCTTTAAGGTCCTTTAATTTGAATACTTTTAAAATCCTAAGATCCGTGAAGGGATCGGATTCACTAGTTTCTCAGGCGGCCTCATTCCCTAAGTGCTGGCAACCGTCTTCTGGCCCAATGACTCCTCTCTTGCAGCCTCCCGCCTCCCATTCCACGTTAGTAAAATGGTCCACGGCCAGGCAGGATCGAAATGGCAGAGTCGCCCTCAGGCAACTGCGAGTCAGCTCCCAGAAGCGAGGACTGAGGAAAAGACAGAAGGGCCGGCTTCTCGCAGGGTCCCGAACGCTCCAAGTCAGCACTCCAGGGTTAGCCTTCAGGCCTCTT
>NW_006441386.1:988129-999913 GCF_000325575.1 Pteropus alecto
TGGGTTCGGCCCCGCTCCACCCAGCACAGATTCCGGGGTAACCCGTAAGGGTATCCTCCCACCGAAGGCCCAAGGCCCCGGAAGTGACGTCGGTGCGTGCGTGACGTGCGTTCGCGGAGGCGGGGCTTGAGAGAGGGAGGGTCCGTGTGAGGGCGGGTTGTGGACTGGCAGAGCCAGGACTACTCGAGCGACGCGGGGAGAGCGGCGGTCTCGACGCCTGTGGGTCTTTAGACGAGGTACGGAGCTGAAGGACGAGAGCCGTGGGCAGCACTGTTCTTGGCTCCGGGAAGCGGGGCGGTGGCGCCGTCCGGGCAGGGGATGCTGGGTCATTCGTTCGTGCAGTCCACCCGGCCCGGGCCGTTTCGCTTCGGAGCCCTCTTTCGCCCTCCTGTCGCCCTCCGTCCCAACTCGGGTCCCGGGAGCGCGGCCTTAGCCCGTCCCAGGCCGTCGCCCGCCGCCTTAATCCTCTTGTTGCTCAGCCTGCCTGTGTCAGACGCTCGTCGCAAAGTTCTTGACGGCCCAGCCCAACTCTGACGGACAGACGCTTATCATTTCCTGGCCGCCTCCTGCCACCCGTCCTGCCCTCGCGGGATGGCTTCCCTCTGGCCGGCTCCGGCCTCACTGTCCAGTCTACGGAGTCCGAAGGGACTCCTGTGGTGGAGGCCAGTCAGGTCGTGTCTTGGGGCCCTCGCGGACCCATCTGGGTTGGAGGCTTGGACCCAAATCGCAGCCTGGCCTTGGCAGAGGAGCCGGGACATCGCGAACCCGCGTCATTCTTGAGGAGAGAACGTCTCGTTGCTGGGAGGGTGCTGACTTAAGAGGCCCTGGGACTTGAAGACTAATTCTAACTTTCGCCCCATGGTTGAAGGCCTGGGGTTAGGAGCAGAAGTCTCCAACCGTCTTGGAGGACAGCAGAAGTGATGCCCATCACGGAAGTTTAGCAGAGAGGGCGGGAAGGACTCAGCCGCTTTAGAGAGTAGGTCATAGCCAGCTGGTGGTGTCTCAGCTCTGGTGACCAAGCCCTGTGGTTGGGAAATGTGTCAGTGGGCGCTGATGGGCTCTTGTGGCCCTTGAGATTAGAATGAGTTTGAGTTCCAGTACGAGTTTACAGCATCACTTGGGGAGTAGTAGTTTTTATTTTTTATTTTTTTTGGCGCCGAAGAATTTTGTCTTTTGAGATTAAGAAATATTTGTACTTTTTTTTCTCTAAGCCTAACACTGCTTTAAAAAAGTATTAATTAAAATAGTTGTATAAAGAAAGTATGCCGAGGATGCCGGAAGATTTTATTGTATTGTTAGTCCATTTAATAAATAACATTAACTTTTTTAAGAGTTACTGATTCTTATGCGGAAGATTTAAGAAGTGTTCAGGATTTGAATTTTTACTGACCTTGGAAGCAGTCCTGTTTCTTCTCCGTAGAAGTTAGACAATTTGGGGGTGGGGGAGACACAGCAAAGATACTTTGAATACAATGTAAGTACTGTGAGCTGATAGAGCACCCTAAGTGTCCTCCTTACCCCGAGGGACTGCAGGATGTGGAGGGTGGTAAAAGGTGTCAGGGAATATACCTTTCTGGAATTATGAAGAATGAGTAACATTCAGACTAATAAAGTAGGGTGGGAATTTTAGGGATAGGCAGGAATGTAGGAGTGGGGAAACTAAAGGAGAAGAGGCCAGTAACTACATGGAGGTGGTTTTTGATAAGTAAAAAAGTGCAGGGCAGTGGGTGGTGACAGATAGGGGCAGGGAGGCTGGAGGTTGGCCTTTTACCTGATGATGCATGCCAGAACCCGGAAAGGGCTTTAAGGAGAGTCACTGAGCAGTTAAAAGGAATTTTATGTAGATCTTACACACAGGCTGCTATGTGGCTGGTGAAGATTGTGCCCAATACTGTGCTTGATTCCGTGCTTTTTGGTATTTTAATCTTTTGTGCTTATTCAGTGTTTGAATTGAATTGTCTATTCATTTACTGTTTCTTTTCATAAGAATAACTGACCTTGCTAATTTGTAAACTTCTATAAACAGAAATTCTGCATTCTTAATCCAAGTTAGGCATTGACAAATGTTCCATAGGTACTTGTTGATTTGATGAGAATTCATTGATTTCTGATGTTGATTTTCAGTGAAAAATTTAATCAGTTTTTATTTTAATATCTACATACAGAAGAACTAAGGTCCTGTTTGATTTACTTGTGTCAGTCTTTGTCTAGAGACATAGAATTTCAGTCTTGACAGTGTGAGTTTAATTTTTGGCACATGTGTTTTTATTGGTTGCAAAGTAAGCATCTCTAGGAGAGATGACCCATTCCTAAAATGTAGGCAATACCCGTGTAACATAACACCTGTCTATTCTGTGTCTCAGAATAGAAATGCTATTAAGTGGCTTCTTAACTCATAAAGCTATCACACCAAAAACAAAAGTTTCACACTAGAGGCCAAATGTTTTGCAAGTCTTATTAAATCTTCATTTCTTACAAAAGCATTGTAGAAACATTGTGTTTTTTCATATGACTGAAATACTTTGAAATAAGCTAGACTATTGTTGAATAAACACTTAGGAAAAAGGACAATTGACATATTTTTATCCCACTTAATATTACATGGTTCGTATTTTATCTGTTTGATATTTGGGTAAAGCTAAAATGCTTTAAGAAAAGGCTGTGCTTCTATGATGCTGTTTTCAAATTACTTTGAGATTCCCGTTTTTGATGACGTTATTGTTGGTGGGGTAGAAAGTATAATTTTTATTGTATAGTAGAACATTTTTTGTGTGTTTCTGGTAGCATACCTCATTTATGGTCACAAGGAGGGTGAAGAGCTGTGAGTATAATCAATTAGATTCATATGTAGTTAAAAGTTAGAAGTTATGATCAGAATAAGTATGAGTTGATGAATGGGTAAAGTTTTACACACTAACAGAGTCTTAACCTTTTTATTTTCCTCAAAAGACAGCAAGGAGATTGCTGACATCCCTGAAACAGTGGTGTAGCAGGAGCCTTTGTTGCTCTAAAGTCTTGCTGTCTCACATTAACGAATGGTTGGCAGCATTCTCTATGCTAGGCACAAGGCAACTCAGAGGAATTGTACGGAAATCTTATGAATCATTTTTGAAGCTAGTCACTTCCCATTCAGAATAAATAATTGTAACTACATTTTTGGCGACTTGACATGTATTTTAAAACAAAAAATGACTTTTGGGGAATTTTTAAATAGGGATATATTCACAGTTTTATGTGCTTCAAAGTTGAGAAACTTTGAGCAACTCGACTACCTCCCTAAGTAAATACAACATGCATGGCAAAGGACTGTGTTGTGTTTTGCTTTGTTTTGTGGTAAATTTGCCCATTATCTTCTTGTGGAAGGTGATAACATAAAAGTTAAAAATACATAATGAAGTGTTTTATTTTTGTATTTCCTGTTAGAATTTCCTAATTTTAGACATAAAATTTGCTAAAGCACTTTCTTTTTCCTTTTAGAGCACAAAAAAGATAATGCCTTTAGAAACTGAACTCATAAAATGGAAGAAAATATTTTATTGTTATAATATTTTTTAAGTGGAGTATATCATTTACTTATATCACATCTTGTTCCAGAAAAGATTCATAGTGACTTACAAAGATACGTGCGGCATACTCTTGGTAACATATAAAAGCGGGGGTGGGGTGATGAATTCAGGATTGAGGGAGAAGATTTGAGGAAGGAATCAAGACGATGTGTACACAAAGTACTTGGACTGAAGTCATAAGTATTTGTTAGGGGTCACAAATTTGACTGCTTTTTAGTAGCCAGTTCAGAGAGAAATATATAATCAGTTTCATGGTTCAGTTAAGGAAAAAACAATTTCTCCTTAGGATTCTCAAAGACTTGTATTGAGAAACTCCTCAACTATATCTTTAAGTAAATACAGCATGCATGTCAAAGGACTGTGTTGTGTTTTCCTTTTTTTTTTTTTTTTTAAGTAAAATTCATTGTCTCTTTGTGTAGGGTGATGACATAACATCAAAACCTAACTCAGTAAAAGCAGTTCCAGTGCTGGCAAAATAATGTGATCTAAGTGCTTACAATGTATAGAATGATTCAATTGAAAGGATCTGTTTTAGGTATCTAGATAAGTAGATAGGGTTTACACATTCTTCAGGTTACCTTCCATAAATATTTTGTTTCTCAGTGGAGCTTTTATTATGAAGTCACCGGCAGTGGTGTTAGAGTTTGTGCGTCCCAACAAGTTTTTCTAGTACATATACTTTTAATGTTGTTGGTTAATCACAGAGCCATATTTTTAGCATGCATGCATTATCATGGGGTGGAGGGTATGAAATGGAGGAGTCTAACAAGGACAAATATTTAAATGAAAGTCACTTACTCTCTACACAAAGATGGGCTGAGGGGAATACCAAACAACAGACTTAAGATTCATTTCTAGAAGTAGGTTTGAGGCGTTAACTCCAACACAGAGAGCATTGGCTTGAAAAGTCCAGGCATATAATTTATTTTAAAAAGGAAACACATCCCCTCATCTTAGATGGAATGTCCATTAAATTAAATTAATGGATCTGTATTTTGCACAAGCTAAAAAGTTATCCTTTTAAGTAATAATAGTTCAGATTTATTGAGTGCTAACATAAGTCAGGTGCTATGTTAATAATAAACTGTATACATGCATTATCTCATCATCTCCCCTCACCTCCCTCCCCTTTAAAAGAAAAATGTAAACGTGGTTCAGAGTAGTAACTCATTCGAGGTCATACAAGAGGTGCTGGAGATTTGGACTTGGGTAGTCTGATTGACACAGTGTCTGCACCTAACTATGACTTCATACTATCTGAAGTGGACTAGACCGTGGGCCCACGAGATGGGGCTAGACCTATACAGTTGACCTATACAGTTAATAGAAGTAAATACGTTGGCACATATCAGAACCCACCATTACAAAAAGGCCTTGAGCAGTTCTAGATCTTTCAATCCAGAAAATGGGCTAGGAGCTACATGTTCAGTGCATTTGGCCATGGTTTGTAAAGCTGGAGAAAACACACATCTAGGCATCCACCAAGACTAGAGAATTGGGAATATTATTTTATATATTTGTTGCACATTAAATGCATATTTTTAAAAATTTGCTATTAATTTGTCTCAGATCAGGAAAGCCACATGGTATTTATAAAGATAGTATGTCATTCTGGAAAAAGTGGTTTATAGTTATATATTAAAGTAGAACTTTAGCTGGTGATCTCACTGCTATGTTTTGGGATGAAGTTAGGTTACACTTTTGTAGTGAGTGACATTGCTAGGTGTATGTGTTCTTAGATCTCATTCTGTTTTATTAGGAATTCTGTTTCATTAGAGTTGTACAGATAAGTAAACCATTACTTATTGTGAGTTTTCATATGAGACTATTCCAGGTAATTCCAGATCATTTTATTTTGAAGTGTTCTAGTTCCTACAGAGAGTAGAGAACATCCTTCTTCATCCTTAATCAGTAAACAATGGGTGGAACTGTCCTTGCCTAAATATAGTTATGTAACATAGTGGTTCTTTAATTGCATTTCCATAGAGCTTTTGACATTGTTTCTTAAATGCATTCCTGAAAAATGAGTTGGGCTAGTGACCAAATTTTGAATAGGCTATTATAAGAAGTTGTAAATAAAAAATGGAAAACAAAAACAAAACTGTTGGCTGATGAAATAGAATGTCCAAAGTCCATTATAATTAGTGTCTCAGGAAGTAATATGCTTGGCTTCTACTTAGCAGATTGGATTATATTTTTATTTGTATGAATTATTAGCCATTGCAGTTGGGATTGTAGTGTGATAAGTGTGTAGATTTTATTTGTCTAGGGTTTCAAATGTTTTATACTCATATGGACATATCTTAAATATTTATGAGAAATAATCACATGGCATTGTTCTCATTCCTATATGCTAACTGCTGATGTGTCTACAAAATATCATTATGATATGTTACCTTCCCCAGGAAATAGAATATTGTCTCTGTTTGATGACAGAGACAATATTGAAATTTAGTATTTAAGTCCTTTGAATATCAACTGTATTAGGTAGAAACTACTTTCTCCTAAGAGCCTACTTTTGTTCTTGGACATATTTGGGAACAAATTGCAGACAGATTTTTTTCTTTTTGTTACTTATAAGAAATTGTAGTCTATTTCCTTAAAGAAAAATTTTTGGCTTTTCAGTACCTTGGTCTATTAACTGAATAAATTTTATATATATATACACATACACACACACACACACACATACATACATATTATACACACACACACATACATATGTATGTATGTATGTGTGTGTGTGTATAATATATATATATTCTCAACTTGTTTCCTATTTATATGTAAATAAAATAGTGCTTGAGAAGTAAGTTGAGATCCTTTTGAAGTTTAAAGTTTTTAGATACTGGCAGGAAAACTGAGCAGGAGGTTGGATTTTGTATCACTACCTTCATTGGGCCCTGGAGAGTGTGTAAGGGACAAAAGTGAAAGAAAACTGTCTATGCAGATACTTTGTCAGTTTTCTAAGTAAATCATCTAATAAATTTAGAAAACATCTATTGAGTATTCACTCTATTCCTAGCGCTGTGCTATGTGTCTACGAACATATAGTGGACACGTAAGCAAGTAATTATAATAGAATGTGAGTGCTATAATAGCTGTATTTATAAAATACTATAAATACAGAGAGATAGAATCATTCTGTCAGTAGGAAAAGGGGAATCAGTGTTATTTGAACAAGGTGGGATTTGAAAGAAGACAAACAGAAGGATATTCTAGGCTCGTTCGTAAATAAGATGACCATCTGATTTATTATCAAAAGCAAGTTACTTTTGAGAATCATAGGGATTCCAGGACAGCAGGCATAAGCCAGGATTGTTCTCACTAACGGAGATATATGATTACCCTATTTACAAAGAGCAAGTGATGCTGCAAGCCCACAGTTTTGTGTTAACTTGTGGAAAACTCATTTATTTTAATTACTTATAGAGTTTACAGCCATTTTATTTCATGCTTTATTAGTTTTGCAGAGCTTCTTTACCAAATTACCATAATTGGGTGGCTTAAAACAACAAATTTATTCTTTTGCAGTTCTGGAGGCTAGAAATCTGAAATCAAGGTGTCAGCAGGGCCATGTTCTCTCTGAAGGCTCTAAGGAAGATGATTGCTGGCAGTCCTTGGAGTTCCTTGGCTTGCAGCTGCATCACCCCAGTCTGCCTCCTGGCCACATGGCCTCTGTGTGTTTCTGTCTCTAAGGACCTTGTCCCAGTCAATCCCAGTCATTGGATTAAAAAGTATTTAAACTGAGCTATCTAGCAAATCTGGATAAATACATTTTCAATCCAGGCAATTGCTTTTTGTGTTTCTCCTCTCCCAGAGATGTGTGTATATATATCACTTTGCCCAGCCACAGGGTGAAATGGCTGCGGGGAAGCTAAAACTAAGATATAACTGGGCAGAAAAACTCTTTAATTGTTGAAACCACTTTATATATTGCAGTTTGTTGTCACTTTAGGTGGAGTTAAGAGATAATTTTTGGTCATTTGCTTATCGAATAAATTGACCGTTGGGGAATTGGCTGCTTTTGTGAAAGAAGGGTAGAGCATGGTAGAAGTAGGCTAGCACAGCCAGATTATTTTGTGTGTAATTTTGAGTTATCGGTCTGGGGAATAGTATACTTGGATTGGAGTCAATATCACTTAATTGAAGAGGGTACGATTTAGTACAGTAGAAAATTATTGTCTAGAACTCATTCCTTAAGAATGCTGCTCTGCTGGCTCTGCTCATTCCAACAGCATAAATTCTACATTCTATTCCAGGGGTTTGATTATCATTTGGAATTATTTGGGCAGGCTAGTTGTTTGGATACTTTGTTTTGTTACATATAACATTGGAACTCTGCCATGGATTCTCTGTGTGACATCCACACTCATTTTGGAAGCAATGTATTAAATGATATGAAAGTTGGTGAAATTTGGGTACAGATTTGAAACACTAAGCATCTGATTAAAACTATGGTGTCATAACATTAAAGTCAAGGACTAAAAGATAATATAAAAAGAACAAAAGATGACAAAAATGAGCAAGAACATGAACAGTTAAATTCCTCTAAGAATATATACTAATGGCCAATAAATATAAAGATGGTTAACCTTAAGGAAATGCATATTAAAACAAGAAATGATTTTTTTTTTTTGCCTTTCTGATTGGCAAAAATTAAAGGTTAATAATGTAGTGTTTATGAGTTCGTGGGAAAGTAGATTCTCATACATTGTAGGTGAGAATATAAATAGGAGCAATATTTTTGTGGGGCCAGTTTGGTAGTATATATTAAAATTTAAAATGCACAAACCCTTTGACATTCCATACCTGTTTCTAGGAAGCTATTCTTGTTATGCTAATGGTCTCTTCATATCCTTATCCTACATATCAGAGATTTACAAATTCTTATTAGTATAATTTCTAAGTATGATAAAATACTTCATTGTCTTATTTATTTGAAATATTTTTCCTAGTCTCTTACTTGCTTTTCTGTTTTGATTCTAAGTGAGACCTTTTAAAAACTAGACGTAAGTTTCAATTTATGTATTCAAATCTGTTTCTTTTTTGATTTCTCCTGTAGCATGTAAGCTTAGATAACTCGCACCTCTTGAGAACTTCCATAAATACTTAATTTTAGTTTTTTCTACTATTTTTCATCTATCTTTAAAAACTTTAACTCTTTAAGATGCCTGTAATTAATTTTGGGGATACCAGATTGCCGACCAGTTATTCCAACCTTGTTTATTGAAAATTCTTCCCTTATTCTCTTCTTCTAATATTAAATTATTTTATATATTATATTATTATTGATTTGGGGGTCAGTTTGTTCTGTGGTAATTTGCCAGTTTTGTTGCAAAGTTCACACTATTTTAACCACAGTAAAAAAAAAGTTGCTAAGTTCACACTATTTTACAGAAAATTTAAGTCAATAAATTAATTTAGAAAATTTTAAAAATCTTGCCTGTTATTGTGATGAAATACGGAATAATTTTGTCAAAGACAAAAAAAAATCTTTTGTATTTTTGTCATTTGTAGTAAACTTATACGTTTTGATGTATTTGCCATTTTAATAATATTTAATTTTCTCATACTGTGTCCTGGTATATGTCTTACCAACTATTTAAACCTTCTTTATATCTCATTTTTTATATATTTTTTAAAATTAGTTTCAAGTATACAGTACATTAGACATCTAGATAGTTCATAAAACAATCCCCTCAATTACTCCCTCCCTCCCCTGACCCTCCACCTAGCCAACATATTAATATTAATGGCATTCCCAATGCCATGCTCCCCATCCTCATGACCATCCATCAGCTACTAATCTGTACTTCTTTAACCCTTCACACCATTCTCCCAGCCCCCCAAACCGCTCTCCCCTCTGTCTGTCACCAAATTGTCCACTATATTTGTGAGTCTGTTTTGGATTAGTTTGTTCTTTTTATTCCTTAGATTCTGCATATTAGTGAAATCATATAGTGTTTATCTATCTGTCTGACTTACATACTTTCTAGGTCTAGCAAAGCAATATCTTTTTCCATCCTCTTCCTCTCAGTCTCTTTGTTTCTTAATCTGAAATGAGTCTTTGTATTTTTTCTTCTTAAAGAAGTCCCTCCAACATTTCCTGTAATACTGGCTTGGTGGTGATATATTTCTTTAGCTTATTTTTGTCTGAAAAGCTCTTTATCTGTCCTTCAACTCTAAATGATAGCTTTTCTGGATAAAGTATCCTTGGTTGTGATCCTGGGTCTTCATCCTGTTGAATATTTTGTGCCAAGCCCTTCAGTCCTGCGCAGTTTCTTTCAAGAAATCAGCTGCCGGTCTTATGGGTGTTCCCTTATAAGTATCTGTTTTTCTCTTGCTGCTTTTAATATTCTTTCTTTGTATTTAACCTTTGGCATTTTAATTATGTTGTGTCTTGGTGTGGGCCTCTTTGGTCCCTGATTTTGGATTTCTCTGAACTTCCTGGGGTTCTATTTCCTTCACCAAGTTAGGGAAGTTTTCCATCATTATTTCTTCAAACAGCTGTTCAGCATCTTGATTTTCTTCGGTTATGCCAATCAGACAGATATTGAGACCCTTAATAGTGTCTCTTAAATTATTCTCCTTAAGTTATTTTTATAGTCTTGGCATCTTATCTCTTGCCATTCTGATTGCATGGTCTTGGCTTTCCCATTCTCTAGATAGGACATTTGGTCCTTTATTCACTTTGTTTATTCCTTTGTTTATTCCATTTAATATACTTCTCATCTCAGATAATGTGTTCATTTCTGACTGATTCCCTTTTATAATTTCCATTTCCATTTTTATGTTTTTTATCTTTTTGTTGAATTCTCACCGAATTTATCTACACTTTCCAAAAGTTCATAGAGCATCTTTATAACCAGTGTTCTGAACTCTGCATCTGTTAGATTACTTGACTCCATTATATCTGGATCTCTGTTCTGTTCTCTCATATGGTTTCTGCTTCTTTGTCTTCCCATTTTGGCTGCCTTTCTGTGTCTGTTTCTATGTACTAAGCAAAGCTCCTAATTCTCCCGGTCTTATTAGTGTGGATTCGTGAAGTAGTTGTCCAGTGGCACAGTCCTGAGAGGGATTCAGCTGCAGGCCAAACTTAGCCCATGCTTCTAACCTCTCTGGGTCTACCTGTTAAGATTCAGCAAGCAATCCACAGATACTGTGCTTATAGTTGCCTCAAAAGGCCATACCAGAAACCGAGGCCAGCTGCCTCCAGTGTGAGTTTAGGCATTGCTCAGCAAGGAGTACCTGACTTGCTGAGGATATACCTGGATGTGGCATGGGTGGGGCCTGGAGTTGGGGGAGGCGGGTTTTCAGGGAATCCTCTGGGCAGAGTGACCTCTGTTATCCAGTTTGATGACGTCAAGGCGTTGGCTGTGCTGTTGTCAGGTGCACTGGTGTGGGGGAAGGCTCAACACAGAACAGTGGATACCACCCGACATTTCTGTACAGAGCGAGTCTCACCTTGGCCCTCACTCCGACAATGTCTCCCTGTAAGTCCCTTGTGCCTCCTGCATGCAGCCTAATCAGCACTGGTGCTCAGAGCGAGCAGGTCCATCACCACGAAATCCGCTTGCGGTCACGGCTCCTTTAAGAGGCGTCTGCCACTGCTGCAGCCTCCGTCTCACTCAGCCGCTCGAGACCAGGCAGCCCTGTGTCCTCATCCCCTTCTACCTTCTGCTGTTGCAGGGTGCTTTTTTAGTTGTATGGCTTGTTCGTCTAGATCCCAGGCGATTTTTCCTTGCTGCTGCTCCTTGTTTCTGTCACAACTTTGATTTGATCGCCCAAGGGATGAACAGAGCCTCTATCATCTATGCCATTTTTTTCTCCCTCATATCTCATTTTTGTGTAGCTCACATAATTTATTAAAATATTTTCTATGTGTTTATATTTTGATTACATTGTAAATGAGATCTCACTATATTTCCTAACTTACTATTGTTAGGCTATTATAAGTGTTCTAAAAATTTTATATACACATATTTAGCTTGTTTCACATAAATTCTTTTATGAATTCTTTTGTGAAACTTTAACTAATTATTCAGTGTTTATAGTATTTTAATTTTTTTCTTTCAAACCTAGATATATAGTTATATTGCTCATATTAGACAGTAAGCGCCACAGGGACTGAAACTGGTTTTACTACATTTCTATCCCAAGTGTCTGTCACAGCGTAAATCAATATATAAGTATTTGTTGAATAAACGCATGAGTG
>NW_006441386.1:999951-1002429 GCF_000325575.1 Pteropus alecto
GAAAGCACTATGAAAATATATTGGCTGTCTCTAGGTTATGTTTTTATTATTTTTCTACTTTATTTTCTACTTACCTATATATCTCAGGTTTTGAGGGTTTGTTTTGTTTTGTTTTGTCGTTGAGTAAACTTTTTACTACTATAAATGGGAAAAAGCAAATTTAAGGCAAAAAGCTTACCTATAAGTTTTACTTCTTAACTGAGGTCAAAGGATAGTGTCATTTCGTAGAGTTGATCGGATGTTACCTATAAATCCCAGGTGAGTTTTCTAGAGGAATGATATATGAGGGCATGACATTGAACCCAAGAATAGGAAGGAAGCAGGACTCTCACAAAAGAGGATAGTGGGAAGCTACTCAAATCCCCAAGGTGTTTTTTCCCCTTTTTTAAATGAGGTGAATCTAGTTTGCATATGGAGCCTTAAGGAAGAACTCTGGGTTCTATATTACTCTGGCTCTCTTTCATGTACCTCAGCCCAGATTAAATCTTAGCCATGGGACAGAATTCACAGGAATCTCTACTGTCTCAGCAGTAGAGATTTGTTTTTTTTACTGTTTTTCCTAATGTGAGTGAGCCAGTTGAATTATTCATTCTTTATGCCCAAGTTCCTCAGTAAAAGCCTACTTCCTAGGAGTGCAGTGCTCAAACCAGTGTGGCCCCTCTGACCCCACTCCTGGGTACATTGATGATGGTAGGTTGCCTTTGGGTTGTGGCCCCACTGACTAGGGATAGATATTTTCTGCCCAGGAACTACAGAATTGAGTCTCAGAATTAATCTCTGTGTATCTCCCTAACTAAAAAGGATATGTTGTCTATGTAGCTCTGATGCCTGTTCTGAGTGTGCTGACTATATGTGCTCTGCTCCACTGGAACAGAGTTGTCATTACCACTACATAGCCTTTCAGATCATGACATGTACTTGTGATGGTTCACTTGCTTGCTTTGGTTTTCATACTTAGAAACAGAAATGATATGAGTGGTATGTTTAACTGTCTGATACACATTGGTTCAATCATAGGTGTTTTTAGTTTTAAAAATTTAAGTGGAATTTTTAAAAACTTTTTAATTTGAAATTATAGATTAATGGGAAGTTACAAAGATAATAGAGAAGGGTCCTGTGTACTCTTCACATAGTTTCCTCCAATGATTACATCTTAGATAACTATTGTGCAATATCAAAACCAAGAAAATGACATCTATATAACATGTATGTATATTTCTATGTCCTTTTATCACATATGTAGACTCCTATAACCACCATCACCACAGTCAAGATACAGAACTATTCTATTACCATTAATGATGCAAATCAATTCTGGTTGGGAGAGTTCCAAAAGAGGATCTCAACCCTAAGCCTCCAGGTTCTTGTCTTCAACTGGAGAAAGATAGACAGGACAGACAGTAAAGAAACAAGTTTATTGAGAAAGCAAGAAGTATACCCCTGAGAGGACTTGCGAGAGCTCTGGTGAGCTGTGCCCTGAGGAATCTAGGGGGTGGGTTTATATTTTTATCAAGGGTTAGGAGAGGAACCTGGGGAGGGTCCTGGGAGAATGTTCATTAGATTTCCGAGTAACGGTTTTCTTGAAAATGGTTATCCTCCCCCTTTTTGGCCTTAGAAGTCGATTTCAGAAGTGTCATGTCGTCAGATGCATGATTAGTACCCTACTATCTATAATGCTGATGACTTGCAGAGGATCCTATAAGAAGCTCTGGGGTCACGTTTAGGTTAATTATTCCTCCATCTCGGATCAATCTTGTTTTAGCTTGTCTCCGACCCTGTGGCCATCACAGAACTTCCTGTTGTTTCCTTTTTTGTTAGAGGTGCCCATCCTGTTTAGCCTGTCTCACTAAGATCTCTCTCATGCCACTCCCTATGTAATCATACCCTGTCAGTAGTCCCCAAGACTGCTCTAGGTTTAGAAATTCCCTAGAAGGACTCACAGGACTTGTGTACTCCTGGCTATGTTTTATTATGGGAAATGATACAAAGTAGGATGAATAAAGGAAAATAGTGCATTGAGTAGAGTTTAGAGGATACCAGAAATAAACTTTCAAGAGTCTTCTTCCGGTGGAGTTGCACAGGGTGCATTTAATCCTACAGCAACAAACTATAGCAACATGTGTGGTATGTTTTCTGTTAGAGAAGCTCACTTAAGCGTAGGATTCCAGGGTTTTTATTGGAGGCTGGTCACATAGGCACAAGTGCCTTCTTAATTGACTAGAGTAACTGCAATTCCAGGCCCCAGAAGAAAGGCAATTATTCACTATACATCACTCTATTTGCACAAACTGTCTGGATAAGCTGGTACAGTGTGGTTCAAGGCTCCAAGCACACAAAACATCCTTATCAGTTGGTACATAAGGACACTCCAAGACCTCAGTTCCCAGGAACTGGTCAAGAGCCAGTCATACCAGCATGCCCTTCTAAGAATGTACATAATTTGAGCAACTCAGGCCTGCTTGGCTCTTTGCTGCACAC
>NW_006441386.1:1002458-1075774 GCF_000325575.1 Pteropus alecto
CCCAGAGTGGAGGTGAGGGTTGGGTAAGTTGGGGTAGGTACTACTTTAGGTAGAGTGGACAGGGAAAGCCTTACTAAAGTGTGACATGAAAACTGAGAACTAAACGATGAGAGAGAAATCACCATGTGAACAGCCAAGAGCACAGCATTCTAGGGATTAAAACACCTATGCAAAGGTAAGAGAAATGGAAAGGGGGCCTATAAAAGTTTTCTGTTGTTGCCATAACAAATTAGCACAAACTTACCAGCTTCAAACAACACCCATTTATTATCTCAAAGCTCTGTAAGTCAGAACTCCTGGCTATCTCAGCTGGTAACTCTGTTAAGGATCTCAAAAGGTCAAAGTTAAGCTGTCAGCCAGCCTAGGCTCTTAGCTGGAGTCCATGGGGAGAATCTGCTTCCAAACATACTCATGTTGGCAGAATTGAGTTCCAAGTAATTATAGGACTGTTCATTTCTTTGCTGGCTGTCAGGGATCATTCTCAGCTTCTAGAACCTACCCACATTCCTTGGCTTATATTCTCTATACCTTCAAAGCCAACAATAGTGCTCTGACTTCCTATTCTGCCCTCCTCTTCAGATTTTTATTTTAAAAACAACTTTATTGAAGTATAGTGCACGCATTTAAAGGGCACAATTTGATGGTAACCATCACCATAGCCAACTTAGAACATTTTTGTCATTTCAAAAAGAAACCCCATACTGTTTAGCTAACTCCTTTATCCCCGTCCTCTCCCCGTCAGTCCTAAGCAACCACTAATCTACTTCTGTCTCTATAGATTTCCCTGTTCTGGATGTTCATGTGAATGGGATCATATGATATGTGGTCTTTTTCAGTGGCTTCTTTCACTTAGCATGTTTTCAAAGTTAATCGTGGCATGTGTCAGTACTTCTCTTTATGACTGAATAATCACTTCATTGTATGGATATACTACATTTTGTTTATCCATTTGTCAGTTGATGGATATTTGGGTTTTCATCTTTTGGCTATTATGGGTAGTGGTGCTATCAACATTCATGTACAGGTTTCTGTGTGGATACATGTTTTCATATCGATTGAGTGTATACCTTGGAGTGGAATTGCTGGGTCATATAGAAGCTCTGTTTAATCGTTTGAGGAACTGTCAAATGGTTTCCAAAAGTGGCTGCATCATTGTATATTCACACCAGCAGTATATGAGGCTCCAGTTTTTCCACATCCTTGTTAACACTTGTTATTATCTGATGTTTTTTATCCTACTGGATGCGAAGTGGTATCTTATGGTTTTGATTTAGGTTTCTCTGATGACCCATGAAGTCAGACATCTTTTCATGTACTTATCGACCATTTGTATATCTTCCTTGGAGAAGTATCTATTCAGACCTTTTACCCATTAAAAACTTGTTATTTTTATTAATGTTGAGTTGTAATAGCTCTGTATATATTCTAGAGACAAGTTCTTTTTCAGATATATGATTTGCAAATATTTTTTCTCATTCTTTGGGTTATCTTTTCACTTTCTAGATGAGGTCCTTGGAAGCACAAAAGTTTTTAGTTATGATGAAGAACAGTTTGTCTTTTGTCGCTTTTTTGGTGTTATGTCTAAAAATCCTTTGCCAAATTCAAGATCGTGTAATTTACCTCTATTTTTTTCTCAGAGCTTTCAATTCCTGAGATTATTGATATGAATTGTTTTGGATCTCTCTGAGTTTTTTTCAGAAGTACCATCCTGAATTCTCTGTTATTTAAGTCGCATATTTCCATGTCTTTAAGCTTATTTTCTGGAGATTTTACTCTTTTTTTTTCTGACCTTTCTTGTCACCTTGGTTGTTCATGGTGTTTAAAGGATTATTTCTCCACTTGGGCATTAATGGAAGTGTATACTGCTTTTATTCCAGAAAGAAGGCTTATTATATAAAGGTCTCTTTTTAGCCTGTTGCAAAGAAGGTGTTTTTCTTTTGATTTCCAGTGGGTGGTGTCTAAGCATCTTGGATTCCCTACTTTATATAAAGCCTTAATAATGCTTTTTTATTTTCTTACAGATATTCAGTCATGCTCGCTACCCTCAGTCTCAGTCCCTGTCAGTGTTAGCAACAGTTTTGGTAGCATTTGCTCGTATTCCCCTGGGGCTAAGTCTTGGAGGATGTGGAGGGAGGAGCCTTTTGGGTTGGGTCTGGGGGCTGCGGCTCAGCCTCGCGTTTGCAACTGAGGTTGGTAATAAGCAACTGTTGCTTCTCTGCTGTCCCCACTTCTCTGCTTTCTGTCTTGATCCCTAGGCACTGCTGCTGCGTGGAGCTCACAGCTCTATCAGGCAGGGCAGTTCAGGGAACCCGCTGCACTTTCTGCCCTCCCTCTCCTTCTGCAGGGAGCTCTGGCTGCGAGAGGCAGCTCTTTGTTTCTCCCAGTTTGTGGCCTGATTCCCAGGGTTTGACCTGCAGTAGCTCTTGTGTGCAGATCCCACCCTCAGACGTGGTGGTGTGCAGTTTGGGTGTTTTTTGTTGAGTTTTAGATGTTCAACTTGTTATTGTTTGAAGGGGAGAGATCTGGGGACGTCTCGCACTTCGCCATGTTTCTGATGTCACTCTCTGCTGAATCTGCTATCACTCTGTCTCTGCAAGTTTTCCTCTCAGTAAAAAACTGGTCCCAGCTGGTGTGTGTGCTTTCAGGTCATTCAGTTTTGATTAGTCGACATTAGATGATCTTGGATGAGTTATTAATTCTCTGTGAGCCTGAGTATCCTCTTCATCAGTGGGGATAATGACAGTAAACACTTATTTGGTTTCATGCTTGTCAGGCAGCGAAAGATGATTAGATCTCTGTACCCGGCCACCAGTATCTTAAACGTTTATATAGAGGCTTTAACTCGGTTCAGTCTCCTATTGCATTCAGGTGGTATCCTCAGAGTTTTTATAGTTTTATCTTTTGCATTTAGGTTTTTGACCCATTTTGAGTTAATTTTTGTTTAGGGTATGAGGTAAAGGTCTAACTTCATTCTTTTGCATGTGGTTATCCAATTGTCTCAGTACCATTATAGTTTTATCTTTTGCATTTAGGTCTTTGACCCATTTTGAGTTAATTTTTGTATAGGGTATGAGGTAAAGGTCTAACTTCATTCTTTTGCATGTGGTTATCCAATTGTCTCAGTACCATTTGGTGAAAAGATTCTTCTTTTTTCATTGGATAGTTTAGGCACCCTTGTGGTGACCTTAGATGTGTGGGTTTATTTCTGGTCTCATAATTCTATTCCATTGATCCATATGTTTACCCTTGTACCAGTACCACACTACTTCGATTATCATGGCTTTGTGCTAAATTTTGAAACTGAAAAGTCCTACATTCTTTTTCAAAAAATTTTTTTGACTATTCTGGGTTTCCGTCCTCTTTTGCATTTAGGACTCATGTGCTTATATTGTGCCCACCTGGATAATCCAGGATAATTTTTCTGTTTTAAAGTCAACTGATTCGTAACCATAATTATCTGCAAGTCTTTTTTGCCATGAAAGGTAACACAATCACAGGTGTAACATCAGAGAACAAAGGTCAGAGAGACACAAGGCCTGTGGGGGCCTAGGTTTGTTAAATGGTGGAGAATGGTAGGAGCAGAAGTTGGACAGAGATGTGAATGGAAGTTTCAGAAATATTAATTTGTCTGACGTCACATTTCTAATAAGTAAGTAAAAGAGCTGAGATTTGAATGCAGATTTGACTGATCTTTAGATCTCATGTCCACACCAAATTGGTTTTCATAGACTTTTAGCTATTATTATTGTTTTTATCTTAATACCTGTTGAACTCAGTATATGCTAAGTAGTCCTCGCAATTCTGTTATATTTCCCAGTTTTAGAATAGTACCTGGACAGGTCTTTGCCTGCAGATAAATAAGCTGTATTGGAACTAGCATAAGAAAAAAAGAAAAGAACAGTGAGGAACCAAAGAGTGTGTCGCAGAATCTGAGGGTAGGCAGGCAGCTAAACCTTAGGAAAGAACTGGAACTGAGAAATAGAAATCTAAGGACTTAGAGAGTATTTTTCTTTTGCCACTTTTCTCTGCTTCTTGGTGTGTATCTGTTTCATTCTGCAGACTGCTTATCATGTTACTCAGGTCACTTGATAAAAGATGGCCATGCCACAACTCCTCCATCATTCTAGAGAACAGCTCAGAGTTAGTTTTATTTCCAGAACTTCAGTTTGGGTCACGTATTAACCTCTGGTTCAGCCAGCTGTGGCCCTGAAGTGGTGGGTATACAAAAATGGCTGCTGGCAGCCTACCTTTGTGGAGTAGGGTAACAGTTCTCTGATAAAATGGAGGTTGCTCTTACATGTATGTGGCAGACTCACTCCAAAGTGTGTTGCCATCACTCCCCTTTCCATTTCCACTGTATTACCTCTATTATTATAACTTCTTATTGTGATTGTCTCTTGATCACTATCCCTGTCTCCTGTTCTACACTTTCTCCCCAATCCAAACTAGAAATTGCCTCTTAAGTTTTCAAAAAAAAAAATTTATACAGTAAAATCGAATATTGGGGGAGTATACAGTTCTATGAATTTTAAAACATATGGATTTATGTAAACATCTCCATAATCAGAATACAGAACAGTTCCATCATTTCCAAAAATGTCTTGTGCTATTTTTTTTATTGGTACCCTCTCTCAATCCTAATTCCTAACAAACACTAGTGGCAATACACTTTGGAGGTGGGATCTGTAACAATTCATTAATGAAACATGACAGAGAGACTCGCAAGTTTACAAATACACTTTACTGCCTCTACAACATCATACAATATGTAAACTTTTAAAACTGTCTTTGTTCACTTAGCCTAAAGCCTTTGAGATTCATCCAAGTTGCTGGGTATATCAGTACTCTCCCCAACTTTTTTTCCCACTGAGGAGCATCCATTGCATGGATATACCACACAGTTTATTTATCTGTTCACTCATTGAAAGATACTTTGGTTGTTTCCAGTTTTTAAAAAATTCCCAAGTAATACTTCTAGAAACATGTGTGTAGATTTTTGAGTGACATCAGTTTTATTTCTTTAGAGGAAATAACCAGGAATGGAATTGCTGAGTCACATAAGTGTATGTTTAACTTTTTATGAAACCATCAAACTGTTTTTCGCGGTGGCTGTACTATTTGCATTCCACTTGGAATGTGTGAGAATTTAGTTGCTCTGCATCCTTGCTACCACTTGGTGCTGTTGGTATTTTTAATTTTATCCATTCTGGTAAGTGTAGAGTGATATCTCAGGGTGGTTTTAATTTACATTTCTCTAATGGATGATGATGTTAAACAACTTTTCATGTGCTTATTTGCCATGTTGTCAAGAACTGTAAAGGATCTGAGTTTTTACCCTACTTACAGGTAACAAGTTAGCCTGCCATAGTTTTGTGGATGTTGGCAGAGAAATGAGATTCTGAGTTAGAGACAACGGACTTTATTATTCACAGGACATCAACAAAACAAGTTTCATTTTTACATGGGCTACCCTTGCCCTCAAGTCCCATGGGAGTGATGTCACAGCTGAGGAACTCAAGCTTAGGGAACCTAAATCTTTTATAATTGACAGCAAAGGGACCTGCTTGACCTTTGACCTGGAGGGAAACATTGTGTCTTTTATACTCTATTGATAGTAAACAAACTTACCCTCTGCTCTAGGGAGAGCTTTGTATATTTTAAGAATGGTAGATACTCCAGCATCCTTGAAGAGATAATCCGTTGCAAAGGCCTCTTGTATTGAAATATGAGAATTGTCTCCCAACTTGTATATCTTCTTTAGATAAGTGTCTTTCAAGTCTTTTGCCCATTTTTTTAATTGGGTGGTTTTTTTTTATTGTTGACTTTTGAGTGTTCTTTATATATTCTAGATACATGTCCTTGGTCAAATATGTGATTGCAAGTATTTTCTCCCAGTTTGTAGTTTTGTTGTTGTTGTTGTTTTCATTTTATTAATGGTGTCATTGGCAGAGCAAAAGATTTTAGTTTTGCTGCCAAGTTGTAGCTGCATATTGTAATGCACCCTTTGTGGGTTGTAATTCCAATGTCAGTTAGTTTTTCAAAACCTTTGCAGTACTGATTGCCCCATTTCATGTATGTGCTAGTCTGAAACTTGTTTGGCGGTCTCTGTTTGAATTTTAGTCTTTTGTCCTAAATAGCATCAGATCCATTATGCACAGCCTAGAGGTGAGCCCAGGAGTTCACAGACATTTTCAGGTTGCTCTCTTGAGTTCTCCTTTTCAGTGATTTCTCCTGTATTTATTTTTTGTTCCCTAGGTTCTCATCTTTTCTTTCCTCTGGCCAGAAAACTGTGGAGTTAGTTACCCTACTCTGTCATGTACACTGTACTTCCACAACTGTCTGCACATTTGAGGCCAAGAAATGGGAGGATAGACAGTGAAGAAAATCAGTAGTTCCCCTTACTCAGAGTTAGCTCCTGCAGTCTGTCTTTCCAGTCACTATTTTATGTGGTTGCTTGGGTGCTATGGCTCAAGAGAAGGTGGAAAAGACAATAAAATTGAGACATTTTCATATTTTCTCTCAGTGTTAGGGTTCCCTTTCTCCTTCCTTGAGCCAGAACTAGAGGCACTCTTTGTGCCTTGGTGTCCATTTCTGGGTTGGCTTGGTGATACTGGAGGGGGAAAACATGGTAAACTCACTGAGGGTTTGGTGATATGTTGAATTCTGGTCTTCCCTAATTCTACTCCTCCCTTTTGCCTTTGAGAATCTCCAAAAGTGGTGCTCAGTATATACTATCCAGGTTTTATAGCTGGACTAAATCTGTGAAGTCTGTCTCTCTCATAGCATGTGGCCCTTGATGTCTGTGTTCAATTTTTGTTTGTTTGTTTGTTTGTTTTTATGCTTGACTTCTAGGGATCATCCCTGCGCCTCCATCCCTTTATTTTCAGCCAAAGATTGTTGTTTGTTCAGACAAGGAATTTCTACACAGACATCTCTAGCCAGTAAGGCTTCCACACTGGTAAACAGACCCTGTGCATACACAGAGGAGACATGAGAGAGCCCAGCAGAAAGAGCTGGTGGCCTGAAGTTTAAATGCATTTCTTGGCTAACACATTGGTCCATCAGCAAAGAGGAAGTGTTTGTCCATTTTTATAGCTGATTTTGGGTAAAGAGGATTTATTGTCCTCACCTCATCACTCTATAAGACAGAACTTCATCTCTCAAGTTTTAATGTATTAAAATAAAAATCTTAACATGCTTTTCCCTTTTCAGGAGCTTTCAATGATGCTTCAATCCACACTCTATAGCCTGGAGTTTTTAAGTGCCATCGTATTTGACTTCACACCAAACTTTTTCACTTAACCTCCTCTTTATACCACATTGTTCTTATTCTACATTTGCTTTCCTGTTTCTGAGCTTTTTGTAAAAGATGTTATCCCTATTTAGAATGTCCTCTCTCCAAGACTCTCTTAGGTTCAACTGAAAGCTCTTTCAGGTCTGCACCCTCAGTCCTAGGCCCAAGTGGTCTCTCCATACTCCTTTATCAGAATTACGCCTTTTTCTACCTCACAGTTTCATAGCACTATATCTTTCTGCATTGTTCAGTATGCCTATTTTTTTGGTTATAAGCTTCCAGAAGGCAAAGACATGTTCTAGTAAGTATACTAACAATGGTATCTAGCTCAGTTCTGTGCACACAGTTGGCACTTAGTTAAATTATGATAAGATCCCTAAGATATAGGACTTAATTATGTCTGGACATGTGAGTTTCTTGAATACATTCTGTGGATCGTCACTTTATTCTGTGCTTGTTTGGCAGTTTATTTGTTTATGGGAAGAAGAATAAGGACCATTTCATTATATGAATTTGAATGGAAATTCTTGGGTAGCAATTTATAATACAATCCTGATGCTATGAACAAATAAGATATGGTATAGTAGAAAAGAAAACAAATTTTGGAATTTGTTAAGGCATTATTTTGAATTTTAACTCTAACATATGTGACCTGACTTCTTCAAGCTTTGTTTACTCAACCTCGAAATGGGGATACTAATTCCTTGTCTTTGATGAATAAATGATTTTATATTTTGGTAAGTACTTGACACAGTAGGTTTTCTACAACTGTTTATCCCTCTCTGTCCAAGCCAGTATTATCTGTTCCTGTATACTAGCAGAGAGAAAGAACTCCCTCTTTTCAGAGCTTTTAGGTGATTCTTCCTCACTCCTTTAACAACTGTAAGGTGGCAGCAAGAAGAAAATAGGGGTTAGTAAAATGAGTCAACCTAACACTATTGATAAAATCCAGTCAGTTGCCAGAGGTGAAAACTCCCTTAACACATTTAACCTGCCAAGTAAGGAATCTTGTTAAAAAATAACTTTGCAGAAAATCCAAATTATTTTGCTGATAGTCTAAAAAGGATAGTCATAGCTAAAAATTTCTCTGGTTTCATAATCAACTTAAGACACATTTTAAAATTAATTTCTCCTTATTCAAACAATTTTCTAAATTTATATCTTACATAAGCCCTTAAATTTGTATCAAATCTTAAAGGAAAGCTTATTCACTGTCCAAATGAAGGCTGAGTAGAAAACAGCCTTGTGTCCATATGCAATCCAAAACACATATTAAGCACCTTAGCTCCATACTGTGTTCTGTTGGGAATATAAAGCAGCTCCTCAAGATGCTTCTAGTCTAGGTGGGAGGAAGTCAAATATAGAAATGATTTTTTATAATGAAGTAGAATGAATATAACTGGTTCCTAAATAAGCAGTGTTATGAGTATAGAGGCTCAAAGTTAACTCTGGGTGGAAGGGTGCTCATGAGAAGCTTCACTGAAGAGATGGTCCTTAAAATGAACTTTCAATAGTGAATCATCTTTGAAAAGGCAGAAGAAAGGTATAGGAAAGACTTCTAGGCTGAGGCACAAACATGCATTATTTGCTTGGTAAGTGGTCATATGATTGAACATTACTGTGCTCAGAAAGGTGAGTTCGGACAAGTAGATTGGGAACAATGTAGTACAAAGAAGCTAACCTGGTTTTGAACATTGTTAGAACCTTCTCTGTTGCTTCTCTGCTGCTTGTTTTTAGTAGAGTTTACATGCTTTTGAAAATTTCTCTGAACCTGAGTTTTCACATTTAGTAAAATGGAGATAATGTTTACCTTTCTTTTTTGTGGGAAATAATTATATTAAATATCTGTCACAATATTGGGTATGTAGTGTGCGGTGACAAATACTAGGCTCATGTTTATTTTTCCTAGATTACTGAGGGCCTTGAATGCCGTCTCAGGATTTAGATTATTCTGATGCTTTAATTATACTCGCTTTCTTGGTAAATTTTAAACTTTGAGACAAAGTATTCACTTTTATCCCTCTCTGTTGATTGTTTAGTTTTCTGTGCAGAAGTTTTTTAAGTTTCATATAGTCCCATTTGTTCAGTTTTGCTTTTGTTGCTTGTGTTTTTGTTACGATATCCAAGAAATCATTGCCAAACCCAATGTCATGAAGTTTTTCCCCTGTTTTATTCTAGGAGTTTTATAGTTCTATGCTTTATATTCAGGTCTTTAATCCAATAGTAGTCCCTTCTTAAAGTGTTCATCATTTCTTTAATATGATTGCGTCAAGAATTTGCAGTATTTAAACTTTCTTTTTCCCTCCCTCTCTTTTCCCTGCCTCTCTCTCTCCTTTTTTTCCTTCACTCCCTTTTCCCCCTCCCTCCTCTTCTTCATTCCCCTATAGTTTGAAGATATGGACTCATTTTTTGGTGCTTAATTGCTATGCTGATAAAAGAATTCATTTAAAACAATCTTTTTTTGTTTGTTTCTTGGTTAGCAGGAAGAAGATGAGCCTTAAGTCTGAGCGCCGAGGAATTCATGTGGATCAATCAGAGCTCCTATGCAAGAAAGGATGTGGTTACTACGGCAACCCTGCTTGGCAGGGTTTCTGTTCCAAGTGCTGGAGGGAGGAGTACCACAAAGCCAGGCAGAAGCAGATTCAAGAGGATTGGGAACTGGCAGAGCGGTAAAAGGACGTAACTAGGGGTGGTTTAACCATGTTATAACTGGATATATAGTTCTGTCATTGTCAGAATACGTGTTTTCTCTTCTGTTTTGAGCAATCAGCAAGTCAGCTGATGAGAAATGGATTTTTTGCTCTTCTCAGACAACATTTAATGGATAGCTTTCAGTGATTTCTTATTTCCTCTTTGTCTTAACTTTTAATTATGTTGTGTTGGGGTGTGTTAATCTTAGACTCTAATATAGATAATAAGTTTCTTGGGTTAGAAGAATAGAGATAAACATACTTCACATAGAGGTTAAATGTGGAAATATATATGATGTACCTAGCTAGCACAGGTCTTGGGACATGGTTCTTGTCAAGCATTGTTTTCTTCATTTTTTGATATATCCAGCATGGCATCTGGCACAATCATAAACACATAATAGTAGAATTCTATTGATATGATATATAGCGCTTACATTATGAAAATTTAATTTTTATAAAATGGAGTTTGTAGGTCAAAAGTATTTGATAAGTTCGTATTATCTAGAAATACGAGTAGGATAAAAATTAAAAGGTAGAATACCTGGTGAGCATAGGAACTAGTAAAACGCCACGAATAATGTTAATCTTTTGCCAAAGCATCCCGGAAACTAAAACTTCTTGATAAAAGAAAGTCAGACTGAACTCTGAGAGCTTTTGCTAGTTTTTTTAAATATCTAATTAGCCACAATTTGTTGAGTGACTAGTCTGCCAGCATCTGTGGCGAACTCAGAATTATAAAGTACACTCACAGCTTTCGGTGACTCCATGGTCAATGAAAGAGAAAATACAGACATAGAACATGAACTATTTCCTCCGATTTCCCACTGCACTCCTAATTTTCTCAGTAGCTGATCTTATTTCATAAAGAAAGTAGAGGCTGCTAGGCATGAATTTCCTTGGCTTTCTCCCCTCTCCACATTAAAATGTACAAATATCTTTATATTAACTTCTGTTTTGCCTCAGAGAAAGATGTGTCCCTATTCCATCCTCAGACTACCACCTCTCCTTGTGACTTTGTTATTTTTTCTTACTCCTTCCAATTGTGACCCTGCTTGAAGTTTCTTAAATTTCTCATATTTGAGCAGGCATGAGAATCACCTAGAAATCTTGTAAAAACAGTGATTACTAGACCTCACCCTTAGAGTCTCTGACTTCATTAGGTTGGGAGTGAAGCCTGACAATTTGCAGTTCTAACAAGTTCCCAGGTGATGCTGATGCTGCTGTCTGGGGAATCACAGTGAGAACCATTTTCTGTAACCTTTAAGATTTATTAGAAATACCTGAAATTCAGCAGATCCAAGGCAAAAATTTATTGCTTTTATTTACTCTAATCCCCATTTCCAACTTTTTTTCTAACCCTCTTTCTGTATCAATAACATCATTGTTTATTCACTTGGCTAAAAAACATTTGAGTCCTTTACCTCCCACACTGTCTACAAATAATTGAGCACCTTCTAATTATTGTAGCTTCGGAAGGCTTTTGAATTTTACCCTCTCCTATTTTCCAGCTCCTTATTTTCTCTTATTTAAATCTTTGTAATATATTCTTAATTATTGTCCCTATCTCTAGTCTCTCTGCCCCTCAAGTTGTCATGCAGATACCTGTATTATCTTCCTAAAGCACAGATCTGATAATGGTAATTTATTGGATTTATAGTCTTTTTTTGGTTCTCTACCTCATGATGAAATCCAAGATGATAGTGAAGTTGGCAGTCAAGATTTCTTACCATGTAGTGCCTGCCTCTACATCCAGCATCATAGTCTATCACACCATCAGTGTTCTGACTACATTGAACTTGGATCATAACAAGAACCACATGCCTTCACATTTGTAATTCCTTCTTCCTGGAATGCCCTTTCACTTGGCAGAATCCTATTCATTCTTTAAGACAGACCTATTTGTCACCATTGTGAAACCTTCTTGGATTCCTCCAGATTTAGTTTTTTTTCCTGTGTTCTCATACCCCTTGGGTTTTACTCTCCACTATAGGAACTGTCACATTATACTGTAATTATTTACTTATCTCTTTCTCCTTTTTGACCACGAGCTTGTTAGGGAAATGAACACGATCTATGGAGAAAGTCCCTTTTAAAGTCTGTAGTAGCATGCAGGATACTTACACATTAGAGAGCTCAGACCTATTTGCTATATTTAGCCTCTAGTTCTAAATATTTTAGATCCTCAATTCGTTGAGTACTAACTTTTAGATACGAGGAGAACTTGGAGGATATCTGGATCATTCTTAATCCTCTCTTGAATTACAGACTACAACGGGAGGAGGAAGAGGCCTTTGCTAGCAGTCAGAGCAGCCAGGGGGCCCAGTCTCTCACATTTTCCAAGTTTGAAGAAAAGAAAACCAATGAGAAAACCCGCAAAGTGACCACAGTGAAGAAGTTCTTCAGCGCTTCATCCAGAGTCGGATCAAAGAAGGGTGATTCTGTGATTTCTTTTTTTCCTTTTGTGCCCAAATGAGGTACAGAGTAGATCCACAATGCATGTGGGCTCAGTTTTTTCATTTCTGTAAACTTTCATAGACTATTAACTTAGATTTGAGACTGAAATTAGGTTTAAGGGTCGGATGATATATATGAAACCAAAAATCTCTGGTTGGAAGACATTGTGTTTTAGAGAAGCTTGTTTATAGGAGCAATAAAGGGAATTGAAATATAGTTTTCTTTATAAAATTCATTCCCATCTAAAAGGCTATCTTTTGGGATGTTTTATTTTTGTGCTTTTCATTTTTGGTTTCTGGTTTATTCTCCTTTGTGTAGTATCCTCACTATCCATACCTTATCAGAAATGGCTGTTTCTAGGCTTGCAGTCATCTAATACAGAAGTTTTCTGAGACCTTATTTGAGAGACAGCTTGTGTCTTGAGGAAATATGTATGAACATATAGGGAACATGTTGAGTGAACATATAGGAAAAGGCTTAGTTTGGGCTTTTAGAGGAGTAGCAGTAAACCAAAGTATATATTTTATAGCGCATAGATTTGTATATACTTGACCTTATTCATCCTATTTCTTAAAATGCTGTGTAATCAGCAAAAGGATTATCACCAAAGTCACAATTGTTCTACCGGTGAGCAGACAAGCTAGTTGAAATGGCCTAGCAGGAAGCATGAAAGAATGTCTTGTTAGGGCTTAATCTCTGAACCTTTATGTTAGTAATGAGTTATGCAGTGAATTTGGAATGGTGAGGGAGGCTGGGAACAGGAGCTGTTTTCTTGAGGCCCCTGTCTCACCCATAGCTCCACAACCTGGGTAGTTGTCTTGAGGTTTTTTAGGTTTGCCCAAAGGCAGGGGAATGATAACTTCACACTTTAAGATCTTTGCTGATCTTTCGGATTTAATGACTTTTGTTGTTTTGTTTTATTAAAAGGGAAGGTTATTGTCTATCAGCCATGCTACCCTGAACAAGCCCGATCCCGTCTGATCTCGGAAGCTAAGCAGGGTCGGGCCTGGTTAGTACTTGAATGGGAGACCACCTAGGAAGACCAAGTGCTCTAGGTGTAAAAAATTAAAAAATTAAAAAATTAAAAAATAAGGGATTGTAAACTGACAAGATCCTTGCAATCTTTGAGGTCAACTAAGGGTTGCCTCGCCAAAAAAAAAAGGAAGGTTGTTTATAACCAACAGTATTTCTCTTAATAACTGCAAACTTTTAGAAAGTCTTTTTGTTCACATGATTAATTTGGAGTTGTTTCTTGGTTGGCTATTACTTATAGCAGTTTTCTCTTCTGCAACAAGAGGGGGAATAATCAATACCTGCTAGAGATTAAATTAAGAGTGTATTTGGCTCATGGTTTAATTATTAGGAGGTAATATATAGAGTAGTTAAGAATATAAGCTTTGGAGTCACCCTGGTTTGAGTCTCTGCTTTGTGGTTTACTAGGTCTATGACTGGGAGCAAGTTAATTTCTTTAAAGCCCTGTCTGTTCTGAGGAACAGTAATACTAACCATAGGCATGTCTTGAAGGTTAAATGAGTTGTTGTGTATGAAGAGTTTAGCACAGTACCTGACACACATTGTAAGTCTCTAATAAGTGTTAGCTGTTTAAAAATATGTTGTTTTTCTGAGAGAATAATCTCTGCTAGTAAGGAGCTCAAGGGTATTGATGAAAGCCATTCATTTATCTTAAATTCTTTTTCTTGCTTTGAGAAAGTCTCATCTTATGCATTTATGATAGGTGGTGAAATGTTATATGACAACAGATGAAATAGTAAAGAAATTATAAAACTATCGGCTCTACCTGCCTCATTTTACAGATGACAGTATGAAAGCCCATAAAAGTTAACTGGTTTACTTACCCAAGGCCGTGTAATGAGTTGATGTATTAGAATTCAGGTCTCCTAACTTCTGTTTCAGTTTTTTTCTACTATAACCCTTGACCTCAAGTACATGCCTGTGTGTTTCTATGTCTATATCTCTATGATGAGGTTTCTATTACTAAGTTCATAAAGTTATGCATATTCACTGACCATCCTTGGCAGTTTTAGAAAAAGGTCCTAAGAGCTCTGACAATGTGCATCATATTATAGAAAGAAGATTTGTACTTTAAAAGAAGCAAGTCCCAAGTTATTTTTATTTTAAAACTTATATATGTAATAGTTCTTATGTTTTAGCTCTTGGTTTTTAGGTTTTTTGTTTGTTTGCTTGTTTGTTTTTTGTCTCTAGAAAGCATATGGAGATAAAGGCCTCAAAGTACTGAAGAAAATCAGTGTGCGCTGTTGGATCTTTAACTTTTGCCAGATGAACTTTGCATTTCAAACTGATATTTTTTGCCTTTGCATGTGGATAAAGTTAGCCCATACTAAATGCAGTTTTAACTTATTGAGTCTAGACTAAAATAGACCTTTTGTATTCTGTGTTCTTTATTTTACTTCATTAATACATGATGCCTTTGCTCTTTATATTTTACTTGCTACATTGGTGGCACAAAGGAAAGCTCTTAAGCTAAGGCAGCTTGGTGATAAATAGAACCCAAAGAACCTTCTAAGGGATTCGAAGACTATTTTAACAAGAGTTGGATGCCCCTTCAGAGAAGATAAATGGAATAACCTGACTAAAAACTGAAGAGAGTTTATTTACAGTTTTCTAATCTCCAAAGTAAAGTTGAGTGAGCCATAATTTATAGAGTAAATCATAGTGGATTGGCCAAGTTAAAACACTTGCTCAAACATTAAAAAATGCCTTTTTAAAAAGGAGCTCAAATCAGTGTTGTCACCCTGAGTAAAATTTTGTGGACATTTTACAAATTATTCAAAAGCCTGTGCTCCTAGAATTAAAATACTAATCTTCCAGCCAGGCCTTCGGTTCTAACACTGTTCTTCACTAAAGTGAACTAAGTTCCTTGGAGAAATGACTGATTCCATGCTGGAGCAAGGAAAGAGAGTCCCCCTAAAATGCTGGAGATACATCAAAGCTAGCTAGAATGGGTTCCCACTGGCCATATTGGAGTATCAGAATAAATAAGAACAATATAACTGATTGAATACAATAATAATCCATTAGTCTATCTTACTAATAACATAAATAATTAAATAAAAGAGAAGAGAAAGGTCTTCTTTACCAAAGAATGTTGAATAATTAATCAATATAGAAGGGATGATGGATATAGAAAATCATCATTTTGCAATCATCGTAAGAATTGATTCAGGCAGGTTTCATCAATGGGTGCTAAATCTGGGGTGAGAAGGGACAGTTTCCTGAAGAACAGGTTATGAACATGGTCTCCGATTAACTCCCATAATTTATTTATTAATAACAAATAGAGAAATAGTAACTGTATAACTCTGGGAGAAGATGGACATTATATGCATCCACGTATGATACTTTGAAAAGAGCACAACATGAAGTATATAATATCTAAACTGAAATTTATAACCTGAATTCAATCATGAGAAAACGACAGCGAAACCCAAATGGAGGGGCATTCAATAAAGTAACTGGCCTATATTCTTCAAAATTATGAATGTCATGAAAAATGAAGGCTGAGGAATGTTTCCAGATTGAAGAAGACTAAGTATACATGACCACTAAATGCATGCGTGACCCTCAGTTGAATCCTATGTAAGGAAAAAAAAAAGCCACACACTTAAAAAATAGCTGTACTGTTGTATGTAAAAGAATGTCCTAGTTATTAGGAAATACTCATATTAAGGAGTAAAGAGCATGATATATACAATCTACTCTGAAAATATTTACAAGAAATAATACAGTTATGTAGCAAAACCTTAACATTTTATGAATCTGGGTAAAGGCTATAAAGGAATTCTTTGTAGCAATATTGCAGCTTTTCTGTAAATTTGAAGTTATTTCAAACTAAGTTTTAAAAAATAAAACTATAACCCTCTAGCATTCAGTGCTATCCCAAAACCAGAATTTCAGATATTAATTAAATAGAAGCATGGTGTTAATTACATTGTTTGAAAGATCACTAATGAATAGCTACTTAATCCTGAAGGCCTAGTTGGTGCTTACAGGAAACCGAGGTGAAGTTTCCCAAGTTGACTTTGGAACCAATTTTATAACTGTGCCTGTTTTTACAATTATTTTGCAAGTACAGGCAGTTTGGTTGACTTTTCTCATTTACTCCAAAGATTATTTATCTTGTAAAATCTTTTATAATGTTATCGAATGCAATATACTTAGAACATGATCAGTTTCTGATTTTTATTGATAAGGGCACGAGAAGTTTTCCTTGACACCAAATATGTAGTGTTTTTTATTCTCCAGTACCACTGGGTGACCAATAATTCTATAGAGAGTCAGCACAGACCCCCACGGGTTAAGGGCTCAGTCTCACAAGACTTCCCCCGTTTCAGACACCAGTTGAAACCCCCAGGATTGGGGACACTCATACTTCAGACCAACTAGCTATAAATTGGGAATTCCCACAATCTTCTCAGGTTTGATAATTTGTTAGAATGACTCGCAGAACTCAAGAAAACACTTTATTTACTCTACTTGTTTATCATAAAGAATACAACTCAGGAACAGCCAAATGGAAGAGATGCATAAGGCAAAGTAGGGGAGGGGATGCCGAGCTTTCATGCCCTCTTTGGGCATGCCATGCTCCCAGCACCTCGATGTGTTGACCAACATGGAAGCTCCCCTAAACCTGTCGTTTAGGTGTTTTTATTGAGGCTTCATTTTGTGGGTGTGATTGATTAAATCATTGGCTTTTGGTGATTAGAGATCCCAATTTCCTCTCCCCATCCCAAAGTTGGGTCAGGGGTGGGACAGGACTGAAAGTTCCCATTTGATTGGTTCCTCTGGTGACTAGCCCTTATCTAGATAGCCCTAAAACTACTAGGGGCCTAGCAAGAGTCACCTCATTAGTACAAACTCAGATATAGAAGAAAGAGACTTGTTATGAATAAATAAAAAAAAAAAAAGATGCTCCTCTCACCCTTATCACTCTGGAAATTCCAGGGGTTTTGGGAGCTTTGTTGCAGGAAGCTAGGGGCAAAGACCAAATATATATTTTTTATTGTACTACAGATTATTTGCCTTTTATCCATATTATATAACTATAGTAAGAAAAACTGAAAAAGTCAGAACTATAGTATTCTACTAAGCTGCCTTTTTTTGTTTGGATATGTGTGGGCTTTTAGTAATTTTTTATCGTTGAGATAACGTCTTTTTAGTACTAGAAGTAATATTAATTATCTTTATTACATGATCATGTTCTTTTTTTCATATTGACATTTTCAGGTTGTCTTTACTCTTTAACAACTATTCAAGTAAATTTAGTGATTTTGCCTTTACAGGTTTGTTTTTTATATTAAAGATTTAATTTAATTTAACATGTGATCTGCTTTGCATATAGCCTTACTGAGTAGGTACTCAATTGGACACTCATGGATTGATTTAAATAGGAATTAAATAGATGCTATAATAATAGGGGGGACATCATGGTATGATTGCAAAGAACTTGGACTTGAGAATCAAACAGATCTGGCATCAAATCTCAGCTTTTCCTCTCACTGACTGTGTAACTTAAGAGACACATAAGTGATATAACCTCTCTAACCTCAGTGTATTCATGGCTTAAAATGGAAAACATTTATTACTTATATGGCTTCAGGAATCTAACAACATTTTTAAAGATTAATGAGAACATGTAATAAAAAAACTGCCATGTAGAAAATTCTCATTGGATGATAGCAGTAAATGTTCTTATTATAATTCAAAAGCATACATTGTCCTGCTGGGGAAAATCTTTTTAAGCTGAATGTTTAGATCAGGGAATGTAAAGCGAGATAATCATAGCAGACTGGCTGTACTTGAAATACAAGCTTTGTTTCCATATTAAAAACAAGATTTTAAGTTGAAGAGCAAGCAGTTACCAGAATATATGTGAAATTGTTCTCCTCTGAGAACACTCATTGGCTGTTCAAAACTACATCATTCTTTTCCTACATATATGAATTTTATCTCACTTTCCACTCTCTAATCCAAACTTCTATTCTCTTATTAAGGGTTTGATTTTTGGAAGGTCAGAAAGAAATAATCAAGTGTTGATTTTAGTAATTTGTACTAATCATAATGAGTGAATAGTATTAATCTTGATTTACTTTTTTTTTTTTTTTTTAGGGCAGTTTTAGGTTCACAGTGAAATTGAGCAGAAGTTTCAGAGATTTCCCATATAGCCCCTGCCTCCACATATGTACAACCTCCTCCATTATCAACATCTCCCACCATAGAAGAGTGGTATATTTGTTAGAATTGATTAACCTACATTGACACATTATTAGCATCCAAAGTCCATCATCTATATTAAGGTCCTCTCTGTGTTGTACGTTCTGTAGATTTGGACAAACGTGTGACATGTACCCACCATTATAGTATCATAGTATCTTCACTTACATTTTATTTTCATTTACAATTTGAAATAGGATTTTAAAAAATCCAAATTATCAGTCTTTGGAGAAAAGTATTTGCTGGGAAGTATATGGGGGAGTATGCACAAATAAAGCAATAAAAGGACCGTTAGTTTTGATACCCTTGATTGGCTTACAGACCTCCAAAATCTCAGAGATTGGTATTCCTTTAAAGAGCCTTCAGTCTTCTCTTTGGCGGGAGGAGGCACTTATAAGCCTAGTAAAGAGCTAGGGCTTTGGAGTAAAGGCACATAGACCTGGGTTCACATTTCAGTCTTTACCACTTAAATAACTGCAACATTATGCAAATTATTTAACATCTTTAAGCTTCACCTTCCTCATTTGTAAATATCATTAAGGTACTACCTCACAGAGTTGTGAGGATTATACAAAAAACATTAGAAAAGTACCTAGCACATAATGAATATTCACTATATGTAAACTCTTATTGTCAGATTGAGTGTATATTTTGTTTTTATTGGGTGGAGTGTTCTATAAATGTCAGATCAAGTTGGTTGATAGCATTGTTCAAATATTCTGTCCTTATGGATATTTCTTATCACCTCTAATATCAGTTATCAAGAGGAGTGTTGAAATTACCAAATTAAATTATGGATTTTTTTTTTATCTCTTTTAATTCTAGCCATTTTTGCTTCCTGTGTTTTGAAGCTGTGTTATTAGGTACATACACATTTAGGATTGCTATGCCTTCTTGAAGAATTAACCTTTTTTTCATTGTGAAATGCTCCCTCTTTATCCTTGGTAATGCTCCATGTTCTAAAATTTACTTTGATATTCATAAGGCTACTTCAGTTCTTTTTGATTGTTTGACTGGTATATCCTTTTCGTTTCTTTAGTTTTTAACATATCTCTGTCTTTAAAGTGGATTTCACATAGACAGCATATAGAGGGATCTTGTTTTTATCTAATCTGACAGTCTGACTTTTAATTGGACTGTTTAGACTACTTATAGTTAATGAGATTTTTGATAAGATGGTGCTTAAATTTACCATTTTGCTCTTTGTTTTCTATTTATCTCATCTGGATTTAGTTCTTTTTCTCCTCTTTTCCTGACTTCTTTTTGATAGATTATCTTTTATGATTATATCTTTATCTCTACTATGGTTTATTAGCTTCTTTCCTTCTTCTTCCCTTCCTCCTTCCCTCCTCCTCTCCTTTCCTTTTGGGGTTGTTCTGAGGTTTACAAAATAAATATTTAACTACTCTACTTTTAAATAATAATATACCACTTTACATATAAGAACCTTACCAACAGTATTCTTACATTTCTTCCTCCCATCCTTTGTTGTCCTACATTTTACTTTTACATATAGATCCCACAATCCATAATTATTACTTTAGCCTCCAACAATTATCTTTTAAAGAAATTTTTAAATGAAAAAATGTCTTTTATATTTGCCCACATATTTGCCATTGCTGTTGCTCTTTATTCCTGGCTGTTGGGAAAATGAATTTTTCTCTGCCATGTGTGCTGTGGCTCTTGTCCTGCCTGCTCCTTTACCCAGTCTTGGGTAGTTTCGTTGCATACTTGTGCAGTACTCAGAGACTCAGGGGAACCCTTTTGCAATTATCTGGCGTCTTTTCAGTGCAGCACCATCCTCTCTGTATTTTGCCAGGCCAATTCTAATAACTTTGGCCTTCCTGCACTCTACACAATTTCCCCATTTCAGCAAATTAGTCCTGTTTGAGTTGCCTCTCCCTGTGCATGGCCTAAAAACTATCCCTGCAGTGATCTGGGGGCACTTTTAGGACTTACCATGATAGTCCCCTTCTCTCTAGGGTTACTTTCTCATCTACCTGTTGTCTAGTGTCTGAAAATCATTATTTTTTATATTTTGTCTGATTAAAGGAGTAAAGTAAACCCAATCCCTGTTATTCATTCCATCATGACTAGGAGTGGAATTATTAGACTGAGTGAAGGATTAAATTCCAAGTATTAAAGAACTTTTTCCAGTCATACAATAAGTAAAATGCTATTTTTAGTTTTCCATATTGATAAAAATGTTTCAGAAAAGATGCTGCCAGTTTATGTTTTGAGCTGAATTGTGCCCAATTTATTTTTTTGCTTAAAAACAATGAATAGTACATCCAAATGGCTCAAAAACAAAAGGTATACGTAATTCAGTCCCTCACTCATCTAGTTTCCAACTACCACCACCCTTACCCCACATTTAGACAGCGTTTGTCATAAGTTTTTTGTGTATCTTTCTGTGCTTTTATAAATACATATATTCTTATCCCATAAGTTCTCATATTTTATGTAAAAGCATACTACACATACCGTACTTTTTTAACTTAGCAATACATTTAAGAACTCTTTCCTTATCAGTACATGAAAAACATGCTTTTTAATTTTTTTCTTGTTTTTTCTTTATTTTTTATTTTTAAATTTATTTTATTAAGTTTATTGGGTTAACAATTTTAAAACCATACAATATTCCATTTTGTGAATTAAACCGTAATTTATTTAGTACCTTAGTCTTCATTTTGTGATGTTTTAGTCTTTTGCACTGAAATGAGTAGCCTTGTACATGTTTCCTTTTGCACGTGTGCAATTGTATCAGTAGAAAATTTCTGAGAAATGGAATTGTTTGGTCATAGGATAAATGTATTTTTAATTTTGATGATAATTGCCAAATTGCACTCCATTGCAATTAAATCATTTTATATTCCCACATGCATATTCTGAGTGCCTTCCCCCTCATATCCTCATCAACATCAAACTTCAGATTTGTGTCTACTTATTGATTTTTTAAATGACATCTCATAGTAGTATAAATTTGCATATTTTTTAACATGAGTGAGATTGGGCATTTTCCTGTGTTTAAGATCCATCTGTATCTTTTCTATGTTCTCTTTATATTCTTTACTCATTTTCATATTGAACTATTGGATTTTTTTCTTCTCTGTAGTCTTTTGCGATGTAACATACAGACATTTTTTTCCAGTTTGTTGTCTGACTTTTAACTGATAGTGTTTTTAGCCATACATATAGTATTTTTTGTGTGCTTTTTTTTCATTCCTTTATTTCTTCTTTTAATGTGATTGAATTCTTTGAGGACTTCTGCATTTTGAATTATAGTTAAGAAGCACCCGATAATTTAAAAGCTAGGTAAATACTTGATTTGGAAAGATAACTATAAAGCGCAATTTTGTTCTCCTAACAACTTGATAGTACAATTTAGTAGGGGGGTAAGTGTTTTGCTTTAATTTGAACATAAAGTCAAACAATTATATAACACATTAGTTTAGCAACCAGTTATGTAGTAAGATGTGGAGTCTTTAGATTGCCACATCTAATGGTATATTCTTTTAGGTTATCTCCATGTGTTTGCCTCTCTTGAATAAATCAGGCACTCTAATAGGAATAATGCCTTTATTATCTTAAAACATTATTTCCGCTTCATTGTTAAAATGTGTCTCAAGTACTAAAGTTTAAAAAATAAGATTATAAGAAATTTCTCAGAAAATATGTAATAGGCTGATTTTAATACCTTCAAAAGATACTTTTTCTTCTTAATTATCCTTTTTGTGTTAAAAGGGAAGGGAATCATGGGTGTACGAGGTATCTAATTCCTTTCAGGTACTGAATTAGAGAGCACAATTCAAAATTGGTAGGCTTAGAATGTGATGAGACCAAGCATTAGTTCATGGTTTCTGAGAGTGCTCACTCTATTACAGCTCTGTTATCTCTGTTCTATAAAGGTCCCATTTCCCTTTAAGTGTATTTATTGAAGAGGGAAAAGAGTTGAGTGGCCAACTGATTAGACAGTATTTTATTTGCCCGTCTTGCCTCTTTGCTGTATGCTCTATCATAATCACTATGCTACTTTGAATGTATTCTTCACTTTGAACAGTATGGCTTGAAAACTGAATAGTGGATAAATAATTACTTATTAGACTCCACATAAACAAATTAGCCTTTGTTTGCCTTTTTGACAAGTAAATGGATTTGGAAAGTTCTAACATTTTATAAGTCATCTAATATTTTTGTGTTTCTACTGATTGTTATTTTACTTGTTGATTAGTTTTGTAAATTCATACAAATCTTTGAAAAAGTTGTTCAAGATAGTAGTGCCATTTCAGTATTAATGATTAAATATATAGATCAAAGCATGATATATTTTGGCTAAGAAAATATGAATAGAGCAACTTTTTATTTGAATAGGGATACTTTTAGATCATGTAATTTTATCTACTTGTATTCCTACTCATAAAGTAGATTTAGCTTACTTTAAGGAAAGTTGTTCAAATATTTAAACATAAAATAATTCAAGATTAACTTTGATTAAGCATAATTTAAATAATCTTAAATTAGAAACTTAAAGTAATTTCGTGCATGGATCTTCTGTGTAATGAAACTTATTTTTTATTTGCCCAGCAGAAATTCAGGAAGCAAAAGCTCCCAGTCCTTCCATAAACCGGCAAACCAGCATTGAAACGGATAGAGTATCTAAAGAATTCATAGAATTTCTCAAGACCTTCCACAAGACAGGCCAAGAAATCTATAAGCAGACCAAGCTGTTTTTGGAAGCAATGCATTACAAAAGGGTAGGTTGAGAATAACTACTTAGAAACAGAGTTGTGGTTTTAGGAAAGGTCTTAGAGATAATCTAATGCAGTTGTCATTTACACCTGAGAAAATCAAGACCCAGAGATGTTAAGTTATGCAAGAAATGTCACTGTACCAAGTTAAAACCTGATTCTCGGACTAGTACTTTTCTACTACAGCTCAGTGGTATTGGATCATCTTTGCATGAAAAATATGACATCCAAGACACTTTATTGCATATTTTAGTAATAAGCCTTCCTAACTTATCACCTTGTAAATATTATAAACTGCCATAGTAGACCTTGAACTCTTAAGTAACAGTTGTTAGACTAGTAGCAATCATTTTAGCATATTTTTGTTTTTGTTTTGTTTTGTATTTTGATTTTTAATTTTCCTCTCCTTGCTAAGGTAGAGAAGGGAAAGCTTCTCTACCTTAAAGCATTATGTAGAATATAGATATTGAAAGGGACCTTAGCAATTTTCTTAGTTTTAGCCTTCTTATTTTATAGATGGGGAAATAGCCAAAGAGGATAAGTGACTTGTCCGAAGTTACACAGCTAGATTCTGCCAAGGACAACTAAAACTAGTGTCTTCCACATGTGTGTCTTTAACTCGTAATTTCAGTTACAAAAATTTATAAGACTACCTATGAAAGGACTCATCTTTAGCAGGAAGCACTATATCTGCACTAAGACTTAAAATTTTTCTTATCCCAAAAGAGAAATTTTGGTTAAATTTTTTAGCACCTATATAATTCGTGCAACACTGCAGTATTGCATTGTAATGCTTTACTGTTCAACAGATATCATATAAACTCTTCTAAAGCTGGTTTATTTTTCCCTTTTTTCTTTTTGGTTAATCTTATTAGATCCTTAATATTAAAATTTATATTGTCTTATAGTCCCTTTTTATATCCTTTAAGTTGTTTTTCTGTTGCAAATAAGACCGGCATCTACTTCATCAATGCAAAATCCATTCATGTTGAACATACAGTTGTTATCATCTACTTTCCTGTTTTCAGAAGTCACCATAGCAAGAATTTAAATTTCAGTGAAAAAATGGCCAGGGAGTTGGAGGTGTGCATGAAGAAGAAGCTAAGAAGAATTTGCAAGGTTTAGTTTTTTAATCTTATCATTACAAAAGAACTATAAGAATCTCACTGTAAGAACCAAGCTTTAACTAGGTCTGAGTGGCCACGGATCCAGAGACGTATATGGTCACCAAGGAAATGAAGGATGTATAAATTTCTTTTGTCATTTGGACAGAGCCTTATGTGCCCAGGATAATTTTAAAGCATTATGTAGAAGTAAACCTTCCCTATCATAACTAGAACACTATCTTTTCCTAACTTAATCAGTACTCTGGCTTTGTAAAGAATTTTTTTCCACAAATTTATTTATACGTAAATATTTTCAAAACACACAGGATGTAGTTAAATCAAAGTAAATAAGACACCTAGAGAAACTAGTGCTGCCCAACTGTTTAAGTCCTGCCCTTGCTAAGTGTTAATAAATCCCTCAGATGCATTTTCTCCTATTCTGAAACTATAGCCTGCCCTATTTTAAAAAGTGTATCCTGTGTCACCCTCTACTTCTCAAAATACTGACCCTTTAATTTATTGGATATTGCATTAAAGCACTTTAATAAACAAATTTTCTGGGTTTCTCAATGCAGTTTTTAAAACAAGATTCCTTTATTAGCAGTCGTTCAGATATGCTTTTTCCTTTTTAAGGAAATGAGCAAGCACAACGTAAGACCTTTTACTGCCTTCACTGTTCTTTTCTCAGTGTATATAAATCTGGTATTGATTATATTATGGAAACTTAAATTTTTTCTGATATTAATTCTCTTGAAAAACTTTCTCTAAACCTGACTAAAGAGGAAAAAATATTATAGTTTAAAACATGGCTGTATCTTCATTTATCTTCTTTTCCCCCAAATAAAAAGAAATCATTCTATACCTTAAAATGACTTCAGTATTCTAAACCATATGTGTATACAAGGAGTAGTTTGCCCTGCTATATAATTATTGTTAGGAGAGCAGAAGTATGTATCTAAAACAAAGAAACTTTAATCAACAAAACAGACTTTAGTTATGCTAAGAAAATTAGTGGGGGAAGTAACCCAGGTCCCAATTTTAAAGTTAGGAGCAGCAAGGATGAGAAGTAAGGTAACATGACAATGAGAAAACATCTGAGCTGATGGAATCTATATATCATAAGAAACAAAAGTAGATAAAAGAGTAAGTCGATAACTATGTTAAACGTTATGAATGAATAAAAGTAGTCAAGACTTTGTCACAGAATACAGTGATGTGTGGGAGAAAACTTAAAACATTATTGAGGGACAGCCATGGTGGCTCCATGGTGAGGCTGATGAGACACAGCCTCCCAGCTTTGGCATTGTCTCTAAGGCCCTCTTCTATTGTGCACAGCTACAAAACAAAATAATAATGACCAGAGTGAAGAGGACGTAGGTCAAAATGGAACAGAAGAGAGATACTCCCTCTACAGAGAAGGTGTTTATGGAAGAGAATGTCAGGTTAGAAGAATAGCTGAAAGAGACTATGGAAAAATATAAGCGAGCTTTGAGAGATACCGAGAATTTGTTGCAGAAAAGCCAAAAAATGGTGGAGGTGGCAGATTACATGGTATTTAGGGTCTCTGCAAGGACTCGTTAGATGTCGCAGACATTTTGGAGAAGGCCAACACAATGTGTTTCAAAAGAAGAAATTAAAGATGATATTCATCTGAAGAACCTTTAAGAGGGCCCCATGATGACTGAAGTCTATATTCAGAAAGTGTTCATGAAGCAGGGCCTACTCAAGTTGAACCAGTTACAGTCCAGACTGAGCCACATTTGACCCTTGCAGGCATGAGGCCTTGTTCCACATGCTGGTTGATAGGAAAGAGTTGGGCATAGTGATGCTAGTTAACAAAGTAGGGTACAAGCTGCATGGGCACACCCCAAGACCTACCCTGGTGAGCAGGGTGAAAGAAACTTAACTGCCTCTTGAAGAGTTGTGTTTTTTGTTTTGTTTTGTATTTTAACTAGCTGCTATAACTCTTGAAAGTCTGGTTCACTTTTTTCACCTATGAATACTTTTGACTTTTTCCCAAACATTGTTTGAAAGCCCAAGTAACTAGCATCTAAACACCTAATCATACAATTGCATCAATGAACTTTAATTCGGAAGCCTATTCCATTGATTTCAGGACTGCATGCTTAATAGCTTCACATACTTACAGAAGAGGGCAACGGGACACTATTGAACCTCTAGAGCATCACGACCTTGCCCCAGACGGAAACATTGTACTGGCCAGTAAACAATTTTCCCTTTTTTTCTCTTGAGGGAGGCCCAATCTCTGTGTTTCAAGGCCGTTTGTTATATAACTATCTTTGAAAAGAGTACAGAACAAAGGTAGTGCCTCTCCTCACAAAATGTATGGAAATATAAAAGATCTATGTAGAATTGTCTCCCAATATTTTCACAGTATTATAAGGCAGAACAATAATAAATGGGCACATTCATTCCTCCTTTCATTCAGCTAATATTGAGCACTATCCCTATCCCTGGTTCTGTTATAGGGACTGAGAATATGGTGGTGACATGTTAGTCGAGCTGATATGTTAGTAGAGGAAATAGATAATAAACCAATTTATAATATAACAGTGGTAAGTCCTAGAAGGAATATAAAGCAAGATAAAAGGTAGGGGAATTATTTTACATTATAAAATAAACATTATAATGAAGTAAATCTACATAGAAATAGAAATATAAAAAGGAATTTTCTGAATTATAAAATTACAGTGATTGTGTGGAGCTGTGGGAGGAGTAAATGATCCATTGGTACCAATAAAATAGGCCAGTTATACCTTTAAAAGGACAGTGTTTCTAGCTAAAAGTGAATACTAGTGATAATCATAAAAATGAACGTAGTTTATTCTAAGTGTTAAGATTTCTGCAAATGAATGGTAACCATGTCTAAGCTCCCTAAGTAGATGAATAGATAGTCCATTGCAGGAAGTGTAAGTAAAATTATAGCATCATAAAAGAAATTAAAATGTTGAGTCCCCGTATAAAAAATAAAATTCATAGGTTTAATAGTAAAATAAATTTTATCTCATAAACTCCATAATGGTAGTCTATCTTTTGTTATTTAAATCCAGTTTGCTTATTAGAAGGATTTGAGATTTATAAAATGATTTAAAATAAGAGTGAAAGAACAAGGGAATGATTGATGATATGTAGAATTTATAAACATGTTCTTATGGACATGTTCTTCATATAGCTGCTGCTATGACTCTACTCATGAAAGTCCAGGCATAATATTAAAACTAATTCTCTGAAGAAATGTTTTCAGTGGACCTAAACTTGTCTGGTGATCTAATTTTGTAGAAAGGTGAAACTTAGAGAATTTACAATATAATATCTTTAGTTGATTTATAGATTAGGGCTGGATAGGAAACAAAAGTTTGGAGTCTCATTAGGAATTGACAATACCAAAAGGAAAGCCACATATTTGACATACCCAGCATGTTCTGGTAGAGACCCACCCTCCTTCTCCATAGAGGCACCAGCAGGAGTATGCTCAGTAGGATTAGGATTTTTCTTATAGATTAGTGATGGATCTAGTTGGTTCATACCACAGAGCATGAAGGAGACAACCTATCTCATGACCATCACTAGAAACATCTCATCATTACCATCTTACACAAGTATTAGTATGAAACAAGAATACTTACTGCTGCTACCACCATACCTATTTAGAGATGATATTTGAAGATAGTTGGAATAAGAAAAAGAAGTAAGAGATTTGCCATATGCCCCATGACTTGGTCCTATCATAGAATATGATTATTTGCATTCAGTCTTCCTATTTAAGCTGAATGCTCTCTGAGCATTTTATTAATCTTTTTATATTATTGCCTGGTACAGTGTCTGGCAGTTCTAATCACGTAATAAGTGTTTTTAGAATGGATAGAAATAGAAGTTTCAGGAAACTCAGGAAAAATAATCTTATCAGGAAAATCCAAGAGAAAGCAGAGGTATAAATTTAGCAACATAACGAGATAAAGTCCACAAAATTCAGTTACAACATGACATGCCAATGATAAAAAGCCTAGCACATTCTTTAAAAATAGCAATTTAAAAGACAATAGCAATAAATAAGATTAAATATTAATAATCTAGTATAAAAAGAGGTTTGTTCAAAGAATTAAAAGACTAAGGGTTGTATCTAGGAGCTAGCTGAGGAAAATAAAAAGTTTATGAATACTTTGCAGGTCAATATGAACACTTAAAATACAATCTTTGGGGGAAGGGAGAGGAGGTTTCTAAATTTATCAGATTTCAAAATATATTCTAAAATAAAAGTAATCACAACTATATGTGATTTTGATGTTAAAAAACATATAGTATATAAACCAGGATTCCAGAAATAGTTTCAGTTTCTCACATACAAATTATATGACAACTGGAAAACAAAGGAAAACAGGGTCGTTTTTTACTAATTGCTACTAAAAAAGACAGGGAAGCTTGTGTACAGATTACTTAAGGTCTTATGTTTCATACTGGGTACCTTACATTCCAGCCATATAAAAGAGCTAAACATGAAAAAACTTGGAAATAGCTTAGGATATTTATTTTACCTGTAGAGGGGGAATTGTTGAAGAATTATTCTTAATAAACAGGTAAACTGTCCAGTAGCATTAACTTTTTAAACATCTGTGCAATGAAAAATTAAAGTCAGATAATGTGGAAAAAACTGGGAAATGGAGGTGAATATAAGTACAAGCTTAACATTACAAAATATATAAAATTTACTAAGGGTAGTACCTAGTTCTTACTAGAAAAAGGATCAATTCTAATTCAACCAAATGGCTCTTACGTAAATAAAACAGTAACAAGAGCTGTAGTCAAGGTGGTCACAGAGTGCTGTAAATGCTGTGAGACCTACAAGGTTATTTTAAGGGAATGAGAGACTTCTTAGAGGAGAGAAGGTATGAACTGAGCCTAAAGGGTGATAACTATGGGACTTCCTTGAATAACGGTTTGAGGATTAGAGAGGAGTAAAGGTAATCTGGACAAAGAATAATTTCACAGTATCAGAGATGTGGGAAAATTAAATGCAGATTCTCAGAACAATAGGTAACCTGGCAGGGAAGTGGGAAGGATGATGTAGTGTTTGAGCTGAGTGTACTCTTCAGCATCCATCTGATGGATAACTTGGAAGTTTGAGGCACAGTGTGACTAGATTATAATCTAATGTGATCAACTGGACTGTGTTGTGTAAAAGATAGGTTGAAAAATGAGAGAGATCAAAGGCAGAGAGAGCCACTAAACAGGTGAGGGGTAAAGTGGGCCCAAACCAGGAAAGAATCAGAGGAAGAGACATTGTAAAGGCAGGTAAGGCAAGGTTTGGTTACTGCCCCAACACTAGGACATCCCTTCTGAATTAAACCAGAGGGCCAGGGTCTGCATATTTTACCAGGGCTTTGTCAGCCCTTGGCATATGTTGTCATTGGCCTGTGCAGAGGCAGCCTATGAGAAACAGTCCTGTAGAATTTGTCTTGGGTCATATTAATGCCTTTCTACAGTGACATCTTTATGAGGATCCTTGGGAGAAATTTCTGACTTTGGTGTCAGAATTTTACCAAAGAATTAGTTTGCTTTATATTTTGGAGTCTCAATTACGTGACTATTTTCATTTTAGTGATGATTGCTAGAAAGTTTAGTTAGAGAAAGATTTATGGGCTGACTATTGAGTAAGTTTTCTATCTTCAAAGAATCCATTTTTGTGTTGTCATTCCTGGCTTTACTTTCTGTTTCCATGGTTGTTTTTTTTTTTTTCTTTAAATCACCTTATAGTTTGTTGAGATGAACTGTGTTTTTCTTTTATGTAGACTTCAAATATTCTTTGGAAGAAAGTGGAGAATAAATATATGTATTACACCTATAAAATCAGTAAAACCAAATAAAATTTGTAAATAGATGCTTAAAGTTATAAAGTTGTTCATACTTAGAAACTATTAATGCCACTTTTGAAAATATCACACAAAAAAAATAACCCATAAGAAACAGTCGCCACACAATTGTTTATTGCTACATTACATACTAGTGAAAAAAGGGAAGGAACCGAAATGCACAGTAGTAGAGGATGGTTTAAAAAATTGGTTAATATAATAGAATGTTATATGGCCATCAAAAATAGTTAAGTATATTATTAGATAAATAGAAGTGTACATAAACATGTAAATTATCAAAATATTCATTATACCCATGAAGAATAAAAAATATATATAATGAAAAGAAATGAGAGGTCATGGGATTTTGTAATTAATATTTATGGATAGGTTTTTTTTTCCCCTGCAGAGTTAATATAATTTCTAAGTACTTTTGAGATGTACCAGTTTGAGTGGGTTTTGGAGACTTCATAAAATTTAAAGCTTTTTTCCTCTTTCTTCATCTACCAAGCACCCTCTATGCCCCTTTGTTTCAGGATTTAAGCATTGAGGAACAGTCAGAGTGTACTCAGGATTTTTACCAGAATGTGGCTGAAAGAGTGCAGACTCGTGGAAAAGGTAATACTTTGGTAGCCCGCCAGTCTCTTGGCAGTTTCTCCTTTCTCGGAAGGCCTGGCTGGTGTTCCCACTCTGCTTTAGAAATTACTCCAACATTCTGGTAGCTTATACTTAGCAGTGCCTTTGAATACCACCATGTTTATTATTCCTACATAATCTGAACAATTGAATAATTTATTGAGCTGTGTTTAATAACTTCATTAGGAGTAGAGGCAGAGTTGATTAGCACCCTTTATGAGGTTTCTAAGTAAAACCCCAACTTGGAATTACTATCTTGGTCAGTTATTTGTTCATGATTATGTATTCTTTATGTGGGTTGGGGTAGGAACAAAATTGACAACTGATTTAGCACTTTAGGTTTTTAGGGATCTTTCTTGAATTTGACTTCCATCAATGTTAGATTTGAGGATGTACTTAGCATACATGTATACCTGAGAAATCTGCCCTATATGTATACTTTGGAGTGATCTCTAAGGCTTTATAGTAAGCCTCAGAGAAGTGAAAAGGTGAGTCTTGCCAGCAGTCATCAGTTTTGGAAATTTCAAGTGCATTTCTAATGTAGCAGTAGAGAGTGACCCATACTAAGGTTTCCCCACTAGGGTGTTAGGAAGACCTAACACCTGTTAGGTCCTGCCAGAACAGCTTAAGTTAGAAGTAGGAATTCTGTAAAAGGCAGTCCCAATGGTGAGGTAATTTTTTAAGGATATTTTTTAATATAACATCTTATATTTTTGTTTCTGGGTGTGTTTAATGTATTTCTAGCAAATTAGTTTTCTGCTATATAGAAAGTACTATGAAAACATATTCTTAATTTTAAGTGTCCATCTTTATCTTGAGCTTTTATATCCATCTGGATATTTCAGTGCCTCCAGAAAGAGTTGAGAAAATAATGGATCAGATTGAAAAGTACATCATGACTCGTCTCTATAAGTATGTGTTCTGTCCAGAAACTACTGATGATGAGAAGAAAGATCTCGCTATTCAAAAGAGGATCAGGTAGTTGATTGTTTTGCTTTGTCTTGTTATATAGTAGTCCGCCCTTATCTACAGGGGAAACATTCCAATACCTCAAGTGGACGCCTGAAATTCAGATAGTACTGAATGCTATATATATTATTTCCTCACATACATACATACCTTTGATAAAATTTAATTTATAAATTAGGTACAGTAAGAGACTAATAATAATTTATAATAAAATAGAACAATTATAACAGTATACTGTAATAAAAGTTATGTGAATATGGTCTCTCTCTCAAAATATTAAGTTGAGAATTTCCACCTTTTCACTTAAAGCTCCTTACAGCTTCTCTTTGGCATTTCTGAATTGCCAGCATTAGTACTCTTGTGCTTTGGGGTCATTATTTAAGTAAAATGAGTTTTACTTGAACACAAGCACTGCAATGCCATGACAGTCGATTTCATAACCAAGATGGCTACTAAGTGACTAAGGGGCAGAGACTGTATACAGTGTGGAGATGCCGGACAAAGGGATGGTTCATGTCCCAGACACAGTGGGATGGCATGAGATTTAATCACACTACTCAGAACAGCACATAGTTTAAATAAACAATTCTAAAATTGTTTATTTCTGGAATTTTCCATTTAATATTTTCAAACCGTGTTTGACCCTGGGTAACTGTGGATAAGGGAGACTACTGTACTGCTTTATATAATAGGAAGAGGTTTCTAATTCATAGCCACTACACATTCCCAATTCAACTCATTCTAATCTACCTTGTCTAACTTCACCCAAAGTCAACACACCAAAGCATTTCTTCTTCTTAAACATTGTTGGAGTAGAATATCATGCTACTAAGTGACTAATGGGCAGGTAGAGTACACCATGTGAATATGCTGGACAAAGGGATGATTCACATCTTGGGTGGGACAGTGTGAGGTTTAATCACACACACTACTGAGAATGGCAATTTAAAACTTATGATTTGTTTCTGGAATTTTTCACTTAGTTTTTTTGGACCACAGTTGACCATGAGTAACTGAAGCCGCAGAAAGCAAAACTGTGAATAAGGGGGGAGACTTATTTACTACTGTATTTACTACCAGCTGTTGGAAGAACACATTGTGGGAAAACAGAGCACTTGAATTTCAAACCTTGAGAGCAAGTGACAGCTAAGGTCCTGTCATCCTTAGCATATAATCTGTCAAAAAGAAAAGGAATATGGTACATACATAGGAAATGGCTCAAGTCACCATCTTGCTTATCCATCTGATTCCAAGCAGCTTTAGATAAGAACCATATTTGATGTTTGAGATTGTTTCAAATCTCCAAAATTCTGAGGAGGAAATTTCATTATTTTCTCTTTTCATTGTACTATCTTGATAACCATATCAAGGCAATGTCATTTTTTCTCATCTATACCAAGGGTGCTTGTTATTCAGCCATTCTCCAATCACTTTCCACTAGCACTGGGTTGATAATATTTTGCAGAGCACCCGGTTTTCCGTGACCAACAGAGTAAGCCTCAGTTCTCTGCATTCCAGTGGCAGTGAAACACTTAGGAAATAAGCAATCAAATTTGGTAACTGGGCAAAGACTGAGCATGATGAGGTATTTCTGGAGGAGAGAGGCCAAGGAATTTCAAATGGAGTTCCCAGACAGTGAGGCTGGTAATTGGTACTTTCTGGTGTCACACTAGAAGTGAGAAGTTGATATTGGAAAGATGGAAGATAGAGCCAGAACTAACAGGATGGGCTTGGACTGAGATGAAGAGTGAGAACGTTAAATAAGCAAGTGGTGAAAATCAGCAGTAGAATTTTTAATGTGAAGCTATAATGCGATCAGGGAACTCAGTGATTCAGGGTGAGGTGACACATGCTTGTTGCACTCTTACATAGGCTCTGGTATGCCTCAGAAGTTGAAGGCAGAGACTAATAGGACATTGATGGTGGTAGACAGTGAGGACAGGGAGCATTAGATTCCTCTCAAATAATTTCCAAATATCTAGTGCTTTTCAGACTTAGTATAATCTCATTTCAACCAGTAAAATTGCCTTATGCTTTTCTTGTGGTAAGTGCAAAAGAAAAGCCTCATTTTTGGATTTTAGTTAACTTTGGCACATCATGTGAGCTCCTAATACGTGCTTGGGCCTAGGATTGCCTGAGTCATCAGTGGTTCACCCTATTTCCCCATAACTGAAGGAAATAACAAGATAAATGACTAAAGTCTATTCTTTCAACATTTTTTTTTTTTTTTTTTTTACTATCTTTCTCTCTTGTAGAGCCCTGCACTGGGTTACACCTCAGATGCTTTGTGTCCCTGTTAATGAAGAAATTCCAGAAGTATCTGATATGGTGGTGAAAGCAATTACAGGTCAGTGAAACTGACAGTTTTTATATTTGGATGTTTTTCCCTTGAAGTTAACATTCTATTTTATTACTCTATACTTATTTCAGTGAGCAAAAAGACAGTATTTCTAAAATGCAGATTGCCAAAGATATATTAGAATGTGGTAAAAGTGATTTGTAAGAGTGTTAGTTTCATGAATTTGAAGCATTCTTATTAGCAGATAAACTACTTTTCCCCTTCACTTTACATGACCAAGGTCTCATTTCTTGGGTATTGAACTAAACTAAGGTCAAATACAGCTAGGGTATCTTTCTTTTTCTTTTCTCATTTTATTTTTTAATTAAATTTATTGGAGTGACATTGGTTAATAAAATTATATAGGTTTCAAGTGTACAATTCTATAATACATCATCTGTATATTGCATTGTGTGTTCACCACCCAGAGTCAAATCTCTTTCCATCACCATATATTTGACCCCGTTTATAGGGTAAATTTCTTAAAACTCAGTTGCATTTATATGTTCAAAATAAATTTGGAGTAGGGGAGGGAATTGGTGAGGCAAAGTAGTCCCCAGGCTAGAGCTACATATTAAAATGATGCCTCTAACTGGTTGTTAATCAGAAATGTGCTTTGAATTATTTTTCTTCTTTGTTCAGGAAGTATATGAAGTGCCCTAAATTGATATGGCTCTGCCATTCTGGATAGGTCCAGGCACCTAATAAGGTTTCTTTTTCTTATTCACAGGAATAATTCAGCAGAAGTGCTACACAAACATTTAAAAAACAAAAAACAAACAAACAAAAAAACTCATGATTGAGAAGACATCCAACCTTAGCCAACTGCTCTAGGAGAAGAGATGGAAAGTCTTGCACATTTAGAGATTGTTAATGGAATTCTGGAAAGGAAAGTAGGTTAGCTAATGTTAGCAGGCTATTGTTGGAGGCAGGCTATTAAGTAGACTCCTTTGGTTATAAGAACCAGAGACTCACTCAAGTAACAGGAAGAAATGAGGATTTGCTTAAGATATCAGGATTGGAAGGGAGGCAGACTCTGACAGAAACAGCTCCACAGCCTCTCTGTGGATTCGGTTATCTGCTGTTAACATGATTCATCCACTTTCTCAGGTTCTGCTTTCCTTTGTATATCTGACACAGGACAGGGCACATTCCCCTGAGTGGGCCTGCACAGAGAGAGAGGGTTCTTTGACTGAGTGTAAGAAAGAATTCAAATGAACATTAGAATTAGAGTTAAATGAAAAGTTTATTAGAGAAGGGCTAATAAACTCTTATGCTCAATAGACAGAGCATAGTCTCCTTTCAGAAACAGAGTGAAAGAGCCTGAGAGAAATTCAGAGGGACAGAGACACTGAGAGGGACTGAGATAAAGACACAGAGGGACCCTGAGTGTTCAGGGAATTCAGTTTTTATATCATTCTTAGTTTCTGCAAATTACAGTTTAAAGACTTGGTTCACCCATTTTCTTTTGATGGTATGGGCATATAGCATAAAAGAGGCAGAGTATGTAGCATGAAAAGGTAAGAGTATGTAGTGTGAAAGGCTTGCTGGCAGTTCCTAACCTTTGATCCCTATGTTCCCCATGGTTTTAGCCATAGGGAATGAATGATTTTATTTTCCCATGTAGGATGCCACTTAAAAACTCTGTTTTTCAGTTTTCCCTCCACACCACAGTATGAGGAAATAGTTTGTTAGCAATCCCAGCAGAAATCTTCCTTTGTTCTGCAGGTTTCCTGGTGGTCTGGCTATAGGGCTGATCAGCATTTTGCAATTTTTGAATATAGTTTGATTAAACATTTTAGTTCTCTTGCCTCCTCCCTACATTATGTCTTTTCATTTCAACTCCTGTTATTAAATGAATTATTCTCTTTAATTCCCTGTGTAGAGTCTAGTTGGCCTAGCTAAATACTGCCATCTTTGTTGTTCAAAGCTTTTCTAATAGGCTACATCATAGGTCCAATGAATCGAGTCCCTTGGGTCAAGGCCCACCCCTACTCCTACCTTTCGCTCAGGGAACATTGTAAGAAATTGAAGATGAGAGCCTCTCAAAAAACTAGATGTGGACCTTTTAGACTTTTACCAAGTTCAAGACCAACTGGTTTGTGTTTAAATTACTCCAAGGAATTTATGTTGAGGACTCTTATGAAAAGCCACAGGACAGACCTTGTAAAACCAGAAACAAAAGTGCCCAACTGTTGTTTACTTAAAAATAGAACTAAGAGGATTTCAATACATCAACAGTTTGTTAATAGAATTTGAGAGGTGAAACTTTCCTCTCAAAGCACCTGAGATGGAGTTTCAAGAGATCTTTCAATAAAAAGTCAGCCGCAAAATTTTAAAAACCTTGCTCTTTTCATTTTAGCCCTTACATCTTGCCCATTCAAGTGCAGACATATTCTACCTCTGCGAGGACCAGAGGTTATGTGATTACTTGCTTCCTACTCTAACTAAAATTGTCAGCCTCAGTACGGGAGTATTTAGAGAGGATGGTCTATAATAATGGTCTAAAATATAGAGATATCAGTTAAATTTCTCCAAGTCATCCCATGTGTTACTAATCAGCACTATTAGTTTTGTTTATAAAGAGACTGCATGAGGCATTTTCCATTTTAGTTGACATTTATCATCTAATGGGTAGCCAGGGATGCTGCTAAACATCCTGCAGTGCACAGGACAGTCCCTTAACAACAAAGAACTTTACAGCTTAAAATGTCAGTAGAGCCCAGGTCGAGAAAACATGACCTAGAAATACAGCCTACTTTGTTTCAGAACTCCATTAAAGATAAGTCTAGACATCTAAGATAGTATTTATCCTCAACCCTGTCTTTCCTACTGATTAGAAGTAAAAGCCTTGGACAGAAGACACAAAGCAATTGTCTAAGAACTCTGAAAAGTGAATAGTAACAGGCAGATTGGGGAGGGAGAACATTACTAGAAGAATGAGTAATACAGTAGTGAATTTCCTATTTTGTTTGCTTTTCCTCCCATATATCCTAGTTTAGACTTTAGGGCAGTGCAAATCATGGAACTGCACATCAGGTTCAGGAGTCCAAAAGGGTTCCGACAGAACTCAGGCTGAAGGATACTTAGGAAGGGGAGTGAGGGTTGCTGTGGGATGAAGAATGTGGGAGAAATCCCTTGGATTTTGTTTTTTTTTCTTTTCCTTCTATTCTGTTCTTTACACTCCTGGCCCTGCCCCTGGGCAGTGGTAGCTACACATGCATCCAGATAAAAAGTAATTCATTTTTTATTTACTTTAAAACTTAAATAATAAAGATTAATGAGAAAATGGTTAAATGGTTAAAATAGAGAATAAAAGTCAGTGATAAAAGGCTAAATAAGGTCAGTCAAAGTAGAAAAAAATGGTAAAAAAAATTTTTTCCCTAATATCTTTTTTGTAATAAGTTCTATTTAAATAGAAAAGGAAAAATAGACTGAGGTATAATAACAATAATTACAACCCCGAATTAAAAGAACTAATAAAATAAAAGAAAGTTACATAATTCACAAAATAAACTTATAAGGAGAGGAAATAAAAGCATTAGTAAGTTAAAATAAAGCCTGTATACTCTCCAGTGTTTCTATCCCCCACATATGGCTGTTGGTGCTGTGAGGGTCCTCTAGGTAACCGACCTTAGAGATAGGAACTGAGAGCAGAAAGAACTCTCTGGCCCATACCACCATCCCACCTAATCTGAAACTTTTATTCCTTCTCATGGCAAAATTTGCTGTCAAATTTAGCTGCCTCAGCTATTTTCTTTCATGATGTTCCCAGATGGCAAGCAGATGTGTACATCCAAAGACACACTCCCTCCCCCTGCTTGTGTTATTCTAGCAGTGAGTTTGTACATACACTGGCTTTTCCTCACCACTTCCTAGTCCTCGTGACAAAGGGGGCATGCATATTAAGAGCCCAACAATTGGACAGAGTGGTAGTGAATGGCAGTGAAATAATTTTTTTCTGAGAGAAAATGTTGCTTATGCGATTAATTTATACCCTTGCTTTATCCCCTTTGCTCACCAGCAGGTTATAAGTGTCTTAAAGTTTCTGTAGATGTTTATAGCTGATGGAGATTTACATGCCGTGAGGATTGACCACTGTGGATCTCCGTGTGATAGGTTTCAGCAGCTGTATCTTGATATGTAAAACAAAGATGCTTTGTATAGTAGCCACATTTCTGAAAAGCAGTATGCAAAGTAAGGATTTCTAAACTGAGTTTTACAGTATATTAAGAGGAGTAGAAGCAGTATAAAGACTGTTCTCTATAGAACTCATAAGAGGTTTGCCATCATGATTGAAAGAATAGATTTTAGATTCAGTTAGACTTGGTTTCAAATCCCCTCTCTGTTACTTGCTATCAGTATGATCTTGGGCAAATCATCAGACTTCTCTGAACCTCAGTTTTCTTATCAATAATAGTATCCCGTGCATCATCTGAGGATGAAAACATATGCCGGTAGAGCATACTGGCTCATGGTTATGTGTTCTGTGCACTAGTATTTACTGTCCTTGCCATCTTAAGTTTTTCATACACTAAGTTAGCTGGTAGATAAGAGGGTTGCGAGATTACTTCTTTAACTTAATAGAAAAAAATGATTATCTTAATGCTTCTTTTATGTTATTTTTATTGGAATAGTGTCTTTTCTGCTTTATAGATATCATTGAAATGGATTCGAAGCGTGTGCCTAGAGATAAGTTGGCCTGCATCACCAAGTGCAGCAAACACATTTTCAATGCCATCAAGATCACCAAGAATGAGCCAGCTTCAGCCGATGACTTCTTACCCACTCTCATCTACATTGTTTTGAAGGGCAATCCCCCACGCCTTCAGTCTAATATTCAGTATATCACCCGCTTCTGCAACCCAAGCCGATTGATGACTGGAGAGGATGGCTACTATTTCACCAATTTGGTAAGTACAGGGTAATAGGTAAGGAGAGGAAGCCAGGGTACATAAGGAAGTGCTTCTGGTAAATTGTCTAAAAAGACAATTTAAGGTACTTGAATCTCCAAACCTCCAGAAATGTGTTGTGATTTATTTTTACATCTTAAATTTATATTCTTTTTTGTACCTAATTTTGTGTTTTTCTTTTTTTTCCTTTTCCTTTAAGTGGATTCCCCAAAGCATATAAGCTTCAGGTCCCTCAAAACCTAGACCTGCCCTCTTACTCATCACCATCAGTCATTGTGTTCGCCTACCTGTTACTGTATTGCCAGCATTTGGGGAGTGTGGTTTGCAGGTGGAGGGACTTCAGAATGCTTTTTCAAAGTGATGTTTGCTCCATTATTTGCAGTGTTTTTTATCCTTCTAGATATACGGTTGTTTATACTCCACAAAAAAACTTAGTGACCGAAGTACTCATATTCCTTAACAAAAATGAAACATGCACTTGACTGCTAGAGAAGAGCGTTTGGATGCAATTGTTTATCTAGAGAGTATCAGACAATCCGGAAATCCTGAGAAGTATGGAAATGGAAACATGGTAGTAGGAGATATGAAACAAGACCAGCAGATGTTTGAGGGTAGCCCTCGTTGTTGACAGTGGAGTCTGCTGGCTTCCTACACTCCGCAGCTTCCTGGCGCCTTGACTTACAGCCTTAACTATGTTTGCACCTTCTTTTTTCATCTTGTTCTTGCTCAGAGTGGGCTTCTAGTCCCACTTCGTCAATGAAACTGCTCTGGCAAAAGTAAAAAATCTGCCAGTTGCCATATTCCATGGGGACCTCTCAGTCTTCATTTTAGTTCACTTCTTTAACACCCTTGATGACTCCTTTGTTCTGGAACTTCTTATGTCTCTTGGCTTCCACGATTCCAGTACTTCTTGTTTCTTTTTAGGTTTTGTGTCCTCTACTTCCTCTTGAATTGTGTCACTCCCTGGGGTTCTGTCCTCTCTGCATTTCTCTCCCTAGGCTGTCTCCTGTGGTCACAGCTCTGCTGGTCACCTGTACAGTGATGACCCACAGGTTTGTGTCACCTGTTTTGACCTCACGTTGAGCTCCACTTCCAGCTATTTGTTGTGCCTCAGACTTAATTTGTTCACAACTAAAACTGCTTCCCCACCAAATGTTTTTTTCTTTTCTGATATGTAGTTGACCCTTGAACAACATGGATTTGAACTGCGTGGGTCCGCTTATTTGCAGATTTTTTTAACACCTGGTCTTCCTAGGCGGTCTCCCATCCAAGTACTAACCAGGCTCAATCCTGCTTAGCTTCCGAGATCAGATGAGATTTTTTTCAATAAATTTTTTAAATGTATTTTCTTTATGATTTTCTTAATAACATTTCCTTTTCTTAGTTTACTTTATTGTAAGAATATAGTATATAATGCATGTAACATATAAAAATGTGTTAATCGGCAGTTTATGTTATGGGTAAGACATTAAATCCAGTCAAGAGAAGGCTACTAGTAGTTAAGTTTTGGGAGAGTCAAAAGTTATATTTGGATTTTTGACTGTGGGGCTTAGTAGGGGATTAACTTCTATGTTTTTTAAGGGTCAATATACACTGTTTCCATTAGTGGCAATATTATATATCCATTCACCTAAGCCACGAATATTAGGCTGGTCTTAGAGTCCTCTTCTCTCCAGATAAAGGGCTGTAGCAATTCCATACACAGTGTGAGCCCATACGGAAGAGTCAGATGGGCACGTTCTCATCAGATGAATCAGTTGTAATAGATTTGCTAAGTATTCCTTAGAAATGATTTGCTTTTTTATGTGTAATGGAGTAGAATCCTGTGAATGAGTCTCTCAGAAATTCTGAGAGCTACCTATTTCCCCCTGATTATATTACACGTTTTTCTTGTGAAAATAGTTTTAAAAATTGTAAATGGTGTGTGTTTCTTGTAGAAATATATGATATAAGTAAATATAACTGATGTCAGCTTCACTGACTGTTAGCAACAGACCTATGAGCTAAGCATGTTACATGTGTTACATTGTTTAATTCTCACAATAAATCTGGGTGGGATTCCTCCATTTTACAGATGCAGAAACCTCACAGAGCTTATGAAACTTCCCTAGGGTCACACAAATCTGCTGTCAAGTGACAGAGGTGACAACTCAAGTTGCCTGATTTCAAAGCTTGTTCTTTTAACCATATGATTTAAAATATCTCTTGAGGCCCAGCGGTCTGTGTGCCACACCAGTACCTGGGGGCACACTCAATGGCTGGTCATGCCCAAGTGGGCATTGTGGGACTGGCAGGACCTCAAAAGGAAATGGCTTTATGGGGCATGCCCCCAGATGCTTGGCTGTGGAGCTCTTGGCCACAGTTCCTCTGCTCTACAACATGGCAGGGAAGCAGAGAGCCTCTGACTTCAAGGAATTATTCAGTTTTTATCCATGGGAAACTCTGTAGTAGCCAGTGTAGAACAAACACTGGCGGTGCCCCCTCAAATATTTCACTCTGTACAAGACCCTAGCACCTTTGAACAACCCAAGAACAGAACTAAATTTCTGACTGTCAGACACAGTGGGAATTGGTAATTAACATTTTTTTAAAACATTTTTTTTTTAATTTGTAGAAAATTGTTTCAGATGGGAACATAAAGGAAACATGACTGGCTGTGAGTTGGTAGTTTTCAAAGCTGAAGTCCATGGAGGTTCAGTAGGCTAGTATATTGTCTACTTTTGTTTCTGTTTTAAATTTGCCGTAATAAAAGGATTTTTAAAAATCTATTAGAATATTTGTAGTTCTTCATATGACTATAATAAATAACATTCTCTTCTTTTTCTAGTGTTGTGCTGTGGCTTTCATTGAGAAATTAGATGCTCAGTCTTTGAATTTAAGTCAGGAAGATTTTGATCGATACATGTCTGGCCAGACTTCTCCCAGGAAGCAAGAATCTGAGAATTGGTCTCCTGATGCTTGTTTAGGTGTTAAGCAAATGTATAAGAACTTGGATCTCTTGTCTCAATTGAATGAACGACAGGAAAGGATTATGAATGAAGCCAAGAAACTTGAAAAAGACCTAATAGATTGGACAGATGGGATTGCAAAAGAGGTTCAAGACATTGTTGAGAAATATCCACTTGAAATTAAGCCTCCAAATCAGTCTTTAGCAGCTATTGACTCTGAAAATGTTGAAAATGATAAACTTCCTCCACCACTGCAACCTCAGGTTTATGCAGGATGATAAAAATGTACATGGATAGTATTTATTTAGCCTAAATTGTAGCTAGCTGTTACTACAGTCCACTGAATGGATCTAAAATGTAACTTAATTGCTTATAAATGTCAGCAATTTTAAAGGTACAGTTTGTGGGGATTCTTTTTGTTTTGTTTTTCCTAAGGGAAGCTTAGTAAATAATAAAGCAGTATTTATTTGAATTACTGAAATAGATTCATTTAAGGCATGTGTGAAAATTTCGTCTAAATCGATTTTTTCTCCATGATTTTTCTATATGCTTCCTTCGTGGCATTCAATGTAATATGGATTTGGGTAAATAATTGCCTCTTAAAGGATAAAACAAGTGAATGCTACGAAATGTGTGTTCAAGGGAATTCAGTGGTACCACTACTCTACACTTTGAAATAATTTTATAATTGTAAAGATAGAAGATATATTGATAAGTATGTAAAATTGTAAATATGTTAAAAAAAAAAAAGGAATGGTATGTATCGTGCATGGCATTTCATGCGTCCTTTTTTTTTTTTTAGTTTAAAATGGTTTATTTAATGTTTCCTTTAATACCGTTTTATTTGATTTCCCCACTAAAGTGAATCTAGAAGTGTTTAGACATACTCCCCTTAAAATTTTGACTCCATCTTTAACAATATGGTAACCCTAACTTTGAGGTACTGTAGAGTCAGAAACTATGACACCATTGAGGTTCAGGACAATTTTAAGTCATATAAAGTCACTGTACAGTTTAGTCAATGAAAGACTTTGAACCATGCTTCACACACCTCTTTCCTCTTTTCATTCAGCAGATATTGAGCTCTTTGATGTAAAGGAGAACTTGCTCTGGGTCAAAGGACAGGGGAATGAGTGGGACTCTGCTGGTGAGAGCTGATGGGGTGCCCTCAGAGCTATAAAGTACAGAGGGAGGGGGACCTTTTGCCTCCATAGTGTACTTTTGACTTTATGGACAGCCCCGACACATGTCATATAAACTTTCATGGTTTCTCAACCTCAATACTACTGATATTTGGGACCTGAGGGGTATCTGTTGTGGGGGATTATGCACTGTAGGATGTTTAGCAGCATCCCTAGCCTATGTATCCACTAGATGGCTACATAGGCTCCCCACAGTTGTGAAAAATTATCTCCAGACATTGCCAAATGTGTCCTGGGGTGGGGGGCGGCTACAAAATCTCTCCAGTTAAGAACCACTGATCTATTTTGTAAGCAAGGGAGTTATCCTCTTGGTAGTTAATACAGTATAACCAAAGAATATTGCATTAAGTGCACAGCGTAATGTTAACTGATATCTCATTCAGTGAGACTTTACAGCCACTGTCCGTGTGGAACCTTTTCTAATACTAATGGAACCTTTCATAACCTAAATATGTGATTGATGTTCCTCCTTCCCATCAGTGATTTCTTCAGATTATCAGTGTACCTGGGAAATTGAAATTCCCAGGGCACCGTTCTTAAACAAGGTCATATCACACAAGCAGTAAAAAAGTTTCCTTTTCTTTTCTAATACCTTGTTAATAGTGTACCCACAAATTTGTAGTGCAGTAATTTTGAAGTAAAACTAGGGTAAGTATAAAACTTTATCTTTTACTTAAATTTAAATATAAAATCCATCAAGTTAACACATCTATTGTCATAAGCACTGAGGATATGAAGCGGTTCGCTGAGACAGTTCATGTGGAATGGAAGAGTTGCTCTCAAATATTGGTGAGAATTAGCTGTTAGAAACCTGGGTCCAAATGATTCTCATAGAAAGCTCCCCCAACCACTTTTTTTTAAATTTTCTATGTATTTTCTAGGTGCTAATCCAGGTATACATACTCAATTCTCCTGGGAATATATAGTTCTTTTAGTCTGTGTGCATTGTTTGTTAAATAAAATGTGTATATCAGCCTCCCACTAAAGCTGTTCTCTTGATTTCTTACATATCTTTAAAGTAATTTGTTGAGTTAATTTTTTTGTGTATCTCTCATATTGGTCGAATTCTTCAGATATGGATTCTTGCCTTAGGTAGAGGCTTATTTTTCTCTTAAGGCAGCATCAATACTATGGCCAGAGTTTCTTTTTTCTCAATAAGAAAATATTAATATTTTATGTAATATAAATGTGATTAGAGTAAACCTTTGTGACAGACGTCCTTATCAATAAAGTTTCATGATCCATTCCTCTTCCAAATTGAATTTTAGTTCATCTTAGGAAAATCTACATTATTATTGTTTTCATGTTAAAAAGGTTTCCCCTTTAAGCCACAGACATCATTATCATACTTTAAAATAAAACATTAGAGGCACCCCAGTTAAAAATAGCAAGAGAAAGATGTCTGCTGTCACTACAGTAAGCATTGTTTTGAAATTTTACCTAAGGTGCTCAGACTTCAAGCAGAAATAAGGGTAGAGGGGGAAAGGGGTTAATGTAGTAAATATAGAGCTATTATATCCTGGTAATTGAGGACATGAGCTCGGGCTAGAGGGCTTGAATTTGGTTTTGAATTTTGACTTTGCCACTTACCTTATTATATTAGCTCTTTGGCCTTGGGCAGGTATCTCATATTTCATATACCTCATCTGTGAAATGAGGAGAATAATAGTACTTTCTTCAAAGGGTTGTGAAGATTAAATGTCTTAGAACACTACCTAGCAATGCTAAATGCTCAAGTGATAGCTATTATTTGTAGACGATTTTTCTATGTAGAAAACCTAAGAGAGTTGGTATTGAAACTATTATTAAATTTTACTAAAGTTGTGAGATGTGAAATGTTAAAATGGCCATTAATAGTAACTATAAAAAATGACTTTTCTATATCATTACTAACTAGTTAGCAAATAAAATGGGAAATATTTATTCACAATAGGAACAAATAAAAATCACCTAGAGGTAACAAGAGCTTTCGGGAATTATATGAAAAAAATTACAAAATTGATTCTGAAGCACAAAAGAATAGAGAGAGATACAAGGGTCTCTGTGGTTGTGTAGGGTCCTGTGCTCAGAAGGTCCTTGTGTTAGGGTTTTAATGTTTTGTCTTTGCCATCTTAGAATTTCTTAAAAATGTATTAGGATGACATTGGTTAATAAAATTATATAGATTTTAAGAGTACAATTCAGTAATACATCATATATATATTGCATTGTATGTTCACCATCCAAAGTTAAATTTCCTTCTGTCACCATATATTTGACCCTTTTACCTTTATCTATCTCCCCACACACCCCCATTCACTCTTGACAACTGAACTGTTTGTCCGTGTCCATGAGTGTTTGTCTTGTTCCTTTGCTCCTTTCAGTTTTATATCCCACATATGAGTGAAATCATATGGTTCTTAACTTTTCTCTCTGACTTATTTCACTTAGCATAATCCCAAGATCCATCCATGTTATCTTTGAATTTGTGTTTTTAAGTGATGATGGGACAGTGGAGTATGCAGTGAGGGTTTGGAGCCTGAGCTCATACACAATTCTTCTTCATGACATCTCTTAGGCTGGGTTCTTGGTCTTCTCACTTCTACTCTGTGACCAGTCTAGTCAAGGCCTGAGACTCAGGTGTCATTGGGGCTGGGTATGCATGCCTGTGGTATCTTGGAGCAGAGTATGTTTGCACATCTGGTGGATAGCTGGCAGGAGCTACATCTTGGTCAGTGGAGGACAGCATGCTTCTTGGAGAAGAGGCTGAACCCAGAGCTGGGGTTGGAGAGAAAACAAAGAATGAGAAACATTTATGGTCCAAAAGTAAGCAAGTACTTTAAGATTAATGGGCATATCTCAATAGGATACAGGAATCAGTTTTAAAGGGTTCCCACTGGCCAAATTTGGGGCAGTTTGAACAGAAAACTACTGAGAGTATTTAATTGTGGAAAATACTGTTTTAAAAAAAATGAAAGAAGAAAACCCTCACATACTGGAAGTATACCATTATACCTACCCATTTGTGAAGAACTATAGTTGACACCAAATTGATGGAGGTAAAGCTGCCTTCACAGAAAATAGCTTTAGTAAAAGTAGAAAAAATAGTAGAATCTTAAAAATTGTTTTAACTCAGGACCAAATGGCTTCACTGGTTAAGTCTACCATTTAAAGAAGAATTAACATCGATCCTTCCCATTCACTTCTAAAAAATTGAGGAGGAGGGAACACTTTCTAACTCATTCTTTTGAGGCCAACATTACCCTGATACAAAGCTAGATAATGACACTACAAGAAAATAAAACTGTAGACCAACTTCCCTGATGAATATAGATGCAAAAATTCCCAATAAAATGTTGGCAAGTCCAATTTAACAGTACATTAACAGGATTATATTCCATGACCAAGTGGGATTTATTCCTGGAATGCAAGAATGGTTCAATGTTCAATAATCAATGCAATACACATTAACAGAATGAAGAGAAAACATGATATGATCTTAATGCAAAAAAATTATTTAACAAAATTGAATACCATTCATAAAAATAGTCAATAAACTAGGAATAGAAGGAAACTACCATAACAAAATCATAGACATACTGTATATATGTGTAAAAAAAAAAAATAAACATCATACTCAAAGGTGAAAGATTGAAAGCTTTACCTCTAAGACCAGGAAAAGACAAGGATAGATGCCTGCTTTCGCCACTTCAAGATAACACATGTTGGGATTATCTGACAAGAATTTTAAAGACGCTATCATAAAAGTGCATCGATGAGAAAAATGAACATACTTGGAACAAATGAAAAAGTAGAAAGTCCCAGCAAAATAACTGAAGATATAAAAAAAAGAACCAAATGGAAATGTTAGAACTGAAAATTACAATAATAAAAATAAAACCCACTATTGGGCTCCTCATTGGAAGGGAGATTACAGAGGAATGAATCTGTGAACTGAAGATTGATCAATGGAAATTATTGAATCTGATCAACAGAAAATAGACTGAAATTAGCCTTGGGAACCTCTGGGACAATAACAAAAGATCTAGCATTCTTTTCATTGGAGTCCCAGGAAGAGAGGAGAAAAAATTTATGGCTAAACAAATATTAAAATAATTAATGCCTGAAAGTTTACCAAATTTGGCTAAAGGCATAAACCTATAGTTTCAAGAAGCTGTGTGAATTCCAAACAAAATAAACCCAAAGAAATCCATGCAAAGATATGTTATAAACTTTTCAAAATTAAAGACAAAAAATCTTGAAAGTAGTTAGCAAGGACAGATTATCAATGATTTGAATGACATTGGATTTCTCGGAAGCCACGGAGGCCAGAAGGAAGTGCTGACCACGATGTGGATCACTCATACAATCAGATAAGAATCTAATATGGTATAGCTACTCTGGAAAATAGTTTGCATACTTCTTATAAAACTAAACATGTAATTATCATACAACCCACCAATAGCATTGTTGAGCATTTATCTCATTTATCCCAGAAAAGTGAAAATTTATATTTCACAGAAAAACATGTGCACAATTGCTATTTATGATAGCCCCAAACTGGAAACAATCCAAATATCCTTCAACAGGTGAATGGTTAAACAAATTGTGGTACATTTATACAATGGAATACTACTCAATAATAAGGAATAAACTTGATACACCAGCTTGGATATATATACTGAATGAAAAAATTCAATCCCAAAAGGTTACATACTGTATGATTTTATACACACACACACACACACACACACAGATACATACATACATACATACATACATACATTACATATTTATGCATATATGTATAAAAACTTATAGAGATGGAGAACAAATCAGTGGTTCACAGGCATTCAGAATGGGGTGAGGAGGGAGTTGAGTATTGTAATAAAAGGCCAACACAATGGATCCTCTTGGTGTGAAATTGTTTTGTATTTTTACTGGCATGATAATTGCACAAGTTTACACATGTGATAAAACTGCATCAAACTAAACCATAAATAATATTATATAAAGCCAGCAAAATCTGTATAAGTGTATTGTTTCAGTGTAAATTTCCTGGTTGTGGTATTGTACCACAATTCTGCAGGATGCTACCATTAGGGAAAACTGAGTGAAAAGTACGTGGGATTTCTCTCTAGTATTTCTTACTTTTTTAAATCTATTAAACCATGTGGAAACCACTCAAAGGCTCATGAAGTGATGAATGAATGAATTTAAAAAAATTGAATATTAATCAGCCACAAAAAGGAAGGAAGTACTGAGATATTCTATAACGAGGATAAACTTTGAAAACATTATGCTAAGTGAAAGAAACCAAACACAAAATGTCACACATTGTATGGTTTTATTTATATAAAATGTGCAGAATAGGCAAATCCATAAAGACAGAAAGTAGATTAGTGCTTGCCGGAGGCTGGGCAGAGGAGAGACAGGAGAGTGACTGCTAATGGGTACAGGGTTTCTTTGCGGGGGGGTGATGAAAATACTCTGGAATTAGTAATAATGGTCTTACAACTTTATGAATATACTCAAAATACTAAATTGTACACTTTCAAAGGATAAATCTTATGATGAGTTATATTTCAATAAAGCTTTCAAACCTCAGAATAGTAGCTGCAGAACTCATTGTTGGCATCTAAAATTTTTCAGACACATTATCCAGACTAAAGTGGGGCATTTACTTTAAGGCTTTTGTCTTTACTTGAGTATAACTTAAATTTGATGTGCTTTAAGGACAATGCACTGTACATAATTTTAGCAGCTCTCCTTTTGTTTTTATCAGAATTTCCTCTGTTGATTTTGCTAAGATATTTATAGGAATATTTGCCAAAAAGAAAAAAAAAAAGTATGCTAGCAAAGAGTACATATAAAAATGGGAAGTAAATAGGCACTTTGCAGTGAAAGATGTTAAATGCCCAGTCCTCTATTGCTTAAATAAAAATAAAGTTATGTAGATACAAAAAGATATATTGTATATATATATCAGCAACAAACAGGTGGAAACCAAATATAAAATACAACATTATTTACAAATGTTAAAAAAATCAATATATTAAGATATAAATATAATAACACAAGACACGCTTCTCATCAAGATGGTTGAGTAAGTAAACACTGAGCTTCTCTCCTCCCACAACTATATCAAAATTACAGCTAAATTATAGAACAACCATCATTGAGAACCAACTGAAGACTAACTGAACAGAAGTCCTATAAATAAGGATATACAGAAGAATCCATGTGGAAACTGGCAGGAGAGGGGAGACATGGACATCTAATTCTAACACCCACATGTGGTAGTTGAGAATCAGGAGGGATACCTCCGCAGCAGAGGTCTCCTCTGAGGAGCAAGGGGATCCAGCCCCATATCACATTCCCCAGCTTGGGACACCAGTGCCAGGAAGAGGAGTCCTCATAACATCTCACTGTAAAAATCAGAGGGAATTATGGGTGAGTGAGATGAGGGGCAGCTGTAGACCAGGAAGGTGAAGGTCTTAAAGGGATCCTCACTCACAAACTCACTTGTTCTGAACTCCAATGAAGGAACAGCAGCTAGAAAAGCACCAGGGCATATGAGAAGATGAATTGACTAGCTTCAGGGTGAGGGCTTGAAGGGCAGAGGTCTGAGTAACTACCTATGGGATGAAAATGCTGGCAGGAACCATTGTTCCTTTAGTGAGCATCCCTCTCACCCAGCCAGCCAGGCATAGGTAGGTATCAAATCATGGCTTTCCAGTAATATGGCTAACACCCTACCCATGTGATTCCCTAAAACTCCATCCAACCCAACTTCAGCACCCAGCCTGAGCCTCCACCAGCCACTCCTCCAAAGAAGCAGCCTGCCTCGGCTCATGCTGCAGACTTTCAGAAAATCTCTCGAAGGTCCACAAAACCCAAACAAGTGGTGGCTGGACTCGGCATGCCCCATATCTCTTGCTAAGTGGTCCCAAGCCAGGCACAAGCAGAGACCAGTCTCAACTTGCATTGTAAGACCCATCGGGTGGCCCCCAACCTGGCCTAAGTGGTGGCCAGTCTTGGCTTGGAACAGAGCTTCAATTAAGCAACTACAGGAGACAGATGTACAAGCCCAGGAAGTGCAGAGTCCTAAGCAAGAGGAACTCAAAGAGGTCCACACCAAGACACATCATAATTAAAATGCCAAAGGTTAGAGACAAAGAAGGAATCTTAAAATCAGCAAGAGAAAGCAGCAGTTAGTTACCTACAAGGGAGCTCCCATAAGACTGTCAGCTGATTTCTCAACAGAAACTGGAGGCCAGAAAAGATTGGCATGAAATATTAAAAGTGATTAAAGGTAAAGACTACAACCAAGATTACTCTATCCAGCAAGACTAGCATTTAGAATTAACGGAGAAATTGTAGCAGCCTGACCCTGCCTGGCTATTTCCTGCTCTAACGAGTTTATTCCCGACTGCCCTTCTCCCACTCAAGGACTCCAGATAACATCAGTTTTCTTATAGCTACCTCCCCCACCTCAAGGACTCTCTGGCTAATATCGGTATTTTCATAGCTTATCAACCAATTAATGTTCTTCCTTAAATCTGTAGCTGTGTAGGGATGACAAGACTGTATAAAGCTGCCTGTTATGTTACAATCAGGGCTCAGCCTTTGGATAAGAATCTGCTGAGCTGGTGCCAGCATCAATAAATGCTGCTTCCTGCTTATAGCCTTGGTGTCCTATCTCTCTGTTCAAGAATCTCACAAGATAGAGTTTCCCAGGCAAGAAAAAGCTAAAGCTAAACCAATATAACAAGAAATTACCACTAAACCAATATAACAAGAAATGTCGAAGGGACTTCTTTATAAAGAAAAGATAAAAAATATAAATAAGAAAATATAGGAAAGAAAAATATGTTCACTGACAAATGTAAACACTTAGTGAAAACAGTGGACCAACCAACTATAAAGCTACTACGAAGGTTAAGAAGCAAAAGTAGGAAGACCATGTGTACTTACAACAATGGATTAGGGGATACTGACAAACTCACATGCAGAAAAGTAAACAATAATGACAAAAACATAAATGTGGAGGAAGTGAGTAAAAATTGTGGTGATTTTAGAATGTTAGAACTTAGCCAAGCATTAACTTAAAGTATACTGCTATAAAAATAGCTTGGTATGTATGAAGTACACAATAACCACAGACCAAAAATCTACAAGAGAGAAACAAGAAATAGAGAAAGAAATCCAACATGACACTAAAGAAAGCCATCAACATATATGAGAGAAAGAGAATAAGAAAGGAACAGGGAGAACAACAACAAGAAATACACAAAAACAATTAATAAAATGGCAATAACTACATATCCATCAATAATATAAATGGACAAAATACTCCAATCAAAAGACATACTGTGGCTGAATTGATTAAAATAAGATCTGTACATATGCTACCTACAAGAGACCCACTTCAGATCAAAAGACACACACACAAAGTAAAGAGATTATGCAAATGCATATGAAAAAAAGCTGAGGTAGCAATACTTATATTAGACAAATAACCTTTAAAACAAAGGATGTAAAATACACAAATAATGACATTTCATAATGATAAAGGGATAATGCCAATAAAGAACATAACTGTTGTAAACATATACACATCCAACACAAGAGCACCTAAATATATAAAACAAATATTGATGTCCATAAAGGAAGAGATTGACAGTAATACAGTCATAGTAAGAGAATTTAACACCCCATTGAAATCAACGGCTAGATCATCTAGACAGAAAATCAAGGAAACAGTGCCACTAAATAACACATTAGTTCTGATGGATTTAATTGATATTTTTAGAACATTTTACCCCAAAGCAGCAGAATATACATTTTTCTCAAGTGCACATGGAACATTTTCCAAAATAGGCCACACGTTAGGCTATAAACAGGTCTCAATAAATTTAAGATGATTGAAATCATGTCAAGCAACTCCTCCAATCACCTTGGTAGGAAACTAGAAATCAGTTACAAGAAAAAAACTGAAAAACATACAATCACGTGGAGGCTAAATAACATGCTATTTAACAATGAGATCAAAGAAGAAATCAAAAGATATATTAAGACAAATAAAAATGAAAACACAATAATCCAAAATATGAGGGTCACAGCCAAAGCAATTCTAAAAAGGAAATTTATAGAATACAGGTCTACCTCAAGAAAAATTTATAGAATACAGGTCTACCTCAAGAAAAATCTCAAATAAACAATTTAACCTTACACCTATGGGAACTAGAAAATGAAGAACAAACAAAGCCCAAAGTGAATAGAAGGAAGGAAATAAAAAAGATTAGAGCAGAAACAAATGAAATAGAATATAAACAAGCAACAGAAAAGATCAATAAAACCAAGAGCTGGCTCTTTGAAAAGATGAAAAGAAATTGATAAACTTTTAGCCAGACTCATCACAAAAAGAGAGAGAAAGCTCAAATAAATAAAATCAAGAATGAAAGAGGAGACATGACAATCGACAACACAGAAATACAAGGAATTATAAGGAAATACTATGAACAATTATACATCAACAAATAAGACAACTTTGACGAAATGGATAAATTCCAAGAAACATAAAATCTTCCAAGACTGAATCAGGAAGAAATAGAAAATTTGAATGGACCAAGAACTAATGAAATCAAATCAGTAATTATAAAACTCCCAACAAACAAAAGTCCTGGACCAGATAGCTTCACAGGCAAATTTTACCAAATATTCAAAAAAATGTAATATCTATTCTTCTCAAACTACTCCAAAAAATCAGAGTGGGGAGGGCTCTGAAACACATTTTATGTGGCCAGAATTTCCCTGCTACCAATATCAGACAAAGACACTAAAAAGGAAGGAATTGTAGGCCAGTATCCCTGAGGAACATAGATGCTCCACAAAATGTTAGCAAACAGAATTGAGCAATACATTAAAAAGATCATACACCGCAATAAAGTGGGATCTATTCATGAGAGGCAAGGTTGGTTCAATATTTGCAAAAACAGTGTGATACACCACATAAATAAAATGAAGGATACAAATCATGCTATCGTGTTGGTAGACGCAGAAATATCATTTGATAAAATACAGCATCCATTTATGATAATAGCTCTCAGAAAAGTGGGGATTCAGGGGACATACCTCAGCATTATAAAGGCCATATATGACAAACGCACAGCTAATATCATACTCAATGGTTAAAAGCTGGAAGCATTTTCGTTGAGATCAGGAGCAAGACAAGCATGACTATTTTCACCATTTTATTTCAATATCATATTGGAAGTCTCAGCCACAGCAATCAGACAAGAAAAAGAAATAAAAGCCATCTAAATTATTTAGAAAAAAGTAAAATTATCATTTTTGCAGGTGACATGATACTATATGTAGAAAACCCTAAAGATTCCAGGACACAAAATTAATATTCAGAAGTTGGTTGCACTTTTATACGCCAATTTAAAACATTGAAAAAGAGAAATTAAAAAATTATATTTGTAATTTCATCAAAAAGAATAAAATACATAGGAATAAATTTATCCAAAGAGGTAAAAGACCTTCATTTGGAAAAATATAAGACATTGAAGGAAGAAACTGAAGAAGATTTAAATAAATGGCAGCATATACCATGCTCGTGGATAGGAAAAACTAACATTGTTTAAATGTCCATACTACTCAAGTCAATCTAAAGAATCAATGCAATTCCTATCAAAATACCCATGCATTCTTCACAGCACTAGAACAAATAATTCTAAAATGTATATGGAACCACAAAGACCCTAAATAGCCATGGCAATCTTGAGAAAGAAGAACAAATTTGGAGGTATCAATTTACCTGATGTTAAACTATACTACAACTACAAGACTATAGTAATCAAAACAGCATGGCACTGGCATAAAAACAGACAAATAGATCAATGTGATAGAATAGAGAGCCCAGAAATAAATCCACGCTTATATCATCAATTAATCTACTACAAAGGAGACAAGAATATATAATATGGTAGAGACAGTCTTTTCAATAAATAGTGTTAGGAAAACTGAATAGATACATGCAAAAATAAAATAAAATAAAGCCAGACCAATTTCTTACACCATAGTCAAGAATAAACTCAAAATTGATTAAAGACATAAATGTAGGATCCCAAATCATAAAATTCATAGACAAAATCAGAGGTAATAAATGCTTTGACATGGCTCTTAGAAATATTTTTTAGATATGTCTCCTCTGACAAATGAAACAAAAGAAATTATAAATAAATGAGACTACATCGAACTAAAGAGTTTTTGCACAGAGAAGGAAACCAATGACAAAATGAAAAGAAAATCTACTGAATGGTAGAAGAGATTAGCCAATGATACATCTAATAAGGAGTTAATATTCAAATTATATAAGGAAGTGATACCACTTAACACCCCAAACCGCCCCCTCCCAAACAATCTGATTATAAAATGGGCAGAACAAGTGAACAGACATTTCTCTAAAGAGGACATACAGATGGCCAATAGACATATGAAAAGATGCTCAACATCACAAATCATCAGGGAAATGCAATTTAAAACAATGAGATATCACCTCTCACCTTTCAGAATGGCTATCATCAATAAATCAACAAACAAGTGTTGGTGAAGATGTGGAGAAAAGGGAACCCTCATACACTGTTGGTGGGATTGTATTGGTGCAGCCACTGTGGAAAACAGTGTGGAATTTCCTTTAAAAAATAGATACAGAGAAGAAAGTGATGGTTGTCATATGGGAGGGATTTGGGAGAATGGGAAAAGAAGGGGAAGAAATTAAGAAGTACCAATTGCTAGTTATAAAAATAGTCACAGGGATATAAAGTACACCATAAGGAATATAGTCAGTAATATTGTAATAACAACGTATGGTGTCAGATGAGTAGTAGATGTATCAGGTTGATCACTGTAAGTTATATAAAGGTCTAATCATTATGTTGTACACTTGAAACGAATATTTTATGTCAAGTGTAATTTTAAAGATAATACATGCTATGGATATCTGTGCTAAATACAGCAAAATGATATTCAAGAAAGAGCTAAACAAATGGAAAGGCATACTGTGTTTATAGATTGGAATACCCAACACAGTAAAGGTATCAATTCCCCCAAACTTATCCATAGGTTTAATGCAATTCCTATCAATATCTCAAGATTTTTTGTAGATATAAATGAGCCTATTCTAAAATTCATATGAAAAGGAAAAGGATTTAAAACAACTAAAACAAATTTAATGAAAAAGATTAAAGTTGAAGAAATCACAGTATTCAATTTTAAGATTTGTAATATAGTTACAGTAATCAAGACAGCGCAGTAGCAGTTGAGGTATAGATATATAAATCAATGAAACAGAATAAAGTACACAAGCTGAACACACCCAAGTATTTTTTCCAACCAATTTTTGACAAAGTTGTAAATGGAAGGATAGCCTTTTGATTAGTTGTGTGGTAGCAATTGGACATCCATAGGGAAATAAATAAACTTGCACCTATCTATATGGGTTATAACTTCTATAATGCTTTTAGAAGAAACAGAATCTTTGTAGCCCTAGGGATAGCCCAAGATTTCTTAGATATGACAATGGTGATATGAGCCATAAAAAATGAAAGATTGATAAATTGAATTTAATCAAAATTTAAAACTTTTACTCTATGAAGGGCCCTGTTAATAGAATGAAAGGAAAAAGTAGAGACTGAAGAAAAATTTTGCAAATTACAATCAACAAACAACTAATATTCATGATATATAATGAATTCTCTGAACTCAACGATTAAAAAAATTCAGTTGGGAAATGGGCAAAAGTGTTAAACTGATACTGAATCAAAGAAGATATATACACAAGACTATTCAGTGAGGAAAGGGCTTTTTTTTTTTTTCCAATAAATGGTGCTGGAAAACTATCTGTCATGCAAAAGAATAAAATTGGAGAGGGGGTGGACAACTATAATTAAACATAGTATCCCCTGCTCAACACAAACACATCTGAGAGATCCACACATGGGGGTATCTGAAGGTGAGCATATCAAAATGAGCAGGAGAGGCAGGATGAGGTCAAGGACAGAGATAGGGGCCACAGATGTAGTTCAGAGCTCACTGCAGCCCCCCAGCTGGTGCGGTAGTGGTAAAGGAGTCAGGCTGTGGCCCTCTAACTGCAGCCTGGAACATAGGAGGGCCAGAAGCAACATTTCTGCCTGAGCAGCCGGTGCCTAATGCAACTGGACCAGGTTACGTGGTGGAGATGCAGCACAGCAGTGTGGTAGCCATGGATTTAGTAGCTGTCATAACTAGAAAGAAGGAAAAGCCACAGACTCATGAACCCACCTCTGACAGTGCCCCTTCTTCCTTGCTCTTCCCGTTGCATCAGAATCTGGTAGAGGAGAACCTGATAGAGGCAGTGGAGGTGCTTCAAATACCACAGTGTGACTGGCAGCCTCTGGCTAGAAAGAGGCAGTGCCAGGAAGTCATAAACCTGACGCTTCACCACTCTGCCACATCCCACTATGGTGGTGATGACCAGAGACCAAGGTGATCTAGCACAGAGGGAATACCCCCACCTCAGGGAAGATGGGGGCATTTTTCACAATTGAGAAGACATTGCCCCACTAAGATCCAAGAGGTGCTAGTAGTTCAGATCAGAGAAAACAAATACTTCTGCTATGGCATCATATACTAGAAAACAAAAGAAAGACCTCTACTTATCAACTTGCTGATTTATTAAGAGCAAAACAGTACTTAAAAAGGAAAACAGTTCACCACCTCAAATGCTCAAGCAGAAAAACAATCCATCAAGTACAATGACTAAGCAAGATAACAAGGTTGCTCAGGAAGAAAATGAAAAGTCTCTAGAAACCAAACTCAAAGACATGGAAAACTATGTTTTAAATGAAAGAGAGGTCAAGATTGCAGTTATATATATATATTTAAAAAAAAAACCCAACTCAATGAGATGCAAGAAAACTCAAGGAGTTGAATATGCTCAGGAATAAAATCAACAAACAAGAGGAGTACTTTACCAAAGAGATTGAAACTATAAAAAAAGAGCCAAACAAATTCTGAAGCTGAAGAATTCAATAAAAGAAATGAGGATGTAAGGGAGAAGAGGGGTACAAGATTTAGTGGAGTGATCACTTTGCGAGTTACGTGGACCTCTGATCACTATGCTATACAACTGAAATTAGTATATTATTGTATGCCAACTATAATTGAAAAAAACCTCATTGAATTGTATAATGTAAATACAAGCAAATAATTGTCTATTATATTTCAATAAAGATGGAAAATTTTTTTTTACGAAATGAAGAATGCATTAGAGAACATTAGAAACAAGCATACCAGATAGAAGAGAGAATCAATGAGCTCACAGATAGAAATCTAGAAATGACATAGGTGGAAGAAGAGAGAAAACTGAGCTTTATAAAAAGTGAAATAACTCCACAAGAACTACCTGACTCCACTAAAAAGATCAACATGAAAATAATGAGTATACCAGAAGGAGAGGCACCAGAGAGCCTATTCGAACAAATAATTGATGAAAACTTCCCAAACCCATGGAAAGTGCCGGACCCTAAAATTAAAAAAGCTAACAGAACGCCTAATTACCTCAATGCAAAAGACATTCTCCAAGACACAGTTATATCAAAACTGTCAAAAGTTAATTACAAAGAATTATACCTAGAAGGGAAACCCCATTAGAGTAATATCATATTTTTCAGCAGAAACTTTACAAGCTAGGAGAGAGAGGAAAGAAATTAAAATAGAGAAGTCACCAGCTAAGAATAATACAACCAGCAAAGTTATTCTTTAGATATGAAGAGAATTAAAGGCTTTCCCAGACAAACAAAAGTTGAGGAAATTTACCATCACAACAACTGCATTACAAGAAACTTTGAAAAAAAGCTCTTCTACCTTAAACAAAGAGATAAAAATAAGAAACTTTAGTAAGATGACAAAAAGAAGCAGAAAATTACTTTATTAAACACTTATAACATATGGGCTAAAGGTGCCGGGGGGGTGCATTTTTCGAAAGACTATACCATCTGCACCTTGGAAGTGAAGACATAGCATCAAGAGGGATAAATCATGATGACAAACACATAAAAGGGGAGGAGTAAAAGGACGGACCTTGCATGAAGGTCATGGTAACATAAACCTCATGGTAATCATAAAGATAAATCTAGAGCTCAGACACATAACATAAAAAAGGAGAAAACAGAGTTTGGAACAAACATGGTAGAGTGAGAGACGTCCTCAGATCTCTCCCCTTGAAACAACAATAAGCTGAACATCTAAAACTCAACAAAAAACACCCAAACTGCACACTAGCACATTTGAGCATGGGATCTGCGCATAAGAGCTACCACAGGTCAGAACTCCAGGTGTTCGGTGGTGGACTGGGAGAAACAAAGAAGCTGCCTCTCGCAGCTACCTGAGCACCCCATAGGAGGAGGAGGAGGGAAGAAAGTGTGGTGAATTCCCTGAACAGCCCTGCCTGGGAGTGCTGTGAGCTCCATGCAGCTGGCGACAGGGTCAAATTATCAGGACAGAAAGCAAAGAAACGGGACCACAGAGAAACAACAGTTGATTTTTACTAGCCATGGTTGCAAAACTGAGGCTGAACTGCAGTCCCCAACCCACAAACCAGAGGGCTCCTCACCCCATACCCTCCAAGACTGATCACCGTGGAGCTCAGGGGAATCTGAGCAAACGCCACTGAAACTGTCACTAACACTTACAGGGACTGAGACTGAGGGCAGCGAGCGTGATTAAATATCTATAAGAAAATAAAAAGGCATTATTAAGGCTTTATATAAAGCAGAGTTTCAAGAGGCTTAGATGCCACCTAAGGGAAACCAAAAGAAAAGTGCCTTCTTTGCAGCAGGCTAAAGAGAGACCTTTATATAATAAATCATCTTTCTGGAAGAAAAGCAGAATACATTTCCATGAATGCCCAGGAGGAGAAATAGTCCATTAAACACCATGAACAACTAAGGTGACAAGTCATCTCAGAAAGAAAGAGAAAAATCTCCAGAAAATAAGCTTGTAACATAGAAATATGCGACTTAAATGACAGAAAATTCAGAATGAGACATCTGAAAAAGCTCAGTGAGTTCTGGAATGAGTCATATCAACGATTTCAGGAACTGAAAAAACAATGAGCAGAATGAGTTATTTGGCAAGGAGATAGAAACCCTTGAAAAGAACAGAATAGAACTTATAAAAATAAAAAAATACACTGCAAGAGTTGAAAAATGAAATAGCAAGCTTGGGAAATAGAGTTAACCAAATGAAGGGAAAAAATCAGTGATATTGAAGACAGAAATCTAGAAATAAATCAGAAGGAAGAAGAGAGAAACCGAAGAATGAAAAATAATGAAAGAGAAATACAAGAACTAGCTGATACCATCAGGAGAGGAAACATAAGAATAACTGGCATTATTGAAGGCTAGGAAAAGGAGCCGGGACTAGAAAGCATTTTCAGACAAATAGTTGACGAGAATTTCCCAAATTTAAGGAATGAGCTGGAGCTTGGAATTCAAGAAGTCAGCAGAACACCCAATTATCTCAACCCAAAAAGGCCCTCTCCAAGACACATTGTATTAAAGTTATCAAAAAACAACAACAAAGACAGAATACTCAGGGCAGCCAGCAAGAAGAAAAAGGTAACTTATAAATATAACATTGGAGGTCCTAGAGAGTGCAGTCAGTCAAGAGAAATTGTAAAAGGCATCCAAATAGGAAACGAAGAAGTCAGACTTTCACTTAACATACTAGAAACAATAAGCAAATACAGTAAAGTTTCTGGATACAAAATCAATATTCAAAAATCCATGGTGTTCCTATACTCTAATAAAGAAGTGTCAGGAAAAGAAGTGGAAAAAATAATTCCTTTTGCAATTGCAACGAAAAGAATAAAACATCTAGGAATAAATTTAATGAAACATGTATATAATCAAAACTATAAGACCCTATTCAAAGAAATCAAAGAAGATACAAAGAAATGGAAAGATATTCCGTGTTCTTGGATTGGAAGAATCAACATAGTTAAAATGATCTTATAACCTAAAGCATTACATAGATTTAATGCAATCCCCATCAAAATCTCATTGGCATTTTTTAATAGGCAGAGGACCGGAACAGACACTTATTCTTAGAAAACATACAAAAAGCCAACAAAGATATGAAAGGATGTTCAACATTGCTAGCTATTAGGGAAATGCAAATCAAAACCACAATGAGATACTATCTCACAGCTGTTAGAATAGCTGTTATCTACAGGACAAGTAATAGCAAGTGTTGGAGGATGTGGAGTAAAAGGAACCCTCATCCAGTTCTGGTGGGACTGCAAATTGGTACAGCCACTATGGAAAACAGTATGGAGTTTCCTCAAAAAACTAAGAGTTGATCTACTATATGGTTCAGCAATCTCTCTACTGGGTATTTATCCCAAAGACCTGAAAACATATATCCGAAAAGATATTTGCACATTGATGTTCATAGCAGCATTATTCATGGTGGCCAGGATATGGAAGCAACTGAAGTGTCCTACGATAGATGATTGGATAAAGAAGCTGTGGTACATATATACAATGGAATATTACTCAGCCATAGGAAGAGATGAAATACTGCCATTTGCGACAACCTGGATTGACCTCAAGATAATCAATCATGCTAAGTGAAATAACCAGACGGAAAAAGTTGAAAACTACATGATATCACTTATATGTAGGATGTAAACCTAAAAGCAACAAATGAGCAGGACAAACAGAGATTTATGGACATGGACTATAGACTAGTGGTTACCAGAGGGTATGGGAGGAGAGGGGAGAGAAGAGGTGGATCAGGTAAAGTGGGTCACGTATGTGGTGACAGAAAGAAATCTAACTATGGGAGGTGAACACACAATACAATATATTGATTGTGCACCTGAAACTTTCTGGGTTTCATTAACCAATGTCACCATAAAAAAAAACTCAAAAAAAATTCTGAAGAAAATACTAGGAAACTGAATTCAACAGCACATTAGAAGAACTTATCCTTGAGATGCAAGGATGGTTTAACACATGCAAATCAATAAATGTGATACAGCACATTAAAAGAACAAAATATAAAAATCATATGATCTTCTCAATACATGCAGAAAAAGCATTTGACAAAACTCAATATTCTTTCATGACAAAAACTCTCAACAAATTTCGTGTACAAGGAATGTAACTCAATGTAATGAAGGCCATATATGTCAAGCTCCCAGCTGACATCCTGCTAAATTGTGAAAGGTTGAAAACTTTATTCTAAGATCAGGAATAAGACAGGTGCCCGCTCTCACCATACCTAGTCAACATATTACTGCAAGTCCTAGTTAGAGCAATTAAACAAGAAAAAGAAATAAAAGACATCCAACTCAAAAGAAAGAAGTAAAAACAGTTTCTATTTGCAGATGACACGATTTTATATGTAGAAAACTTTAATGATTCCACAGAAAAACAGTTATAACTAATAAAATGAATTCAGTAACATTGCAGAAAACAAATAAACGTACAAAAATCAGTTGCATTCTTATACACTAATAGTGAAGTATCAGAACAGAAATTAAGAAAGCAGTCCCATTTAAAATAGCATCAAAAATAATAAATACTTAGGAATAAAGTTAACCAAGGAGATAAAAGACCTGTACACTAAAAAATTTTAAACATTGATAAAAGAAATTATGGAAGACACAAATAGAAAGATATTCTATACTCATAAATCAGAAGAATTAATATTGTTTAAATGACCATACTACACAAAGCAATCTACAAATTCAATGCAATGCCTACCAAAATTTAATGGCAATTTTTCACAAAAATTGAAGAGTCTCAAAATTTGTATGGAACCACAATAGACCCCAAATTGTCAAAGCAATCTTGAGAAAAAAAGAAATAGGAAAAGAAAGTCCATCCATGTTGATTTTGAACTGTTACAAAGTTATAGTATTAAAAATAGTATTGTATTGGCATAAAAACAGACACCTATCAATGGAACAAAATAGAGAATCCAGAAATAAGTCCACACATAGATGGTCTACAAATTTATAATAAAGGAGCCAAGAATATACAATGGGAAAATACAATCTCCTCAATAAATAGTATTGGGAAAACTGAATAGTTACATGCAAAAGAATGAAACCAGACCACTATCTTATACAAAACACAAAAATCAACTGAAAATGGATTAAAGATTGAACATAAGACCTGAAACCATAAAAATCCTAGAAGGAAATGTAGACAATAATTTCCTTGATTTTGATCTTGGCGATAATTTTTTGGATTTAACAACAAAAGCAATGGGAACAAAAACAAAAATAAACAAGTGAGATTATATCAAACTAAAAAGCTTTTGTACGGCCAAGGAAACCATCGACAAAATGAAAAGGCAACCTATGGAATGGGATAAAGTATTTGCAAACCACATATCTAATAAAGGGTTAATATCCAAAATATATGTAAAATTTATACAGCTCAACAGAAAAAATTTTTATTTTTTAATGAGCAGAGGACCTGGATAGACATTTTTCCAAAGAAGACATACACATGGCCAACAAGTACAGAAAAAGGTGATCAACATCACGAATCACTAGAGAAATGCAAATAAAAACCTCAGTGAGATATCACCTCATACCTGTCAGAATGACTATCATCAATAAATAAAAATTAAAAAAAATGTTGATGAGGATGTGGAGAAAAGCATAGGAATGCTACATTTTCTAGGATTTGACCTTTTCAGCAATTGAGAATTACTAAATTTTGTAAATGGAAATACCACCACTAAAAACAGAATGATATAAATAGAATGATGTCATTTGTTTCCAAAGACTATCGATATATTAGAGTGATGCGAAAATAGTAATAAAAGTAAGATATTTTGTGGCAAACTTTGGGGGTATTGTTAGGACTGTAATTGCGACTTATCTTGGGGTAAACACAGCAGCTGCAAGAGCCACTGGCGAATATTCTCGGGGCAAACAAGAAATGGGTTAAAGGATAATTTTCAGAATAAAATTATCCTAGAATAATCTTAAGCATAGTTCCAAATTTGTTTTAAAATTCTATGGAATGCTAGAAAAAAAAAGGAAAGAAATGCAGCAAAATATTATCAGTAGTTACCACTGGGTTTGGGGATTGCAGGTGATTTGAATTTTCCTTTCTAATGTTTTCTGAATTTTCCTAACTTTATACAATACCATGGTTGTTTTATAAATAGAAAACTGGAAAAAATTATTCTAAGAGTATACAAACAAAAGCTACCCAAACCACTGCATAATACAGAATTGTAATGATAATTATTAGTTCTTAAAGGGAGAAGTTTGTATTAAAAGCTATATATGTGTATACACACACACACACACACACACACACACACACAATGGAATATGATTCATCAATAAAAAAAGAATGAAATCCTGCCATTTGTGACAACATGGATGAACCTAGAAGGTATTATGCCAAGTAAAATAAGTCAGACAGAGAAAGTGGAATATCTTATGATTTCACTTGTATGTGGAATTAAAAATTAAAACAAATGAACAAAAAAAATCCCAAAACAAAAGCAGACTCATATAAACAAAGAATAAATTGATGATTGCTAGAGGGGAGAGGCAAAAGAATGGGTAAAAAAAGGAGAAGGGAATGACATCAATCAATAATAGCGTGATAACTACACAGTGACAGATGGTTACTAGACTTAAATGTTGAATCACGATGTTGTGCACCAGAAACTAATATATTGTAATGCCAACTATACTTTAATAACAAATAAAATAAATAAAAGAATTTTAAAATTAAGAAAAGTGACACAACTGCTTCTGAACAGGGTTTCCCAGGCAATCTCTCTTTGTTTGCCAATACAGAATGTCACCTCTAGGGGTAGAATCACCCTCTGGGAAGATTCTGAGCCCTGCCCCTCTTTAAAAGAATAATGAGTTGTCTGCAGGGGTAGGTGTCTGGTTTAAATTTCCTCTACGGAAGTACACACCTGCTGAATGGTTTCACTGCCAGAGGAAAATTGTCGGATCCCTTAATAAAAAGTCAATGAAGCTGAAAGATATCTAGTTTCTTCAGTTTGGGGTGGCAGCCAGGAGACTGGTAAGCATTCTTAAATATGGAGGAATCTCACTTAAGCACTAAGAGAGTCTGTTGTCAGAACTGACCTGTCAGGTGGTCAACAGGTGGGGTGCAGGAGGCATCTGGTCATTTTCTCCTGATCTGAAAAGTCAGAGGGGTGGACGGACCTGATCGCTATTTGAAGTGGAAACTTTCTCTTATCACTTTGTAAATAATAGGGACTATTCTGAAAGCCCTGTCTTTGAGTGTATGTTTGGAGGAACCAATCAGTGGGGGGCTGGGCTAGGTGGTCTGCTGAATGTTCTTTCTTCAAAAGCATATCGATTTCATGTCATAAATATATGTCAAGCCCAGACTACATATAAAGAATGACGCTGGAGGGACTGAAAAAGGCACAGGTCCTAGACTTTGCTTGCAGCTTATTTACAATCCAGGAGAAATGGGAAGTTATAAAAATGTGAAAAGTTAAGTAGTTCAAGATTTAGTTGAGTATAAGATTCAACGGAAGTAACAAGGCAGCAAATGCATGTTTAACTGCCAAATAGAATAATTACAATATCTTATGTGTATTTAGCCCTTATGTACCAGGTACCATATTAAGCAAGCATTTAAAATATATTACCTCTTTAATATGTCTAACAAGCCTAGTCTAGCAATAATAATAACAGGTATCATTAATTAGTACTTAATGTATGGTAGGCACTGTGCTAAGTACTTCACATGGAAGAACACATTTAATCTTCTCGAGGACTGTGCAGGTAAGTATTAATACTATTCTGAGGCACAATGAGAAAGCTGGTGCACAGAGATGTGAGTGTCTTGCCCAAGATCTCAGAGGTGAAGTGGGGAGTCAAGATTCAAACCCAGGGCCCCTTTCCTTCTTTCTTCCTCCCTTCCTCCCTCCCTCCCTCCCTCCCTCCATTCCTACTCTGTCTCTCTTCCCCACTACCTCCTCCCTTCCTCCCTTCCTCCCTTCCTCCCTTCCTCCCTTCCTCCCTTCCTCCCTTCCTTCCTTCCTTCCTTCCTTTCTCTCTCTCTTTCTTTGTCTTTCTTTCTTTCTATTTTACTTTTTATTGTAGTAAGAACACTTAACATGAGATCTATCGTCTTAACAAAACTCTAAGTGTACAATACATTACTACTGACTGTAGGTACAATGTTGTATAGCAGACCTCTAGAGCTTATTTATCCTCCTTAACTGAAACCTTGTTCTTGTTGATTAATAACTCCCCATTTCCCATTCCTCCCAACTCCTGGTAACCACCATTCCAATCTTTGATTTTATGAATTCAACTATGTTAGATACCTCATGTAAGTGGAATCATGCAGTACTTGTCTTTTTGTCTGGTTTATCTCATTTAGCATAGTGTCCATAAGGTCTCATATTTCCTTATTTTTTAAGGCTGAGTAGCATCTCATTGTATGCTTACATATTTTCTGTATCTATTTATCTGTGGATGGACATTTAGAGTATTTCTACATCTTGGCTATTGTGAATAGTACTGCAATAAACATGGATTTTGAAGATATTTCTTCAAAATCCTGATTTCTATTCTTTAGTTATATACCCTGAAGTGGGATTGCTGGATCACATGATAGTTCTATTTTTAACTCTTTGAGGAACTGCCATATTATTTTTATAGGGGCTGTACCATTTTGCATTTCCACAGAGTTTCCACTTCTAAGCACCATTTAACATCAACTCTCCCCAAGGTCTCAGAGAGCTGAGAAAGGAGAGAATGGAGCTTAGACCTTGGGCTTCAGAAAGATAATGATATTCATGAGTTTTTATTACAGAAAAGATGAAAAAGATAATCTTTTAAGTGGAATGAGGCTCTTAGGTTCTTGGTTATTAGTTTAGGATTATAGCATTTCAAGATATAATATTTGATTCACCTATTAACAGAATTTGTCAATTCCTAAGCAGCCATGAATTTCTAGTTGACTATGGGATGTAGCAGGATCACCCTGAGTTCCCATAGCCCAAAACAGGGAGCAGAAAATATGGCCTGAAGCCAAATTTGGCCCACCACCTGCTTTTGTAAATAAAGTTTTATTAGAACACAGCCACTCCTATTCATTTTTGTTGCTTTTACAGTACATAGCAGAGATGAATATTTGCAACAGAGACCATATGGCCCCTAAAGCCTAAAGTATTTTCTACAAAAAAGTTTGCCGACTTCTGGTCTAATATATAACTATGATTGTTATTGTTCTCCTAAATTTTTATTTAGAAATATGTCAAATCTACAGAAATATTGCAAAAATACTATAATGAATGCCCCTATGGCCATCTCCTTGATTCAACACTTAACATTTTGCCACATGCTTTCTCTTTCTCTCTCTCCCTCTCCTTCTCCCTCTCCCTTTCTCTCTCCCCTCACTCCCCGCCTACACATAATCACTCTCTGGCTACAGTATTTGAAAGTTAGGTGCAAATATTATAGCTCAATAGCCTTAAATACATCATTGTATATCTCCTAAGAATAAGGATAGTCTTTTACATAATTACAGAAATTTAATATTAATGCAATAAACAGACCATATCCAAATTTTCCAAATAATGTCTTTTATAAATTTTTTAAAATCCAGGTTCCTGTGAGGATTAATTATTGCATTTAGTCTCCTTTAATCCAGAACAATTAATTACCCAGAAATCAACTGACAGTCTTACGGGAGCTCCTTTGTGGGTAACTAAGCGTTTTTCTCTTGCTGCTTTTAAGATTTTCTCCTTGTCTTTAAACTTTGGCATTTTAATAGTGATGTATTTGGTGTGGGCCTCTTTGGGTTTATTTTGTTTGGGACTCTGCATTTCCTGGACTTGTATGTCTAGTTCCTTCATCAAGGGACGTTTTCAGTCATTATTTCTTCAAGTAGGTTTTCAATTTCTTCCTCTCTCTCTCCTCTCCTTCTGGTACCCTTATGATGTAAGTGTTGATATGCTTGATGTTGTCCCAGAAGTCCCTTAAACTTTTCTCTTTTGAAAATTCATTTTTTCTTTTTGCTGTTCTGATTGGGTATTTTCTGCTACCTTGTCTTCCAGATCACTGGTTCAATCATTGCTTCAGCTAATGTGCTGTTGATTCCCTCTAATATATTCTTTATTTCAGTTATTTTATTCTTAATTTCTGACTTGTTCTTTTGTATGTTTTGTATGTTTAAAAAATGTTTTCTATCCCTTTGTTGAAGTTCTCAGTGAGTTCATTTATTCTTCCACTAAGTTCACTGAGCATCCTTATAACCAGTGTTTTGAACTCTATATTGGGTAGATTGTTTATCTCCATTTTGTAGTTCTTTTTCAGGAGTTTTGTCCTATTCTTTCAGTTAGGACCCCGACTTTTGTCACCTCATTTTGGCTGCCTCCCTGTGTTTGTTTCTATGTGTTAGGTAGATCTGCTACATCTCTCAGTCTCCCAGAGTGGTCTTATGAAAAAGGTGTCCTGTGTGATCCAGTAGTATAGTCTCCTTGAGCACCTGAGCAAGATGGTCGATGGGTGTCCCCTGTATGGGTTGTGTGTGCCCTCCTGTTGTAGTTAAGCCTCAATTGCTGTTGGCCATCATCAGCAGGTGGTGATGACCTTAAGGCTGACTGGTTGTGAGAGCTGGCTATAACTACGGTGGACAAACTGTTATACGGGGGCTGACTCCATAGAGCAGGAGTTGCTTTAGTGGGGCTCTGGTGCCAGCCGAGTTCACCTTTGGTATGTATTTTGTGGAGCTGGTTGGGTGGTGCTCTTTTGTGGTCTAAAGCTGGCCACCAGGTGTGTTGGGTCTCGAGCCTCTTGGGAGGGGCTCCAGTGCAGGTCAAGGTCAAGTGCCACTTGTGCCAGGCTTGAGAAATTTGGTTGGAGCTACAAAGTGATCTGCCTCTGTTCACTGCATATTCTGAGCTTGATGGTACTTGAGAGAGGGTATGCTGCAAACTGAGGTCAGCTGCCAATTATGCCAGGCTTGGGACTTTTTGGTGGACACCATAATGTGAGCTGAGGCCAGCTGCCACTTGTGCCAGGCTTGTGGCTGCTTAGTTGAAGCTACATTTCAGGTCAAGTCTGGCCACCATTTATGTTAGTCCTGGGGATGGGAGTTACAATGCATGTCGAGACCGGTAGGCACTTATAGCTGGGCTTGGGGTTGCTTAGCAAGAACTACAAGGCACGTCAATGATTGTTTGGGGTTTGTGCACCTTTGAGATTTTCCAAAAGACTGCAGCATGAGCCGAGGCAGGCTGCTTCTTTGGTGAAGTGGCTCGGATGGATGGGTGAGTTGGGCAGGACAAGATCTAAGGGAATCACCAGGGCAGGGCTAATGGTATTAGCCAGGTTCATGGAGAGTTCAGATTTGGTGCCTGCCTGCACCTTCCAGCTGGGTTGGAGAAGCTCTAAACAAAGGAGCAATAATGCCTACCAATGTTTACATCCCTGGAGTTGCCCCTACTTCTTCCCCTCCAACCGTCATCGTGAAGTTAGTCAATTTAGGTCCTCCCTGTTTGTCCCTGGTGCTTTTTAAGTTGCTGCCCCTGTGTTGGAGTTCTGAGAGTGAGTTTATGAGCACGTAAGTATGCATGTGGTCCCCTCAAGAAGAATGCCTGGGAATCCAGCAGCCCTCCATCTTGCTTTGATACAATTCTGGCTGGTTTTCACAGCCAGATATTGTGGGGACTCATCTTTCTGGCACTTACAAAAAGAAGTCTAGAGATATCCTTTTAAAAAAGAAATTTAAAAAGAGTTTATTCAGACAATGACTTGCAAACTTGGCAGTTCTTAGTATGAACTGAGAATACATTCCAAAATGACAGGGTTTATAAAGGCAGAAGTTGCAAGGAGTTATTGATCAAAGAGATGGGTTGCTAGGGGAAACAACACCATAAACTTACATCACTTGTTTTCTAATTGGTAAAGGCAACTGGATTTTCAATGGTTGGCTGACAGTGATCGAACAAGTGGGGTTGTGAGATGAGTACAATGGTTAATGTATGATTACTCATTTATCAAGTTGTAGCTCAGGCCTATAGAACAAAAAGGCTGTCTTTGATCACACAGTTATAGTACAACAATGCATGTAGTAAAATTTATCAAACTGTACAATCAGCATAGGGGGCTGCTGGCTTTGCAGGCAGCTCCATAACCCGAAAGGGCAAAGTTATGCTCTTCAGGCAGATTCAGAGCTCAAGCTATAAAAATCCAAATATTAGGCCACAAATTATGAAATTAAAGTTCTTATAAGTCCTCACACCAATGCTCCAGGTTGGAGAGCCTGGTTGAGGCTGGGATCCCTTGCTTTTCCGTGTTGACTCCACAGCCGAGCTATTCCTCTCGATTCTTAACTGCCACACCATGGAGGTGTGAGGGACTTGCCCATTCAGAGACTCTGTCCCTCCTTTCAGTCTCCATGTGGCTTCTTCTTTATATCCTTAGATATGAGAACTCTGTTCAGCTAGTCCTCTAGTGGTTCTCAATGATGGTTGTTCTATAATTTTGTTGTTTTTGATGTGGTTATGGGAAGAGGAGAGCACATAGTTTAACCACTCTGCCATCTTGACTGGAAATGTCAACAAATATTTATTGATTCTAATATTTCATTGAGTATAAGACATTTATTGATTCAATAACAAGTTTTCAGAAAAAAATTCCATTAAGTGTGTATGAAAATACTGGGGTTAAAATTTTTTTTTCTGTTTAGGCTTCGAAGCGCAGAATTGACAAAACTTATTTTTAACTTATGACATCATATATTTATCTTGACACAATGATCCACCATGTTGCTCTTTATCATCACAGTCTAAGTTTAAACTTAATCCATATTCACCAAACTGTAAATATGCATTTAAATTGCTGTTGGCTACTGGCAGTTGTTCACTACTTGCATTGGCAGGCTTGTCAAAGCCTCTACTTAAAATTTGGATTGTTTTAACAACTTTAAGATTGAGGGTATAATCTTGAGGACAGTTTTATCTTCGACTTATTTACTTTGTACTGGAAGTTAAGCAGCTTATTTTATAAGTCAGCTGAAAGCTATTGTCAAAAGAAACGTCTTTGGGGTCTACCATCATTTTCCTTCAGGACGGATGAATGACTCACATCAACATCTCTTAGATGTGACTTATTTTAGATACTCAGCAACTTCTACTGCCTTTGTCATGATAGGCCATCTTCCACACACTCAACAACTTCTTACTTCAGTGGTGAATCACAGTGTATTTTCATTTTTATTAACTATTTAGTAGATACAAAATATTTGTAAGTTATGTGTAAAATATAAATAACAATTTAATAACTGTGTATCCATCACACTTTTTGTTTGTTTACCAACAAAATTGCTTTAACTTGGAAAATGTCCAAGGAAATAAATTAATGAAATATCCTGGTCATTTAGCTAACCATTTCTACAAATTCCACATATCTAATGAGTATAGATGAAATTAAAGGAAACAAAAAAAAATGCACATATACAAAAGTAGGAAGAGAATTTAAAAACTTTTTTTATGCCTTTCAGAATTTCACAGTTAAAAGCCATCTGAACAGTATAAAACTCAATTGAACACTACAGTGTTCTTTCAAGGTCATGAAAATAATGAACTCCAAGTCTATTTTATAAATCTAAAATACAGTATCACTGGCTTTTGTCCTAGCATTTATCAAACTTGCATATGAACTTTTAGAAGTCGAATTGGGCCTAATTCCTGAGAATTACTTTCTCTGAATGGAAGGGCCTGAGAACAACATGATATCCTGACTGACCGAAGTGATTGTCAGGGGACTCCCATGGGGCTCAAGCCCACTGCTCTCTGTCTCCAGACTACAGTGAACAGAACTCCAGTTTTTCCAAGGTCCACAGCCAAGCTCTGAACCCCAGTGGCACTCAGGGATCTCTGGAAAAGCTTCAAGCTCCATTTGTTTCATATGGTGCAAGCCAGTTACAGACCTGGACATTAGTGTCCAGTACAGCATGGAGGAGCCCCACTATCCTTTTTAAGATAAATAACATTTCTGTGACATTTAAAGTACCTGTGTACTCCTGCCCTGTTCCATCCTCAACATGTGCATCTTTTTCTCATGCTTTTTGTTAATGTCCTATTAGTTATGCATGCATCTCTAAAAAATATGTTGATTAGATTAGCATGCTTGGAATTTTATATAATGGGATTAGGCTGAAATGCATCATTTTGTGATTTGCTTCTCTGGCACATTATGTCCTGAGGTTGAGTCCCATTGTTGTATCAGCTGTTTTCAATGATTTTCACTGTTTTTTTGCATTTGATTATATATGAATATACCAAAGTCTATTTTTATATTTGACTATATGGGCATTCCCCCATTATTAGTGATTATAAATAGTGTACTATAAATATTATTAGATCTACTTGTACAGATGTGTAAGTTTCTCCATGTAATATAGTCTCCAGAAAGGATTTATATCTTCAAGTTTACTGGATAATGCCAAATTATTTTACAAAACGATTGTACCAAATTATACTTTCATCAGCAGTGATTAATACACTAGCACAGAAACACACAGACAGGCATGCACACCCCCTGCACTCCTATCCATCACGCAACACACTAAACACGTGTGTAGATCCACACACAGATCCACATCCATGTACCACGCACGCACACTCACCACAGTCCCACTCTCATAATGCCACAGACACACACAGATACACAAACTTACGTCACACACTCCACGCCTGTGTGCGAATAGTTTACGTACTCATACATAAACTGCCCATAGGACCCAATCAGGAAGCAGGGGCTCCGCCGCCCGCAACTGAAGAATCTTGTCCCGGCCGCGCCGCCGTCGGACGCCAGGTGTCGGAGGTCACGGCATCGTTGGCGGTGGCGTTCTTTTCTACCCGGAAACCACGGCTGCAGGACCCCGACTAGTCTGTGTCGGGGCGGTGTGAGCTGCACTGGCCTCTGGTCCAAGCGTCGGTCCCGCGAAGCCGGACACTGCTCCCGGCGCGGCGGGGAGGATGTTGCCAAGCGGCCCCGAGCCCGCCGCTCGCCGCCGCAAGTGAGCTCGGAGCTGCCCTGGGAGTCTGCGGAGCAGCTGGCGGGGCTGGGCCCCGGGCGCGCCGCTGCCCGCCGGGGCGGGGTGAGTCGGGGCAGGCGGGCCGGGCTCTTGGCTCAGCCGGGGCTGACCGCGGGGCCAGGAGGGGGCCGCTCTGGTTGGGGTTGGCCCTTCTTGCCGGGTTTTTTCATCGTCTTGTGGTGCCGCAGCCCCCGCCCCAGCTTCCGATGAGGGTCGCTCCGTATTTGACTTGGCTGTGGTGGCCTCGGCCTGGTCACCCGCCACCGGGATTTGTCCACCCGCATCCCGGGAGCAAGAGTTTCTGCTCGCCCTCGAGATGGCTGGATTTCACACGTATGGAGCTGAGTGCATTATTTGGATTTGGCCCGAGAACATTTTGGTAGTTTGCCATTTTTGATTTTGGGTAGTGTTTGCGTTACTTCTACGTTTGCAAATTATATACACCTCAGGAAGAAGATGTAGTTCCTTGAAATAGTGTTATTTTATGTGTCAAGCTTGGTAAAAAACCAGAGATGGGGTGGATTATTACCTTCACTCATATTTTCATAAAATAAATTGAGTGACTTTAAGGTAATCTAGAAGCGTTTAGTTCTAGTTCCCTGGATAGGTACCATCAGGAATAAAACAAGGCCTGTTATGCTGTTTTGATTTGTGTGAATACCGTCACTGGTGGACAGCTGGTGAGGGGGCCTTTGCTGAAGAATCCCATGTCTGTAGTTCTCAACTAACATCACAGCCCTGAGTGATGAATGATGAGCTTCTTTGCAGCCTGCTTTGGCAAG
>NW_006441386.1:1075879-1077079 GCF_000325575.1 Pteropus alecto
TGTGGCTCCTTCCATAGATGAGCTGCTGTGGAAGGAAAAACTCTAAGGCTGGTAATGAGTATTTAATAAATTGGTTTGTTCCTATAAGCACTCTTTTTGGTCTTGTGGTCTAAGCACTTTATTCCCTCTGTACCATTCAGTGCTTGAATGGTAAGAGTGCCTTCCTGCTTCCTCATTTCATCTAAGGATTCTGAAAGGAAATAGACCTGTTGTGCAACTAAGATATACTTTATGACTCCAAGCGAAGTTACTTTATAAGAGTAAGGAAGAGTGTATTGACTTCTAGTATAGTTGCAGGAAGAATTTCTGTGGCCTAATGGAGATGGACTGGAATCAGGGCTGCCACCCATTTCTGGGTACTGAGATCACCAAATGCTGATTGAATTCACCTTCTAAGCTATTTGGCCTGTATCTGCAGTTGCTGCAAGGAAGAGAGACAGTCCTAAGTACAAATATAGTTTTGGTTGGCAAAGAACTTACTTAAAGAAATAGGCTATAGAATGTGGCAAGGCTTAATTGCATATAGAGTTACCAACTAATTAGGGATTTTGTTATGGTTCGAATCAGAAAAAGCCTCATAAAAGAAGTGACTTTTGAGGTGGACCTCGAAGAATCAGGAAGGTTTGGGTCATTCACAATAGCTGAGAAATGAAAAAGCTGTGGCCAGACTAGGTAACTGGGCAGTCGGTGTATAGAAATTTTGACAGAAGCAGCGGGTTGAGAGTAAAATGCTTTTCTAAGACAGAAAAGCATGTGCTATCCAGTCTGGCTTTTGGTAGATTTCTGGGTTCTAAAGAGTTGTCATTCGATGAGTTTGTCTTGTTCTTTTAGGCAGCCAGTGACATAAATCAATGCCTAACTTATTTTAAGGACAGTGGAAAAGATGCTGATTATAATTCCTGTTTGGTATTAACAATCAGGAAATTAAATTTGGTGTCTGTCAGTTATTTCAGTGCCTGTGTGCAGCTTTAACAAGCACAGCTCTGTCACTCTGGCTACAGCCAAATGATAAATGGCAAGCTCTTTAGCAATTTTTCTGAGTGTTTTTAATGACATCTAGTTCACTTTTGCAGAGATGCTGTTTCTCTTACCCAATATTGTTGAAGAAACCCTTAAAGCCATTCAAATATGATGCCATGTATTGCTTTGGAACATTATGATTAGTTTCAGGACCTCACTGGCTTCAACCTTGGCCTTTCC
>NW_006441386.1:1077093-1085149 GCF_000325575.1 Pteropus alecto
CCCGAGATGTAATTGACATACAACATTATATTAGTTTTGGGTATACAAAATAATGATTTGATATTTGTGTATATTGCAAAATGATCACAATAACATCTTTTAATATCTAACATCTGTCACCATATGTAGTTACAGAATTTTTTTCTTTGTGAGAACTTTTAAGATTTACTCTCAGCAACTTTCAAAAATGCAATACAGTAGTATTAATTATAGCCACCATGCTGTACATTGCATCTCCATGACTTATTTTATAACTGATTCCCTTCACCCCTCCCCCACCTCTGGTTACCACCAATATGTTGTTCTCTGTATCTATGAGCTTTGTTTTATTTTTTGGGTTTTTTTTTTTTTTTTTTTGGTTGGTTTTTGTTTTAGATTCCACATGTAAGTGGGATCATATGATATCTGTCTTTCTCTGACTTTTTTTTTCACTTAGTATAATGCCCTCAAGGGCCATTTATGTTGTTGCACATGGCAAGATTTTATTTTATGGCTGAATAGTATTCCACTGTGTACATATACCACATCCTTAGCCTTTCTTTAAACATGCTCAGGACTGCACCGTTTAACTTTTTAATGCTCCTTTTTGACTCTTTCATCCCTACTCAGTTCTCTATCTCCTTCTAACACAGCTTGACATAGTACAGGGATGGCAGATCTGTGCGATGTTTTTGTCAATACTAGCATGCCACAGAATTCCATTGCCATGTAAGATGGCTTTTAAATTAAAAAAATTTTTTTTTTTTACTATGACATTCCAATTAGAATGGAAAAAAGGACATGGAGGAAAGAGGGTTTTTAGCAAATTGAATTTCTATTTTGAATTTATTTTGATAAACATGGAAATCCTTAAATGATCTTTCCCAGGTACATACTGTGTAAACTTGACAAGAGGTTTATAGCTCTCTTTTTGTATATAATTACATACCTACATATAGTCCTGGGGACTACATGACAACCTTTCATGATATGATGATAGTCTGAAAAGTGCTTTCATTTGCCCATTGGACTTTTATGCTGTTGGCTTAGAGGTGCTATTTAAAAAAAAAGAAATCTCCCCAATCTTTAAACTAAATTGGATGTTATAATGTGATTTCTTAATGAACTTTTAATGTTCATTTAATTTTGTCATTGCTCATGATTTGTTTTCTTAAATATCTTTTGTTAATTGAGCTATAATTGGCATAATGTAGTTTAGGTGTACAGTATGATTTGATGTTTGTATATATAGCAAAATGATCATCCTAGTAAGTCTAGTTAACAGCCATCATCACATATAGTTACAGTTTTTTAAAATTAAATTTATTGGATTTAATTAAATTTATTGGTTAAATTTATTAACCAATTTATTTGGTTAATAACATTATATTACTTTCATGTGTACAATTTTATAATACCTCATCTGTATATTGCATTGTGTGCTCACCACCCCAAGTCTGGTCTCCTTCCATCACCGTATACTTGACTCCCTTTACCCTCTTCCTCTCACCCCTCTTCCTCTCCAGTAACCGCCCTTTTGTCTTTGTGAGTTCGTTTGTTCTGTTTGGTTGTTTGTTGCTTTCTGTTTTATATCCCACATATGAGTGAAATCATTTGGGTTTTGTCCTCTTCTGTCTGACTTATTCGCTTAGCGTGATACTCTCAAGATCCATCCATGTTGTCATGAATGGCAGTATTTCATCTATTCTTGTGGCTGAGTAATATTCCATTGCATATATGTAGCACATCTTTATCCATTCATCCATCAAAGGACACTTAGGTTGTTTCCATGTCTTAGCTATCATGAATAATGCTGCAATAAACATTGGGGGTATGTATATCTTTACAAATAAATATCAATTTCAGGGGGTAGACATCCAGAGAGGGATTGCTGGGTCATCTGATAGCTCTAGTCAATTTTTTTGAGGAACTTCCACACTATATTCCATAGACTTCACCATTTTACATTCCCACCAGCAGTGCATGAGTTTCTTTTTCTCCACATCCTCCCAACACTTGTTTCTTCGTAGTGATAATAGGCATTCTAATAGGTGTGAGATGGTATCTCATTGAGGCTTTGATTAGCATTTCCCTTACAGCTAGTGAAGTTCAGCATCTTTTTATATATTTTTGGGCTTTGTATGTCTTCTTAGGGAAAGTGTCTGTTCAGGTCCTCTGTCCATTTTTTAATTAAATTGTGTTTTGTTGTATGAGTTCTTTATGTATTTTGGATGTGTTGTTTGCAAATTATCTTCTCCCATTTAGTTGCTTGCCTTTTTGTTTTGTTAATGGCTTTTTTTTTCTGTGTAGAAGCTTTTTAGTTTAATATAGTCCCATTCATTTTTGCTTTTACTTCCTCGTCTTTGGGGTCAAATTTATAAAATCCTCTCTGAAACCAATGTCCATTGGTTTAGTGCCTCTGTTTTCTTCTACATATTTTATTGTTTCAGGTCTTATATTTGATCTATTTTGAGTTAATTTTGTTGTGTTATTGCAGTCTAATTGACTGTTTAGAGTCCTTCTCTACAACATGTCATTTTAAAATTAAAAAAAATAATAAAAAGCTTTTTTTTCTACCAGTAGCATACTGTTTTGATTATTGTAGCTTTGTAGTATAATTTGAAGTCAGGGAGTGTGATGTGAGGATTTCCTGTGGCCATTTTTACTTTTATTTCCTGGTAGCTATTTGTCTGCATTGTTTCTTTTCCCTGTGTTTCTGTCTGTTATTTTAGTTTAGTGGAATTCTATGATTTTTTTCCCTCTGTCTCTTTTTTTTTTATTTTATGTGTCCCAGTTCTGGAGTTCCCCCCCACCCCCCATATGTACTGTTTCATATATATAGTAGTTCTTTTTCTCCTGATTGCATCTTCATCCTCCAGTGCAAGTTCAGTCCTTTTCCTTTCTCCCTTTTACTATTTGTTGTCACAGATTATTCCCTTTTTTGCTGTGAGTTCGTTTCTACACCGCAGTAGCTATTGTCTTTTTTTAAAAAAGTTTTTACCTTTAACCTTTATGCTATATTTCAGTGTTTAATAACCCTATTCTGAACAAGGGTTGCAATTTCCTGCTTCTGTCACTCAGCTCACTCATAGTTTTGTATCCTTTTGCCTTTTTGTTTCAGGTAGAAGATCACCCTTCAATATTTCTTGTAATGCAGGTCTTGTGATGGTAAATTCCCTCAGCTTTTGTATGTCTGGAAAAGCCTTTATTTTATCCTTCATATCTAAAGGGTAAGTTTGCTGGATATGTTATTCTTGGCTGCTGATTTTTTCTTTCAGTGATTTGAACATTTGATTTCTCTGTCTCCTAGCTTGTAGGATTCCTGCTAAAAAATCTGATGATAATCTAATGGGTTTTCCTTTATAGGTTACCATTTTCCTTGACTGCCTTGAGAATTCTTTCTGTCATTAATTCTTGACAGTTTTCATATAATGTGCCTTGGAGAAGGCCTTTTTGGATTGAGATAATTAGGTCTTCTGGTAGCTTCTTGGATTCGAGGATCCACTTCTTTCCGTAAACTTGAGAAATTCTCATTGATTATTTGTTTGACCAGGTTCTCTCTTCCCTTCTCCTTCTCTTCGCTTTCTGGTATATCTGTAATTCTTATATTGCTCTTTCTGATGGAGTCAGATAGTTCTCATTTAATTTTTTCTATTCTTTTTTTTTTTTTACTCTTAATTCTCTCTTCCACCTGAGTCATTTCTGTATTTCTATCTTCTGTGTCACTAATTTTTTCCTCTATTTGATCTTCTCTGTTTCCTTAGTTTGCTACTTCATTCTTCATCTCATTTATTTAGTTCATCTTTATCTCTTCAGCTCCAAAATTTGTTTGGTTCTTTTTTTTTTATAGTTTCAGACTTTTTGTTGAAGTACTCCATTTGTTCGTTAATTTTATTTCTGAGTTCATTGAATTGCTTTCCTGACTTGTGCCTTGTCGAGTTTTTTCAGAACTTCAGTCTTGAATCTCTTATTTAAATCCGTCTTCTATGTTTTAAGTTTATTTTCTGGAGTTTTTTCCTTTTCTTTCTAAGTTCTCTTGTTACCTTGGTTATTCATTGTACTTAATGAATTATTTATCTGCCTGGGCATTTGTGGGAATGAGATCTGCTTTTTAAAAAGTATTTGACACTTCAGTGTTTAGGAGGTTGATATGTAGAGGTGTATCTTTTGTTTTCCAGTACGTGGCGGAGAAGCACAAGTTTTTATTTTCTCTTGCCTGCACTGCTGGGGCTTCTGGGATTTCTGTGGGACAGTGGTGCCTCCACCGTCGAAAATGCCCCATATTCTCTGAGAAGGTGGGCATCCTCTTTAGGACCAGGTTGCCTCGATCTCAGGGCACTACTCCTGTGGATTGGAAGTGGTAGGCTGTGGGTCTCCTGGCTGTATGTTTCCAGCACTGCCTTCCTGTAGCCAGAAACTGCTAGCAGAGCTGCTGTGTCGGATGAGTTGAACCAGCTGCCTCTACCACACTGGGGTTGCACTGGGTGCGGGATGGGTGGGCGGCGAGTGGGGGGTGGAAGCAGGTTCATGCTTCGATAGTTCTGCTCTGTCTTGTGGGTTTAGCTGCAACAAGTACAGACCGTTTATGCTTGAATTTTTTTTTTTTCAGTTCTTTCGCGATCTATTCAGTGAGGATTTTACTGACAGGCAGGCCACAGAGGGATGGAGTATGCAGGTTCCCCTGTCTGCCAAATCCTTTGCCTGGTACTGCTGGGCTGCAGAGTGCTGTGATTTTTTTTTTTTTTTTTTATACCACTTATATGCCTCTGATCCTGGTCCCATCCTCAATGTGTGCCAGCCACCTAGGCCTGATTGCTGTCTCTGTCCCTCTGGTTTGCCCAGTACAGGTTTCAGCCCAACTCTTTACTGCTATCATATCACCTGGGGCCACTTCCAGCATGGGACTTCTGTCTCTGCCCTTCTTCTCCCAGGCCATCTCTGCTCTTTGCTTAGATCACCTTCAGATGTCTCAATGCTTGGATCTCTCAGATGTGTTTGTGTTGAGTTGGGAATCCTTTGTTGAAGTATAGCTGTCCAACCTGTTGTAACTTCAAGGGGAGAGACTTGGAGGTCCTCTCTAGCCGTAATGCTGTTGATGTCCCCAATTTTTTTTTCTTATGGTAACTTTTAAGATCTCTTTATTAAATATCTGCTAATTAAATTTCAAGTCATTAAATTTTGATATGGGGATACTTTTGGTTTTTAAAATGGTCAGCAATTAAAAAGAAAACTAAAAACCAAAGAGATAAAAAGTCTGAGTTTTGAAAATAAGTCTAGTTACAGACATGTAATTATATTAGCCCATGTTATTCCTTTCCTTTTTGTCCTTATTCGAGTGCCAATGTTGCCTAAAATGCATGTCTAGCAACTAAAACTATACTTTCTGTTGTAATTTCTCTTTTGATCATTTAAACTTGTTTTTGAGTTATTGTGAAAGTCTCTTCTGCACTATGAATTGTTTTATATGAAGAAACAAGAAGGCATTGGCCGAAGATTCCACTCTTTGCTTTATACTCTAATTGATGAGATGCTGGGATAGGAGTTCCCTTGCTAAAGAGATGGACAATAAGTTAACCATTTTAAACTTCAGAAGGTCAATGTTAATTGTACTTTTATTGAAATCAATGACTAAAATCCACTACGTATCCGTGACATGCGACTGTTTGTTTTCAACTCGGCTTTGACTGGAAACCTACTTATCAACCCTGGCATTATGATTGATGGCACATCTTTTGGGGTCAGATGAATTAAGTCAGAGTCTGTCTCTGCTTAGCCTCTTTTGACTTAGTTTCCTCTTCTGTAAAATTAGGATAGTATTGTCTAACTAGCAGTATTGTGAGGATTAAAAATTATAATGTATGTAAAGCACTTGGCATGGTGCCTTGGCACATGGCACATTTTAAATGGCAGCTATTAAAAATGATACTCTCACTCCTTAGCCCTTTGTAATCTGGTTTCTGCCTTTATCACCCTAATGGAAATGGTTTTCTTTACATCACTCTTGATGTCTTATTTGCAAAACTGTAAGGATACTTTTTAGTTTTTATCTCATTTGATGGGATTGAGTATTCAAACTCATAACATTTATTGCGAGGCAGTTGAGCACTTAATGGTTAATGCATGGGCTCTTGAGGCTAACTGAATTTGAATCCAGTTAGTTAACTTTCTTAAGCCTTAATTTCCTCATCTGTAAAATGCAGATGCTATGAGGATCATATAAAATATGTGCACAACTCTTAGAACAGTGCACCTCACTCACAAAAAAGTGAGCAATAATATTAGATGTTATTGTGAAGCATCTTCTCAGTGCCAGGCACTGCCCGATTAGGGGAAATGCAAAAGCAGCATCATGGCAATGAGATACAACCTCAGCTGGCTACATTTGGAGTTCATTTTGGTTGAAGAAGGCATTGTCAGTGGGGATGGAGTGGGGGCTGCTCTTGAGAGCCATTTAAGAGGTGGGGACCACAGGACTGGTAATTGTTAGGTTGTAGGAGAATGGGAGGGTCAGGAATAACTGGCAAGGATCATCACTGGGTACGAGGCTGGGTCTTTCATTATGAGGAAGACCTGATTTGGCAACTTTTGATAAGTTTTGGCATTGTTGATTCAAGGTGCCTGCAGCTCATCTAAGTAGAGAGCTCCAGTAGGTGAATGTTAGCATCCGGAGTGAGGAGATATGTAAAACTGGCAGGAAGCTGTAAATGAGTGTGTCTACCTTGAGCAGAGGCTCAAGGGAACCACCAACTTTTAAAGAAGAGTGAGAAGGAAGGTGTGGCTAGATAAATGAAATGAAAGGAGAGCTAGGCGAGTGAGGTCCCAGAAGTCAGAAGAGGGTGTGACCCTAAATGTTAAATGTGAGTTGTTAAAGGTCAGGTAAGGATTGAAACTCAGACTTTGCTTTAGAATCTGAGACTTTCCTGGAGACCTTGAAGTTTTCCTTTGTCTTTGCTATTTATTTGCCCCTCTGAGGGTCTATTATGTCTACACTTGCTGCTTGGTGAGGGGGAGGGAAAATGGTTTATATACAGTGCTCTGGTTAGCTGGGTCCTTGCACAGGGTTTCTTTAACACTAGCAAGTGTGCACATCTTTGCTTTGTCTTGAATAATCTGGCATATTACTGATTAGTGTACTTTATTAGGCTCAGGGTTTGCAACCCTCAGCCTTAAAGCCCTTCAGATATTTCAAATATTACAGAATATTTAAGAAATGCTACTTTCATTTTTATGTTCAAAATAGGCCTCTCTCCCACATCTAGGTGAGTTCCTGCCATTCTCTCTCAGCACAAGATCAGTATATTTCCTGAAGTGGGATATAGAGCAGGATTGCCTCTCCCATCTTCCTCTCTCATTCTCCCTGTAGTATCCCCACCCTCAACTGCCAGCCTCTGCAAAACTTTGAAAAGGGTATGACTTTATAGGTAAGCTTTTAAGGAATTTCCCATTTAGCTTAAGGTTGAAAATCTAGTTTAAGATGAATGGTGGTTTTGTTGTTTGTGTCAAGTGAACCTTTTGGTCTGGGTCATAGGTAGTGGTTTAGTGTGTCTTGAATAAAAGCAAGTCAGAGACTATTTAGAAAATATTATCTGAGAATATGGAATCCCTATCCAGTCCAAAGATTCTAATTTTGAACTTGAACAAGTAGCCATGTGGTATAAAGTACATGGGCTTTGGAGAGAGAGAGAGAGATTGTGAAAGGACTCATGTATCTGGCATAATGAATGTTAATTTACTTTCTAATAAAGTATTATAATCAAGTTGCAAAATTACATATTTCTGCCCTCACTAGTCCCTTGTAGAAATATGTTTGTTTCCTCTATTTTCCTCTATTTTCTTGACGCCACTATCTCTTGTCTCTTTCATTTGAACTAGTTGTGATCACCTGTTGCCTCAGTGTATCTTCTTATCATTTGATTTCCCAGAGTATGATTTCAGAGGTCACCAGTGATCTTGCCCAATGGAGAATTATGCAGAGCTCAGTTTCTCTGAGTACTTTTTGAAGGCTCAGAGATCGTCTTACTCTTAATGCTTGTTGACGTCTCAGCAGCACTTGGCCAGTACCTCTTTCTTCTTAAAA
>NW_006441386.1:1085162-1111185 GCF_000325575.1 Pteropus alecto
TCTTTCCCTCTGCCTTGCAGGACACCTCACCATCCTGGACATCCTTTTGACTCACAGTCATTTCTCCCCTGACGTTCTCTCCCCTAGCCTCTCAACCTCTACCCTAGTGGAGGAGCCCACACTTGTCTGGAGAACTTCTGTACACCGCCTGTCTCAGGAGCGCACAGTACTTGTTACTGAATTGTCTGGAGGAGCCTAGTCTAAATGTTCTTTCTCATTTTGTTCTTGGTTTCTCACAGACTCCTCTAAGTATAAATCATTGCAAGTTAAGCTTTGACTTACTTTAGTGCCAGGTCATATTAGAGGACTGTCCTGTTTTCCTTCCTTCCTTTCGTTCCTTTCGTTCCTTTCGTTCCTTTCGTTCCTTTCGTTCCTTTCCTTCCTTTCCTTCCTTTCCTTCCTTTCCTTCCTTTCCTTCCTTTCCTTCCTTCCATCGCATTTAAGTTCTGTTCTTTTCTACATATCACCTTTACTAATGAAGAACATGAATGGAATTAATGTTCTTTTATTTTGGCCACAAGACCAGTGGGATCAATTGAAAAATATTTATATTTATAAATTTTATTGTTAGAAATTATTACAAAGGTGATACATATTCATGATAGAAGTTAAAAAAAAAAAAACAGAAAGATCCACGTAATCTCACCAGTTAGAGATAACCAGCACTGTTCACATTCGAAGGTATGTTGTCTTTTTTCCCCCACGTGGTTGCTTGTACACATACACTCTCATAGTTAAAAAACCTGAAATAGCCTCATTCTGTGTATGTTGTTTTAAGTCCTGTGTTTTTAATGGCTACATAGGTTTCTACCAAGGGTATATCATACTTTAACCATAGTCCGCTATTGAATATCTAGTTTTCCATTTTTTTACTATTTTAAACACTCCTGATATAAATATTGTAGTAGTTAAATCTCTGTTTTCAGCAGTAGGCATTTTCTCAGGTGAAATTCTTAGAACTACAGCCACAGAGGTGAAAGTGTGCTAAGTTTTCATGCTATTGATATGTGTGGCCAAGTTGGTCTCCAGAAAGTTTGTAACAGCCCCCCTTGTAAGTAACTCATGTTTTCCCTGAACTTGGACACCATCCTCTCTCGTCAACATCTCCCACCAGAGTGATACATTTGTTAAAATTGATGAACCTACATTGACACGTAATTATCACCTAATATAAATAGTTTATATTAGGGTTCACTCTCGACATTGTGTATTCGAGGGGTTTGGCAAATGTATAATGACATGTGTCTACCACTGTAATATCATAGACTATTTTCACTCACCTAAAAGACCTCTATGCTCAAAAGTCCTCTGTGCTTCCCTTGTTCATCTCTCTGTCTCCCTTGCGATCTCTGGCAACCACTGATCTTTTTACTGTCCTAATAGTTTTGCCTTTTCCAGAATGTCAAATACGTTCTGCAGTCATACAGTATGAAGCCTTTTCAGATTGGCATCTTTCACTTAGTTATATGTATGTAAGGTCCCCCCATGCCTTTTCATGGCTTGTTACCATTTCTTTTTAGTACTAAATAATATTTGTCTGAATGTACCACAGTTTACCCACTCACCTGCTGAAAGGTGTCTTATTGCTTCAAATTTGTGGCGATTATGCATAAAGCTGCTGTAAACATCCATGTGGAGATTTTTATGTGGACATAAGTTTTAAACTCCTTCGGAGTGCAATTGCTGGGTCATATGGTAAAAGGATGTTTCATGTTGTGAGAAACTGCCAAACTCTTCCAATATGGCTGTACCCTTTTACATTCCTACCAGCAATGAATGAGAGTTCTTGTTGCCCCACATCATTGCCAATATTGTTAGTGTTCTGGGTTTTGTATATTCTGATACAGGTGTAGTGGTATCTCATTGTTTAACTTGCATTTCCTGATGGTGTTTAATATGGAACATCTTTTCATATGTTTATTTGCCATCTGTATATCTTCTTTGTTGAGGTGTTAAGATCTTTGGCTAATTTTTTAATCCTGCTATGTTTTTTATTATTGAGTTTTAAGAGTTCTTCATATATTTAGGATAACAGTCCTTTACCAGATATGTCTTTTGCAAGTATTTTCATCCAGTCTCTCCTGTCTTCTCATTTTCTTAATAAAATCTTTTTAAAAATTTTTATTTTTCAATTATAGTTGACATTCAATGTTATATTAGTTTCAAGTATACAACAGTGATTAGACATTTATATATCTTACGAGTGGTCACTCTGATAAGTCTAGTGCCCATCTGACACCACGCATAGTTATTACAATATGACCGTCTATATTTCCTATGCTGCACTTTACATCCCTGTGACATAACCGGCAATTTGTATATCTTAATCCCTTTCCCTTTTCACCCACTCTACCAACTCCCTCCCATCTGGCAACTTTCAGTTTGGTCTCCGTATCGATGAGTTTGTTTCTGTTTTATTTGTTCATTTATTTTGTTTTTTGGACTCCACATATAAGTAAAATCATGGTGTTTGTCTTTCTCTGTCTGACTTACTTCACTTGGCACAGTACTCTCTAGGTTCATCCAATTTGTCTCATATGACAAGATTTCATTCTTATTATGGCTGTGTAATATTCCATTGTATGTGTGTACCACATATTCTTTATCCATTGTCTGTTGATGGATATCTATGTTGCTTCCATATCTTGGCTATTGTAAATAATGCTGCAATGAACACAGGGGCGCGTATGTCTTTTTGAATTAGCGTTTTGGATTTCTTCAGATAAGTATCCAGAAGTGGAATTGCTGGGTCATATGGTAGTTCAATTTTTAATTTTTTGAAGCACCTCCACAGAGTTTTCCACAGTGACTGCACCAATTTGCAATCCCACCAACAGTGCATGATGGTTTCCTTTTCTCCTCATCTTTGCCAGCATTTGTTCGTTGATTTATCGATGATAGCCATTCTGCCAGGGGTGAGGTAATAGCTCACTGTGGTTTTTATTTGCATTTCCCTGATGATTAGTGATGTTGAGCATCTTTTCATATGTCTATTGGCTATCTCAATGTTCTCTTTAAAGAAGTGTCTATTCAGGTCCTCTGCTCATTTTTAAATTGGATTTTTTTTGGTATTAAGTTGTTTGAGTTCCTTATATATTTTGGATATTAGCTCCTTATTGTATTTATCATTGGTGAATATCTCCTCCTAGTCAGTAGGTTGCCTTTCGTTTTAGTGATGGTTTCCTTTGCTGAGCAAAAACTCTTTAGTTTGATGTTGTCCCATTTTTTTTTTCTTTTGTTTCCCTTGCCCAGGGAGCTATATCAGCAAAAATATTACTAAGAACAATGTCATAGAGTTTACTGCCTATATTTTCTTCTAGGAGTTTTATGGTTTCAGGTCTTATATTTAAGTCTTTAATCCATTTTGTTTGCTCTTATATATGATGTAAGAAAGTAATCCAATTTTATTTTTTTACATGTTTCTGTCCAATTTTCTCACCACCACTTTTGAAGAGACTGTCTTTACCCCTATTGTATAGTCTTTCCTTCTTTGTTGTAGATTAATTGACCATATAGGCATCGGTTTATTTCTGAGCTCTCTGTTCTGATCCATTGATCTATGTGACTATTTTTATGCTAGTACCATGCTGTTTTGATTACTATAGGCTTGTAATACAGTTTGATATCAGGTAGCATGATACTTCCAATGTTGTTCTTAAGATCGTTTTGGTTATTTGGGGTCTTTGTGGTTCTATAAAAATTTTAGGATTATTTGTCCTAGTTCTGTGAATAATGCCATTGGTATTTTTATAGGGATTGCATTGAATCTGTAGATTGCTTTGGGTAGTATGGACATTTTAATGATGTTAACTCTTCCTGTCCATGAGCATGGATTATCCTTGCATTTATTTGCATCTTCTTCAATATCTTCAATGTGTTACAGTTTTCTGAGTATAGATCTTTTATCTACTTGATTAAATTTACTTCTAGGTATTTTATTCTTTTTAATGACATCGTAAGTGGTATTGTATTCTTAATTTCTCTTTCTGATAGTTTGTTATTGGCGTATAAAAATACAACTAATTTATGAATGTTAATTTTGTACTCTACTGAATTTATTTATTAGTTCTAATAGTTTTTTTGGTGGATCATGTCATCTGTAAATAACGAGTTTTACTTCTTCCTTTCCAATTTAGATGCCTTTTATTTCTTGTCTGATTATTGTGGCTAGAACTTGCAATACTATGTTGAATAAAAGTGGTAAAAGTGGACATCCTTGTCTTGTTCCTCATCTTTAAGATAAAGCTTTTAGCTTTTCACCACGGAGTACGATGTTAGCTATGGATTTGTCATATATGGCTTTTCTTACATTGATGTACGTTCCTTTTTATCCCACTTTCCTGAGAGTTTTTTTTTTTTATCATAAATGGCTGTTGGATTTTATCAAATGCCTTTCCTGCATCTATTGATTTAATCATGTGATTTTTATACTTTATATTGTTTATGTAGTGTATCACATTAATTAAATTTGCAATTGAACCAGCTTTGCCTCCAGAGATAAATCCCACTCGTTCATGATGTGTGATCTTTTTTAATGTATTGCTGAATTCAGTTTGCTAATAGTTTGTTGAGGATTTTTGCATGTATGTTTATCAGGGATGTAGGCCTACAATTTTTAAAATTTTTTGTGGTGTCTTTGGTGTTGGTATCAGGGTAACGCTGGCCTCGTAAAATATGTTTGCAAGCCTTCCCTACTCTACAATTTTTTGCAATAGTTTGAGAAAGATAGGTATTAATTCTTCCTTGAATGTTTGGTAAACTTCACCTGTGAAGCCATCTGGTCTTGCTTTGTTGGGAGTTTTGTGGTTACTGATTTGATTTTGTTAGCAGTTATTAGTCTGTTCAGATTTTCTGTTTTTTTCCGTTTCATCTTGGAAGATTGTGTGTTTCTAGGAATTTATCCATTTCTTCCAGATTGCCCAACTTGTTGACGTAAATATTCATACAAGTTCTTTATAATCCTTTGTATTTCTGTGATACAATTGTCACCTCCACTTTCATTTGCGGTTTTGTTTATTTGGGTACTTTCTCTTTTTTCTTTGATGAGTCTGTTAAAGGTTTATCAATTTTGTTTATCTTTTTAAAGAACCAGCTCTTGGTTTTATTGATCCTTTCTGTTGCGTTTTTAGACTATTTCATTTGTTTCCTCTCTGGTCTTTATTATTTACTTACTTATACTTAATTTGGACTTTGTTGTTCTTTTTCTGGTTTCTTTAGGTGTAAGGTTTGATTGTTTGAATTTTTTGTTTGTTTCTTCAGGTAGGCTGTATTGCTATGAATTTCTCTCTTAGAAATGCTTTGGCTGTGTCCCATAGATTTTTGGATTGTTGTGTTTTCATGTTTATCTATCTCAAGATATCTTTAGATTTCTTCCTTGATCTCATTGTTAACTCATTCATTGTTTAGTAGCCTGTTATTTAGCCTCCAAGTGTTTGTGTGGTTTTCAGTTTTCTTTTTGTAAATGACTTTCAAGTTTCATATCATTTTAATTGGAGAAGATGCTTGATGTGATTTCGGCCTTATTATTATTTATATTGAGACTTATTTGTGGCCTGACTGTGGTTCTCTCCTGGAAAATGTTCCATGTACATTTGAGAAAATGTATATTCTGCTGCTTTGGGGTGAAATATCCTAAAAATATCGACTGAGTCCACCTGATCTAATGTGCCATTTAAGGCCACTGTTTCCGTGTTGATTTTCTCTTCGGATGATCTATCCATTGCTGTCAGTGCGGTGTTAAAATATCTTACTTTGAATGTATTATTGTTGATCTCTCCCTCTATGTTTTTCAGTATTTGCTTTATATATTTAGATGCTCTTACATTGGGTGCATAGGCAACTACTAGAGTGCTGTCCTTTTGTTGGATTGATCCCTGTATCATTATGAAATGCTCTTCTTTGTCTCTTGTTACAGCCCTTGTTTTAAAGTCTATTTGTGTGATATAAGTATTGCTACTCCAGCTTTTTGTTTCCATTTGCATGAAATATCTTTTTGTCATCCCTTTCAGTCTCTGTGTTTGTGTCTTTCGATCTGAAGTGGGTCCCTTGTAGGCATTATATGTATGGGTCTTGTTTTTTTACCCATTCAGTAACCCTCTGTGTTGAAATGGAGTTTTTAGTCCATTTACATTTAAAGTAATTATTATTAATATGTATGTAGTTATTGCCATTTTATTGTTTTCTGACTGTTTTTCGTTGTTGTTGTTTTTCTCTGTTCCTTATTCTCTTGCTTTCTTTTAAATTGTCAGTTTTCTATAGTGTTGTGTTTAGATTTCTTTCTCTTAATTTCTTTCATATCTCTTGTAAGATTTTTGGTTTGTGGTTACCGTGTGCTTCCTATATACCAAGCTATGTTTACAGCAGTCTATTTTAAGTTGATGTTCAAATAAGTGCAAACACATTCTAAAATCTCTACAATTTTTAGTCATCCCCTCCATGTTTGTATTTTTGTCATTATTTTTTACTTCTTGTGTGTTTCCATTAACTTATAGTTGTACTTATGTATGATCTTCCTAGTTTTGCCTTTTAATCTTTGTATTAGTTTTATAGTCGGTTAATCCACTGCTTTAATTTTCTGTTTGCCTTTGTCAGTGAGGAATTTCTCCTCTTCTATGTTTTCTTATTCATGTTATTTATTTTTTTAAATTTTCTTAAGACTAACATTTTTTGTAATACTGGTTTAGTGGCGATGAATTCCTTTAGCTTTTTCTTGTCTGAGAAACTGTCTCTCCTGCTATTCTAAATGATAGCCTTTCTGAGTAGAGTAATCTTGGTTGTAGGTCCTTGCTTTTCATCACTTTAAATATTTCATGCCAATCCCTTGTAGCTTGCAAAGTTTCTGTTTAGAAATCAGCTTATAGTCTTAAAGGATCTCCGTTGTATGTAACTAACTGCTTTTCTCTTGCTTCTTTTAATTGCTTCTCTGTGTATTTAAGCTTTGGCATTTTAGTAACATGTGCCTTGGTGTGAGCCTCTTTGGGTTCATCTTGTTTGAGACTGCACTTCCTAGACTTGTATGTATGTCTTCTTCACCAGGAAGTTTTTCATCATGAATTTTTTTTCAAATAGGTTTCCAGTCCCTTGCCTTCTCTCTTCTTCTGGTACCCCTATGATATGAATGTTGGTACACTTGATGTGGTCTCAGAGGCCCCTTAAACTATCCTCATTTTTTTGGATTCTTTTTTCTTTTTGATGTTCCAATTGAGGGTTTCCTATTACCTTATCTCTGATTTAATTGTCACTTCATCTAATGTGCTGTTGAGTCCCTCTCATGTAGCCTTCATTTCAGTTATTGTAGTCTTCATTTCTAACTTTTTTTTTCAGTCTCCATTTTTATGTTTCTTATCTCTTTGTTGAAGGTCTCACTGAGTTCATTTGTTCTTCCTCTGAGTTCATTGAGGATCCTTGTGACCAGATTTTTGAACTCTGCATCTGATGGGCTGCTCTATTTTGTTTAGTTTTGTTTTTTTTTTTCCTGGAGTTTTGCTCTGTTCTTTCATTTGCGACATGTTTGTTTTTTGTTTTTTGTTTTTTGTTTGTCTCATTTTACTGACTCTTTGTGTGTTACTATTAGGTAGATCTACTACATCTTCTAGTCTTGCCAAAATTGCTTTTTGTTGTAGGTGTTCTGTGGGCCTTAGTGGCACAGTCTCCCTGGTCACTGGAGCTGGGTGCTCCAGGGGTGTCCCTTGTGTAGGTTGTGTTTACCTTTTTATTGTAATTTAGCCTTGATTGCTGTTGGCGTATCAGTGAGTGGCATTGACCTTCAAGCCGACTGGCTGTGAGGAATAGCTGTGACTACAGCAGATGACCTGTTGTGCGGGTGCTGACTCCACAGAGCAGGATTTGTTTTAGCAGGGCTCTAGTGTCTGCTGAATCTGCCCTTTGGATGTGTCATTTGTCAGTTTGGTTCATTGGTGCTCTGGTGTGGTCTGAGGTTGGTTCCTGGGTGTGTTGGTTCTGAGGATTCTTGGGAGGGACACTTGTGTAGGCTGAGATTAGCTACTGCCTGTGTCTGGCCCCAGGACCACCTGGTAGGAGCTACAAAGTGATCTTTGGTTGGTCGCTGCCTGCAATAGGCTTGGAGACACCTGGGAGAGGCTGGGCTGCAAACTGAGGTGGGCTGCCACAAGTTCCAGGCCTGGGGTCACTTAGCAACAGGCACAGGGCATGCTGAGGCCAGCTGCTGCTCCTCTGAGGTTTGTGAACCTTTGATAGATTTTAGTTAATTTCACAGTGGGAGCTGAGGAAGGCAGCTGGAAGAGGTTCTGTTGTGCATGTAACTGGGGCGGGGCCTCAGGGAATCACCAGAGCAGGGCAAACCGTATTAGCCAGATTAATGGAGAGCTCGGATTTGGCACTCATCTGCACCTACAGTGTTCTTGGGGGAATATGCTCAACAAAAGAACAGTGGCAGCTGCCAAGCACTTCCTCCCCAGAGAGAACTGTCCTGACTCCTGCTCCTCCAGCCCACTCTGTAAACCTAGTCAGTTCAGCTCCTCCCTGTATATCTCTGGCTTTTTGAGCTGCTTCCCTGAGCTGGAGCTCCAAGCGAGTGAGTTTGTGAGAGAGATTGTGCGTGGTCCCTTTAAGACTGGCAGTGTCTAGGTTTCCAGCAGCTCACCTCACTCAGCTGCAGTCACTACTGGTTTTCAGAGCCACACGTTATGAGAGCTCCTTCCTGGCACTGGAGTCCTGGGCTGGGAAGCCTTGTGTGGGACTGGGACCCCTTGCTCAGGGAGGATGTACTCAGCTGAGTTCTCCCTCTCATTTTTTAACCACCACAAGAAGATGTGGGGCCTGCCTGTTCTGCATCTCCTCCTGTCTTCCCAATCTCGACATTGGCTTTTTCTTTATATTCTTAGTTATATGACTTCTGTTTAGCTCTTCTTCAGGTGATTCTTAATGGTAGTTGTTATGTAATTTAGTTGTCGTTTTGACGTGGTCGTGGGAGGAAGTGATCACATAGTTTACCTACTCTATCATCTTGACCATAACACCTCTTAATAAATATCTTTTGTAGAGCAGAAAATTCTTAATGAAGTCCAGCTTCTTAATTATTTTTTTCATGATTGGTGTCTTTTGTGTCTTATCTAAAAAGGCATCGCCAAACTCAAGGTCATATAGGTTTTCTCCTATATTATCTTCTAGGAGTTTTATAGTTTTACATTTTATATTCAAGTTTGTGATCCATTTTGAGTCATTTTTGTGAAGGGTGTAAGGTCTATTTCCATACTGTTTTGTTGTTGTTGTTGTTATTCGCTTGTGGATATCTGATGGTTGAGTACCATTTTTTGAAAAGACTTGTCTTTTGCTTCATGGTATTAACTTTACGCCTTTGTCAAAGATCAGTTGACTATATTTCTGTGGGTCAGTTTCATTGATCTCTTTGTTCTTTTGCCAGCACCACACTGTCTTGTTTACTGTGGCTTTATAGTTAGTTTTGAGGTCGCGTATAGACAGTCTTCTAACTTTGTTCCTTTTTTTCATTGTTGTCTGTTCTGATTCTTTTACCTCTCTGTATAAACTTAAGAATAAGTTTGTTGATATCACAAAATAACTTGCTGGGATTTTGATTGGAATTGTCTTGAAAGTCGAGAAGAGCTGACATCTTAACATATTGAGTCTTTCTATCCATTAACATGGAGTATCTCTCCATTCATTTAGTTCTTTGGTTTTATTTATGAGAGTTTTGTAGTTTTCCTTATATAGTTCTTCTACATGTTTCTTAGATTTATACCTAAGTATTTAATTTTAGGGGGGTCTTAATATAAATGGTATTGTGTTTTTAATTTTAAATTTAGTTTTTTCCTTGCTGGTATGTCGGAAAACAATTGACTTTTGTATATTAGCCTTGTATCTTGCAATCTTGCTATAATCACTCACTTTCTAGAATATATTTTAGTCTGTGTTTTAAGGCTGGATTCATTGGATCCACTCATTTAATGAACTGGCATTTTTAAATCACTTATTTTCTGTCTAGATATTGATTGTGCAGAGATTAGTAAGACATTATATCTGTCCTTGAGAGGCTTACAACTTGGTTGGGAAGATAAACATACACACAGGCAAACGTAGTAAGGTGTTTCAGTCTCTATGTGAGAAATTTTCACAGAGTACAGTGGAGGGCATAAAAGTGAAAATGGTCACTTTTCCCTGAGGGCTTGGGGAGGAGAAGCAAGGAAAAGTTTCATGGAGGAGATAACCCTTGAGCTAAGTTTTGAAAGAGGGTGGTGAAGTAGTGGGATTTGGGGATGTGGTTAATGAAGGTCAGGAGGACCAGTGGACTCAAAGGCTTGAAGCTAGAATATTTCCTAACGTGTTCTGGCATTACAAGCAGTCAAACTGTTGAAAACGACAAAACCTAGTTTATGTTGAATTGCCATTCTAAGGAGCTTGAACTTTATCCCTTGGTCATTTGGAGCTCTGAGAGAGATAATCAGTCACGTGATTAAATGCACATTTGGAAAAGTCACTTTGACAGCACATAGAGAATGGATTGATTATTTGACAGGTAGTAGAAAGATCCAGTTGAGATTTGTAGTGATAGTTACCAAAAAAAGGATGATGTGAAAAGAAGGGAAAAAAATGGCATAAATGATAGAGGCTCTGTTCATCTCTTTGGCAACCAAATCAAAGTTGTGACAGAAACAAGGAGTGAGCAGCAAGGAAAAATCACCTGGGATCCAGATGAACAAGCCATACAACTAGGGAGAAATCCAGGAAATCACCCTGCAACAGCAGAAGGTAGGACAGGGCAAGGATGCGGGGCTGCCCGGTCTCAAGTGGCTGAGTGAGACAGAGGCTGCAACAACAGCAGACTCCTCTTAAAGGGGCCGCGACCACGAGAGGATTTTCGCTGTGTTGGACCTGCTCGCTCTGAGCACCAGTGCCGATTCGGCTGTGCTCAGGGCGCACCAGGGACTTACAGGGAGACATTATCAGAGTGAGAGCCAAGGCAAGACTCGCTCTATATAGAAGTGCCGGTGGTATCCATTGTTCGCTGTTGAGCCCTCCCCTCTCCCAGTGCGCTGGACACAGCACCGCCATAGCCACGACATCATCAAACTGGATAACAAAGGTCGCTACGCCCTGAGGATCCCTGAAACCCCGCATACCCCAACTCGAGCCCCATCCAAGCCACATCCAGATATATCGTCAGCGAGTCAGATGCTCTTTGCTGAGCAGTGCCTAGACTCACACTGGAAGCAGCTGGCCTCAGTTTCTGGTGTGGCCTTTTGAGGCAACTATAAGCACAGCGTCTATGGATTGCTTGCTGAATCTTAACAGGTGGCCCTGGGGGGATAGAGGCTTGGGCCAAGTTTGGCCTGCAGCTGAACTCATCTCAAGACTGTACCACTGGACACCTTCTTCACAAATCCACACTAATAAGATCTTGAGACCTAGGAGCTTTGCTTAGTCCATAGAAACAGACGCGGAGGCAGCCAAAATGGGAAGACAAAGAATCAGAAACCATATGAGAGAACAGAACAGAGGTCCAATATAATGGAGTCAAGTAATCTAACAGATGCAGAGTTCAAAATACTGGTTATAAAGATGCTCAGTGAACTTTTGGTTAAATTCAGTGAGAACTTCAACAAAGAAATAAATGTAAAAATAGAAATGGAAATTATAAAAGGGAACCAGTCTGAAATGAACATATTATCTGAAATGAGAAGTGTGTATTAAATGGAATAAACAAAGGGATAAACAGTGAATAAAGAAAAAGACCAAATGCCCTATCTAGAGGATGGGAAAGCCAAAGACATGCAATCAGAATGGCAAGAGATAAGATGCCAAGACTATAAAAATAATTTAAGGAGCATATGAGACACTTAAGGGTCCAAATATCGGTCTGATCGGCATACCTGAAGAAAATCAAAATGTCGAACAGCTGTTTGAAGAAATAATGATGGAAAACATCCCTAACCTGGTGAAGGAAATAGACATAAAACCCCAGGAAGCTCAGAGAATTCTAAAAATCAGGGATCCAAAGAGGCCCACACCAAGACACATCATAATTAAAACACCAAAGATTAAATATAAAGAAAGAATATTAAAAATAGCAAGAGAAAAACAGATAGTTACCTATAAGGGAATACCTATAAGACTGGCAGCTAATTTCTCAAAAGATACTATGCAGGATAGAAGGGCAAAAAATATTCGACAGGACGAAGACCCAGGATCTACAACCACGAATAAATTATCCAGCAAAGCTATCATTTAGAGTTAAAGGACAGATAAATAGCTTCCCAGACAAAAATAAGCTAAAGGAATTTATTGCCACCAAGCCAGTATTACAGGAAATGTTGGAGAGATTTCTTTACGAAGAATAAACATGTATTGAAAACAGTAATAAAGAATGGTAACAACTACATTTCTATCAATAAGTGCCTTAAATGGAAAAGAATTAAGTGGCTGAAAGGATAAGAAAACAAGACTACTACATATACTGGCTATAAGAGACTCACTTCAGATTAAAAGAGACACACAGAAATAAAGGAAGAGGATGGAGAAAGATATTACTTTGATGGACCTAGAAGGTATTTAAATCAGAGAAAGATAGACACTATATGATTTTACTTATGTGCAGAATCTAAAGAATAAAAAGAACAAACTTATCAAAAACAGACTCATAATTATGGTGGACAATTTGGTGATGGACAGAGGGGAGGGGATTTGGGGGGCCTGGGAGAATAGGGCGAAGGGTTAAAGAAGTACAAATTAGTAGGTGATGGATGGTCACAGGGATGGAGAGCACGGCATAGGGTATGTAGTTAGCATTAATAGTTGGCTAGGTGTAGGGTCAGGGGAGGAAGGGAGCAATTGGGATCGTTTTACAAACTATATAGCTGTCTAACCAATGTATTGGATACTTGAAACTAATTGAAATGAAAAAACTAATAAAACTTAAAAAGATGATGAGAACCTGTACTAAGGGAGTAGCAGAGGGGAGTATGGAAAGGAAGTGGCAGAAGTAAGAAATGTTAAAGGAGCTGAATAATTGACACTTAGTAATTGATTGGATATGGTAGGCAAGGCAGAAGAATGTTTTCCAGAATTCTAGATTGAAATGGAGAATACAGGAGGAAGAGTCAGATTGAGCAGGAAAGCAGGTGAGTTGAGTTTTGGACATGTCGTTGAACAGATAGGTATAGAGATATTCAGTAGGCACTTGATTATAAAGGTCTTATGGCTATAGAAACATGTAGAGGGCTGATACAATGATCAGTCTTTGTCATAGTAACAAGAAAATGGGACAGAGTAGGTGGATCTGAGATATATTTTAGAGAGCCAACAAAGTTTGTTTATGGATTAGGTTGGTGGTCGTGTTGAGGGTAAGGAATGCAGTTAGTATGTGGGAAATTTATATTCTGAAATGTTTACGTTAGAAAAGAAGAATAAAAATATAACATTTCAACCGAAGAAGTCATAAAAACCGAACTGAATACATCCAAAGAGAACAAATGAAGAAAACCATAAAATATATATAGAAATTACTAAAAGGGGAAAACATTATACAGCTACAATCTACAAAACTAAATACTGTTTCTTTGAAAACACAGAAATAATAAAGTTCTGGTAAGACCGATTAAAAAGAGAGAAGGCAAACATACAAATATTTGTAATGGAAAAGAACATAACTACAAGTTACAAATTGAACAAATCAAAAAATAATACTGTGCCAGAAGTCCTGAAAATCAATATAAAATTGGCAGTTTCCTAGGATAATATATCATATCAAAATTGACTCACTAGAAATAAGAAACATAGACTTATAGTCATTAAAAAACATGAATAAGGAGTTCAGACAACCCATGAAATTACAAAACCAAACACAAACTTGATGGATCTAGATATTTTTTTGGTTAGGGTCTATCAAGCTTCCAACAAATAGAAGTGCATATCTTATCCACATTGTTCTAGAAGATAGATGAGTAAACAAACTCAATGAACTTTATGGTACTAGGATAACTTAATCATACTAGTCAAAGAGTATATACAGTTAAGAAGGAGAGTATGGTAACTGCTTGTAATTTTCTTATCTCATGAATAATTATGGAAATTCAGAATGAAATTTAGCAAACATGAATCAGCAATTTAGTTTTTAAAAAATCACACATACTAAGTTTATTCAAGGAATGAAAATGAGTCAACATGAAAAAAATTGACATAGTTCATGTTAACAGATTAAAGGAAAAAACAGATTGTTCAGAGGTTGCAGATAAAGCATTCATTAAAATGCAACACTTATTTAGTATGAAAATCTTATTGCAAACTTGAAATAAGGTACTTCCTTAATCTAGTATGGGATATCTATCAGAAGCCTTTTGTATGTACCATATTTAATAGTGAAGTATTTGAAGCATTTCTGTTAAAGCCAAGTATGAGGCAAGAATTCCTACTGTTGCCACTTCTGTTCATCATTTCACTGAAGATTCTAGTCAAAGTAGTAAGAAGAAGAAAAAAGAAATGAGAGCTAGAGAGGAAGAAACATGGTTATTGCTTGCAAACAGTGGGCCTGTCCTCAACATCCAAGAGAAGCTACAAACAGGCTAATCAAAATTTAAAAGATTTCAGCAAAGTGTCTGGAACCAAGGTTAATATACAAGAGTCTTGCTTTTTTTGAGAACAAATTCAACTTAATTTTTTCCCAGACAACCACCCAACAATTCTAACACTATTAAACAACTCATCTTTCCCTTATTTACTTAAATGCCACCTTTGCTTATACAGTCAATATTCTTATAAATATATAAACAAATGACTTATATTTACTCATATATTTACTTCTTGTAGTGTCCTTAGTTCCTTCCTGCAGATATGGGCTTCCATCTGGGATCGTATCCCTCCAGCTTGAAGAACTTTTATTCTTTTAATATTTCTTATAGTGTGGATCTGGTGAGGACAAATTCACTTAACATCTGAAAATGTCTATTTTTGTTGAGTTTTGAAGAATATAGTTCTTAAGTATATAATTTTAAATTGATAGTTTTATTTTAAATTTAACTTTTAAAAATGCCTTCCATTCTTTTCTTTCTGAAGAGAGGTCAGCTATAATTCTTACTTTCTTTTTTTGCCCTTATTTTGATGTATCCTTTTTCTCTTATTGCTTATAAGATTCTCCTTTTCCTTTTCACTGTGATGTGCCAATAGTGGATTTATTCATTTTTCCTGCTTAGGGTTTGCTAAGCTTGAATACGTGATTAATATCTTTCATCCATTTTGGGAAATTCTCCATCATTATTTCTTGAAGTTTCTTTTGGATCTAAGCATTGCAGAAGTAAGCACTTTCTCCATTTTCCAGACAACTCTCCATGCCACTGTTTACTCAGCAAAAGTGTTGTGGAAGAAAATTGCTGTACAGGCAACATTAGCCCCAAAGTTTGGGCTCCTTTGTATTCTACTCCCACTATGCCAAACAACATACAGACCTTAAGAGTTCAGTTGGTTTCTACTTGTCTCAGCAAGCATCAACTGCCGATTGTAGGGTTACTCTTCCACTTGTCTGTGCCACACAGTCTGTTGCTTTCGTATAAAGTAATAGTAGAAAATGTAATTTTTTAGAAGATGCTATCAGTGATAGTTACATAAGTTAGTATATGTTCGAATTAATGTAATGATACATAAAAGAGTTTTAAAAACATTGAAAAAGAAAAGTAGACCCAAATAAATGGAGAGAGATACCGTATTGATAGATTAGGAAACAATGTTGTAAAGATGTAATTTATTCCTCAAATTAATAGTATATTTGGTTCAATTCTGTATTAAAATTCAACAAGATTTTTCTGGGAACTTTACAGTTGGAACCTAAAATGCATATGCCAGAATAAAGGTCTAGGAATAGCCAAGCAATTTTTAATAAAAGTAAAATGGAACACTTCTTGTAATAGAGAGCAAGATTTAAAAGCAAGGTACTGAAGTATGGTGAGATATATAGAATGATGGAACACAAGAATAGGCCTAGAAACAAACCCATGTATATGGGAGCTTGTTATATGTGAGAGATGGCATTACAAATTCATGATCGGTACAAAACCAAGTTCAATAAATGGCATTGGACAATTGGCCACCTGTATAAAAAAATATTAAACTAGAAACCTACCTGATTATGGACTTCTAAATCAATTCCAAATAGATAAGAAAGTAATAGTAAGAAATAAAACTACAAAACTTGTAGAGGAAAATAATGTAAAAAAAATCTGTATGACATACAAAGATGGGAAGGAATTCTTAAGTAATATCCAGATACACAACCATAAAAGGAAAAGGCTATTTCTTGATAAATTTAAGATCAAGAACTTAAAACTGTCAGGGAAGTACAAATCAAATCATCGTGAGATAGACCACGTTATACCCACTAGGATGGCTATAATAAAAAAAGATAATATCAGGTATTGATGAGGTTGTGGAGAAATTGGAGCACTCTGCACTACTGCCTGTGAGAATGCAAAATTGGGCAATTGCTTTAGAAAATAGTCTGGCAGGTCCTGAAAAGGTTAAACATAGTTATCATATGACCCAGCACTGCCCCCCGCCCCACCACTCCAGGTATATAACCAAGACAAATGAAAGCATGTCTACACAAAAACTTACATATACAAGTTCACAATGGCTAAAATGTGGAAATTCAAATGTTCATCAACTGATGAATGGATAAACAAAATGTTTATGAATAAATAAAATACTTCTTACAATGGAATATTTTTGGCAATAAGTAGGAATGAAATCCTGACACATGCTACAACATGGATGAACCATGAAAACAGGATGCTAAGTGAAAGCAGTCATAAAAGATCACATTATATGATTTCATTTGTTTGAAATGTCCAGAATAGGCAAATCTGTAGAGACAGAAAGTACATTAGTGCTTGCCTGAGAGCTGGGGGAAATAAGAGTTTACTTGCTGGGTAGTGTTGCAGGAAGCGACACCCGACGGAAGAAATTGTACGCTCACACAACTTCGTTAGAGGAAGGAGAATTTATTGGCCGGCAGAGCGCGTGGGGTTAATAACACCATGCATGAGCTCACTTTGGTTAGATTTATTACAGTTTATATACCTCTGCAGTGTCCATACAAGGAGCATGTGATTCCTTTGTCTCACATGTGCCTCATGACTCAGGTGGGGGAAGGAATTTTCAGACCGCTGGTCTTACAGGTTGTTTGTTTTGTGACATTGGCGTTATCAGCACTTATAGGATTCTCGAACAGAGATGGGACATTGAAGCTGTAAGTAGGAAGCAACGCTTATTATGCTAACACCTGCTCAGTGGATTGTAGTCCCAATTGTAACATAAAAAGTAGTTTTATAGTCTTGTTATTCCTACACAGCTACAGAGATAAGAAGGAACATTAGTTGGTTGGCAAGCCATGAATCAACAGATGTGAGCTGGAGAGTGCTTGAGGTGGGGGAGGTAGCTATGGGAAAACATGTTAGCTGGAGAGTCCTGGAAGGGGTAAGAGAGCAGTCAGGAATGGGCTTTAACTGGCTGAGTCGGTCATTTCTGTAAGCCCTTTCCTTTGTGTTTTTCAAATGCCTCCTATCCTCTCTTAGTATGAGGTTTCTTTATGATATGATGAATGTGTGTGAAAATTAATTATAGTGATGGTTGCCCAATTCTGTGTATTAAATTGTATGCTTTAAATGGTTGAAGTTAGATGGTAGGTGAATTAGATCTCAAAAAAGCAGTTAAAAACAATCAACACCCTTTCATATGGCAAAAGATACCATTAACCATATTAAAGAAAATCCACAGACATGGAGTAGTTATATGTAATATATAAAATTGGTAAAGGCTTAGTATCCACACTATAAAGAGAACTCCTAAACATTATTAAGAAGTAGGTGGATATCTTTCCAGTTTATGGCCAGAGATTCAGGCAGTTTACCTAGGAAGAAATCTAAATGGCTGATAAAGTTTGGTTTCAGTGAGATGCAATTTAAAATAATGATGAGATACCATTTCACATCTATCTTGGTCCAAATCCATATGCTTTAGAATATCAAGTGTTGGCACATATGTTGGGAAATGAAGTGAGCCCCTTCATCGCTGGGAGTGTTAACAAATGCAACTTCCTTGGAGAGTGGTCTGACAAAGTCAAATTCAGATGGGTCTGCCCTGTGACGTAGTTGTGCTAGAGCCTCTCCTGCCTGCTGCAGTGCGCTTTGTGAGTGAAATATGGGGAAGAAACCGCTGAGCTCCTCAGTCCAGGATAACTCAACTGTAATCTAGTTGCACAACGTACAGCGGGTAAATTCAGTGGGCTAGATTTACATACATCAACAGAGATAATTCTCAGAAACAGAACATTGAGTAAACATAGCACTAGGATACATGCAATATATTATTTTCCCCAAGTTTTCGAATGCAGCATCAGTAATTGTATCTGTTTATATATACACATGTGCTTAAAGTATACAAAACATGTGTGGTGAATGGTACTTGCTAATTTAAGAACTAAAGTTGCCTCTGGGGAGAGCAGAAAGGCTGTTTTTTCCATCTCCAAGGACTCTTGGGAGGACAAATAAGTAACAGCCTGGTTGATTGGAAGTGGTTGCTGCTAGTTCTTAGGGGCTGTTGATTCATCTTTTTCTCAAAGTTAAAAGTTAACAGATTTTTTTTAAAACTGCTTTTTTAGTGGTGGTATAATCGGCTCATATATACAAGGGCTCATTATGTGCCAGCTACTGTTCTAGGGGCTTTATAACAGTGAACAAGACTGGGCAAAATCTCTGCTGTCACAGAGTTTACAAATGAGGGATGATAAACAGTAAACAAGTAGAAAATTAACTGTATCCTTGACTGGCATGAAACTGTGAAGGAACTAAAGCAGGAGACTAAGGGCTGAGAGTGGTCAGGGAAGGCCTGTCTGAGGAGCTATGTATGAGTGGAGACCTGCATTTGAAGGAAGAGCAAATGTGTGGAAATATTGGGGAAAGCATTCCAAGCTTAGATAAAAGCCTTCAGATAGGACATGTTTAACATTTCCATGAAGAATACAATATATTTAGCAAAAGAAGTGCAAACTTATGCTTTGAAAACTACAAAACGTTGTTGAAATGAATTAAAGAAAACCTAAATAAATAGAAGGATATCCCAAGTTCGTAGACTGGAGACAGTATTGTTAGGATGGCAATACTGCCCAAGCTCTATTCCACAGATTCAGTGCCACCAAAGTCGTAGCAGACCTGGCAGAAATCAAAAAGCTGATGCTGAAAAATAGCAAGGCCAGTGTGATCAGAGCCCAGTGAGGGAGGAGGAGAAGTTGGTGGAGATGTAAGTCATTAGGATTGGCAAGGTTTCCAGATCATGAAACCTCCCTGTGGGCCCTAACAGGGAGCTGTCACCGACCTTATCCTAGGTCCAGTGGGAAACCTTAGGAGGGCTTTAAGCAGGGGAGTGATAAAATTCAGTATTTATCGAGTGCTTCTCTGTGCCTTGTGCTGGAATGGGCATGTGGATGGCAGTGAGTAGGACAGAATGTTCAGTAGATAGAATTCAGCTTTTCAGTGGTAGGAAATGAGAGCATCCTCATTTTATTTTTGTTCATGTTGGCATGTGTTTGTGTCACATTACTAACCTACTTAAACATTTTTTTAAGTAACATGGAAGTAGCAAGTTGTTAATTATAGAATAATTGGAAGATTAAACTGAAAGGAAATGTACATATCTTTCAAGATCTTATCACTTGGAAATAACAACAATTAACATTTAGTTTTTCTAGCTGGTGTTTTGGAGATTTATGATCAAACATTTCTCAAGTTCAATAATGAGTGACCACCTTTACTCTACTCCCCAATACTGTGAAAGGAAACAAAAGTGAGAATCATAGGTTTTCTTTTGGCAAGTCAATCCATGGGCTTTCTGATTAATTTCTTTCAGGTGGAGCTGATCAGAATAATGTTCAACATCAACCCCTTGGATAACCTGAAGCTATATATCAGCAGTCGGCCTCCCTTGGTGGTCTTTATGATCAGTGTAAGTGCCATGGCAATAGCTTTCCTGACCTTGGGCTATTTCTTCAAAATCAAGGAGATTAAGTCACCGGAAATGGCAGAGGTATAGTATATTCTCTAAGTTCTCCTAAGACTGGCTGGGAAAACACCTTTGGGCTCTCCACACACTTTTCTTTGGTTGTGACTTTTTTATCCCAGTGAGAAAGATCAGTGTTTATTCAGATATTTTTGTCTTTCATCTCCCTGTGACTCACTTTCTTAGGAAGTTTCTAGTCAGGTAGATATTGATTTAAGTGATACTGCCAGTTTCGCTTAGACTGTGTCAGTAATGAAGCAGGTATTTTGGAAAGTGTATTGTAAAATGTTTGCATCAAGATCTAGCTTCTTTTATATTCATGTGAAATTAGCTCTTTGAAGTTTTTGAAACCTATAAACATTTGTTATTTTAAAGCCCCATGTCATCATGGAGTTTTATCAGCTGTATGGATAGCTTTTTCATTGGATAAGAAGGGATCCTAATGACATTAGGAATAGGTTCTTATTTCCAAATATATTTATCTTTTTTTATCAAGGAAAACTTCAGTTATCTATGAGCTTACCTTCTAGATTTTACATTTTGGTCAATTTAAATTAATTATTAGGGCATTGCTCTTTTTTAATCCTTAATCTAGGCACATAATGGTTCGAACACTCAAAATGCAGATTTGAAATGATGTGTCTTTACATATCAGAAAATAATAAAAAGTTAATAATTCTTATTTAATAGAGGTGAATTACAGTGTTACCTATTAATTTATTTTCCATGTTAGAAATTTTGCTGAATTAATGATATGATGAGTTTACTGGTGGATAAGGTTTCTTTCAGGACAGATTAGTTCTTAGTAGATTGTCTGAGTGACTCTTACACTTCTTGTGTGTATTCGTTGGTGAGAGTGGGATGGGAGTACAGATTGGAATTGCATTGTTGCTACAGTGAAGGAGAAGAGAGTTCTGCTGAGTGTAAAGGGGGTCATGGCTTTGTCTTGTGCTCTGTGGCATTCAAGATCATAGGTGGTCTTGGCAGGAGGGACTCTTTCACATGTGAACTCCCTAACACAGTTAAAGTAACAAGTTTTAGCTGTTTCTATCATAGAACCTTTTCCAAGAGTTTCTTACCAGCAGACATAGTGGCTGGCTTAATTTTCTCTCTTTTCCGACCCTGCCTGAATCTTTAAAAGATGTGGAAACAGGCTATACCCACATTAGGGCTGAAATGAACATGCTAGTCACAACCAACGCTCTACAGCATCCTGGCATTGCTTTTTCAAAAGAGCTCGAGTCCATGTTGAACACTCAGCCAAGGCCAATGGTCAAGTTGTAGCCTGGAAAATTAGCCCTTAAATCAAAATGGGCTTGATACTGGCTTTGGCAGACTGTTCAAAATGGACAGCAACAGCAATGCCCCAGGGCCAGATGCTACAGAACTTTGGTTATTTTAATATTATATTAATTTTGTGATCTTATTTTCAAGGGAGGATCATAGGTATATGGGAAAAGTTTGGTGCTGTGAGTCAGAAAACTTAATCCTGATTCTGCTTTCAATTGTGGAATTGGAGAGTATGTAATTTGCGCAGGGCCTCGGTTTCCTTATATCTGGAATATGAAGGGATGAGACTAGAATGTTCATTTTCAGCCCTGAGGTTCTTGAATGGTCTGCTGAGTTTGTAGATGTTAGGGAAATGTAATTTGATACATCAGTTGCAGTCTTACTAAATGGCATATACTGATGCCGTAAAAATAGACTCGCTTGACTGCTTAGGGATTGCTCAGATGGCATTTAATTAATGCTAGTATAAGTGTGATTGTAAGTGTAACTTGATTTGACAACTTTCTGTAGATGAATGTTGCTTGGGAGAAAGATATATGTAACACCCTAGGTTAGATGTGTTGTTGTTTCAGCATGAATTCATCTTTGGGTTTCTACTAAAATTAAAATAAATCCTATTGGGTACTTTACTATGTTGGTATCAGTTTAACCATGACATAATAAGCTGTATGTGTTTTTAAAACTGCTTATGATTTAAATCATTAATACAGGCAGGGTGTATATTAAGAGAAGCCTGAAAACATCTTTTCTCCCTTTTGAAATTGTTGCTGTTCTAAGGTAGCATCCAAAGTCCATGACGAGGGGGAAACAGCCCCATGAGTATTGGTATTTACTGTTTCACGTTCTCAAGAGAGAAAGCAAGGTGTATAAAATTGACTTTTTTAGGAATTATTTTGAGGCAGCCTTATTTTTAAAAAACAACTAATTGCAACTGCTAAGTGAGTTTGGATTACTGCTTTTCATGTCTTACTGCTTTTGTTCAAGCTTTCATTTCAAGTTTAATTCTGAGGCTAAATCATTTTCTATGAGTATAATATGCCTTTTTGTTTTTTCACATATTTTCTTGAATAAGTTGGTTTAATCTTACAGCTTATTTAATATCATGCTAATGAATAGTTCATATTTAAGATTATGAATATAAGAGTGGCTGGAAAACCACATTATTATGCCAATGCAAGAGGCTGATGGCTGTATTGTCACTGTTGTTCTAAATGATTGACTCTGAAGTGTTGTGTCCCCATTGTGGTTTGATGTCACCTTGAGGGTCATGGCTATATAACTGCAGTGGCAGCACTTTTAGACTGCTCACACTTGTTTCTCTGTTTCATTTTCCTGAAGGATTGGAATACTTTTCTGTTGCGGTTTAATGATTTAGACTTGTGTGTATCAGAGAATGAAACATTAAAGCATCTCACAAATGACACCACAACTCCGGAAAGCACAATGACCAGCGGGCAGGCCAGATTGTCCACCCAGTCCCCACAGGCTTTGGAGGATTCAGGCCCCGTTAACATCTCAGTTGCAATCACGCTTACCCTGGACCCACTCAAACCATTTGGAGGATACTCTCGCAACGTCACTCATCTGTACTCAACCATTTTAGGGCATCAAATTGGACTTTCAGGTATGTGAGTGTTAGCCATTTTCCTTTCAGACTTTCTCAGGCAACAGCTATTACAAAACAGTATTAGCAGTGTGTGGTTTTATTTATTAGACTATTTTATATTTTTGCACACACCTCCCCTCTTGTTGAGTTTGAACTAAGCAGTCAAGAAGGAACCATTTCTACTATACCTTCACTTAATATAGTGCTTGGCACACAGTAGGCTGTCAATTAAAAACCTGTAAGTGTGAGACACTGGGAAGAGACTATAAGGCGTATTTCTGGTCTTAATATTTACAGGCATAAAAAATATATTCAGGTTTATCTGATGGAGATTGCAATACATACTACAAATATCACTATTAGTCTACAAATTTCTGAGTGCCCACCATTAGCTCATCACTGTGGTAGGTGCTGGAATGAACTAGAAAAAGCCTAAGATCTGGTCTTTTGGCATTTGGGGATTATGGAAGAGACAAGGATACTATGAATTAATATTTATCAAGTTCTTTGCACAAAACAAATGCTATATAAGTGCTTGACGCCTGTAAAACATTGGGCAGTGCCCTTTGACCAGTACTAAACCCATGACAAGACTCTAAGTTATTCAGGACAAAGTTGAGAAAGTAGTGGAAGCTGGAAAAGCTTTATGTTGGAGGCCTGGGTCTTGGAAGAATATTCTGTGGTTCATTGGTTACCAAGAGCCTTTTAAAGCCCTTAAAGAAGTTGGGAGCGCCTGCCAGCCTTCTCTTGGCTGTTACAGGTGAGAGCGCTTTCCTTGGAAATAAGATAAGGGTGATTTCTGTGTTTTCCATATTGTGAGTAGACCTCTCTCTGTGGTGTTGGAATACCTTGGTTTTCATTTAAGCTTCATCACTTACCTGTCCCATGACCTTTCTCAAGTCTGTGAGACCCTCTGATCCTCAGTCTGCTCATATGTAAAAGGGGAGCAGTAACACTTTTTTGGTCATGTTTGTGGGATAGTGGTACATTTTAAGTGAAGTAATACATATAAAAGTAGTTTGAAAATGGAAAGTCATGTGCAAATGCTAAAACGGTGGTGATAATAACTCACCTGGCCCCGAGCTGTCCAACTGGGGCACTGCCTGGGGCCTTGTTTGGCATCCCCAGTCCTGGCTGAAAGTGGCCCCTCTCCTATTGCCATTTGGTGGCTCTGCCAGGTGAGCAGGCCTCAGAGTCCAGCTCAGAACTGCTGTTGTTCCTGCAAATTCCTCAGGAGTCCTGTTTCTGTGGACTGATAAGTGATTCCTGCATGGGTTTGATTTCAGGATTCATTCAAATCCCAGAGAATAATAATTATATGGATTCTTGCCTTTCTTTACCAAAAAAACGATTTCTCTTCCATAGGCAGGGAAGCCCATGAGGAGATAAACATTACCTTTACCCTGCCTGCAGCTTGGAGCTCGGATGACTGTGCCCTTCACGGTCACTGTGAGCAGGTGGTGTTCACAGCCTGCATGACCCTCACAGCCAACCCCGGTGTGTTCCCCGTCACCGTGTAAGTGGTTTCCTGAGCCCAAGGATGTGTGTGAGAAGCTCCATTTATCATGAATATGACTGGGATGCTTCAGCAACAAATTCTCAGGATGACTTGCATTGCATTACTTCACCTGGACCTAAGGCATTCTTTAAGTTTAATTTGGAATTCTAAGGTAGAACTCCTGCATATAAATAGCAGAAAGTCAGTTCCTCAGCAGGGTTGGTTGTCATTGGCTGTTCTTATGCTGCCTTTCCTGTTGGTAGAAGCGCATCACAAAAGATAAGGAAGAGTGGATCCTGTGACCAGAACAACCCATAATTAAAGCTCCCGAAAGATAAAAGTTTTGTTCATCTCCATTATCCAGAGTTATTTTTCAAATTGAGAGCATAAATCAAACCTTATTTTCCATGAAACAGTTACTGTTTCTGAAACTTTTGCTTCATATTTTTTGAATAGTCATCAATGTTACTGCTTTACCTTTAAGGTTTTTTTTTTTTTTTTTTTTGCCTCTCCTTTTTCTCTAAAGGAGATAAAAGATCTATAAATGAATGAAATACATAAATGTAGGCTATTTTTAAAAATTCTCTGGTGAATCCTTTTTCAATAAGAATAAGAGTAAGAAACTGGGAAGAAACAATAAGGCCTATTTCTGGTCTTAATATTTTCATCCCAGTGTTTATCTGTTTTAGACATTTGGAGGTTTGTAGGACAAGAGCAGATAAGTTAAACATTATTTGCTGTTGGTTATAGTATCTGACGGAGAAGTTTGTATGTTAAACTTCCTGTTGTGACTAAGAATTTAGACAGTTTGAGAAAATGGGCTTGAAAGGAGCAGGACTCTTTGGCCACATCATATACGAGAGGACCATGGGATGAATTCTGAAGACAAAAATATAACACCCATACTCCTAAATGTCGAATGCCTGTTTCTTACTCTTATATGTTTATTAAATAAAAAAAATATTAAATTTAAAAACAGGTCTCTGAACTAAAAGCAAAATGGTATGTTATCTCAGAGAAACACGTATCTCTCTTATTTCTCCTTTCCACACGTGTGGTATGGTTATGTTGGGCCAGGGGCTGTGGGGAAGATGCAGTAAATGTCTCAGGCCACTGAGCACATTTCTTTTCCTCTTTTCTCCTGCAGACAGCCACCACACTGTGTTCCTGATACATACAGCAACGCCACGCTCTGGTACAAGATCTTCACAACTGCCAGAGATGCCAACACCAAATATGCTCAAGATTATAACCCTTTCTGGTGTTATAAGGGAGCCATTGGAAAAGTCTATCATGCTTTAAATCCCAAGCTTACAGTTATTGTTCCAGACGTAAGTGAGAAAATCGTGTGTGTGTGTGTGTGTGTGTATGTGTCTGTCTGTCTCTTGTCTCTCTTTGTTTTATTCTTAGTAAAATGCAATTCAAGGCACATAGGGGGAAGTTATAAGCTACTTACAATTTAATGTGAATGAATTTTCTGAAAAGGGGCCATAATAAGCAACTTTGGGAGAAAGCCTGAATGCCTTAGATAGTAGCTAAAAGGAGAACAAAGAAGCATGCCCAGGCACAGAATCAGGCAGTTGGAGCACCTGAGG
>NW_006441386.1:1111308-1179051 GCF_000325575.1 Pteropus alecto
TCTCTTGTCTGTCTACATGAGCTGTGAGAGTGAGTAGGTCTCGTTTACATGCTTGGGTTAGTGTAGCCCATGCCATTCTGGATTTCTAGCTGAGTTGAAAGACTAGTTGGAGTGATAGAGACTGGGAAAACTGTTTCTGTTCTTTGTTTTCTGCTTTGTTCAGCAGTTATTTTTTGAGCAGCTGTTGTGTGCCTAACCCACAGGGGTTATAAGAGGTGCTTGTACAGTCTTAACTCATGCACACACTCATAGGAGAATATTTGGTTAGTGTCAGTATGAGCAGTAAGTAGTTTGGAATTCAGAAAGGCAGAAGTAAATAGGAAGAGATAAATCTGGATAGATTTGAGCACCAAATAGAATTTTGCTTAAGGAGAAAGACACTGTCATCTGGAGTAGTAGATGACATGCTAGTTTAGCTTCCTGCTTACACTTGAGCCCACTTTTTACAGATTGCACTGATTTTTTTTATAAATGCCTTTTTCTTCCTGTCAGTAAACGTTAGGTGGATTTCTTTTCTTTTGCCTGTTCCTTTTCCCTTTCCTGCAGAGAAGTAAGCAGTGGAGATCAGGTTGGATGGTGGGCTGAGGGTAAGTTCCAGAAAGCCCTTTGTCCCTTGCTGAAGCATTTAGACTTTCTCCTCAGAGGAGGCAACCACTGCCTGCACTGGAGCTGTAGGGAGTTTGTAAAGCAGTATGTTAGCAAGACTTGGTCTGCCCACCTGATGTGTGTAAATGGGAGGGAGCCTAAGGCTGATGTTGTGAGGCCTGGAGATGTGGAAAGGAAAAGGAATGGAAGCATGGCCGGGATTGCTCAACAACTGACAGGGCCTGGTGATTGATTGCATGTGGGAGGTCAAAGACGTTTTCATCTAGGGACTTGTAGGAAAAAGGCAGAAGGAAGGAAGCTGCCTCTGGAGAGAAGTGATGCAGAGGCCTTCCGAATGGGGGAGTAACAAGGGGTTAAGAACACAGGCATGGCACCCTGAGGGCAGTCAGAGAAAGAGGAGGTGGGAGTCAAAGGCTCTGGGTCTTTGAGGCCTTTTCAGGGGTGAGGGGTTGTTCAGATAATGTGGGGTGCAGGAGCCAGGGCATAGGACTACTTTAGGAAGGGGGTCTGGTCGTGGGAACATCACATCTTCACATAATGAGATCCAGCTTTAATAGTTTAGAAGACAAAAGGGGGAAACTGTTTCTGTTTAAGAATTAAAGTTGAGGCAAGTCTGGAGGTTGTGAACCCGTTTCCAGACACCCAGCATAAAATCTTGCAGTAACTTAAAGCAGACGTTTCTGGTTTATTCTCTTTATCCAGGATGACCGTTCATTAATAAATTTGCATCTCATGCACACCAGTTATTTCCTCTTCGTGATGGTGATAACAATGTTTTGCTACGCGGTTATCAAGGGCAGACCCAGCAAATTGCGTCAGAGCAGTCCTGAATTTTGTCCTGAGAAGGTGAGCTGTGGATGGGGTCCAGCCCAGCATTTGGCTAGTGTATAGAACATCTCAGTATAGAACATCTCAGTCCTTATTACATTGATCGTGGGTGGCAGCTTTCCTCCAAAGAAATTAGTTCCTGTTATTTTATCAGAAGTAGTCTACCCTCACCCTAAATTATGGTGTTGGGTTTTCAACCATCCATATACCCAGACCTTAACTGTAAAAGGCACGGACTGTGGGAATTGCTCTCAAATCCCCACTGGAGAGCAGCTGTCCCTGGGGAGCTGCCTCTGCTTCACTTCCATCAGCTTGAGAAATTATCTCACAGAATGCTGATCAGGGTTTCAAAACAGTTAACTCTATCTCAGCACAGCGGTTCCACTAGATTGGCTGCTTCTGGCAGGAGACTTTTAGATTTCTGTTCATTCTCTCCTAGATGAGATTTTTTTTTTAGGGTTTAATTCCCCTGCTGGGCAGATGCATGCATGTGGCTCCCTGATCTTGGGTGGGAACCAGACCCCAGACAGGGTGCCAGTAGGACTGAGCTACCTGGGCTCTGCTGTGTGACTGGATTGCTTGTCTCACTCTCTTCTAGGTGGCTTTGGCTGATGCCTAATCCCACAACTGCCCGTTTTCTGAGAGACTGAAATAAGCTGTAATCATTGCCTGCTGATGCCAGCCTGGGCCTGGACACTCTGTGAATACCTTATCTTGCAATGTTGGGTTATTCCAGCCAAAGACATTTCAAGTGCCTGTAACTGATTTGTATATATTTATAAAAATCTAATTAGAAATTGGTCCAGTGATGCATGTGCTTCGCACTGGGTGCAGCCTGAACCCTGCAGCCTCTCCTGGGGACTTGGTGGGATGATGATGAGCAGTGCCAGCGGCAATCCCTGACCTCCTTGCATCCAAGCGGGCTGTGCTGTCTTTACCAAGGTCACAGGGTGTTTCATTGCTGGTGGCGTTGAGGTTTGCTTTGGTTCGAAACAGTTAGCACCTTTGACATGGTGTTGCATTTCCCAAGCCACCAATCCGTTTTGTGGATTTATGTGTCTGGCTTAATAATCATAGTAACAACAGTAATATCTTTTTCTCCATTTTGCTTGCAGGGAAACATACCTATCTTTCTATGTTTTCTTTTTTTTTTTTCTTTGAAAAAATAAAAATACTCACATTTCACTACTACCCTAGTTAGGACAGACTTGTGCTTTCATCTTGAGTAAAAAGTTAAATATTTTAAAGTCACCTCCATGGTAAATATCTAAGTTTCATTTCCGCATGGATGATGAGGAACCTGGTCTTATGGAATTGAGTTGGCACAAAACATTCCACGTCTTTTTCTCCTCTGTTGTTCCTTCCCTCTATTATAAAAGTAAAGCAGCTTCCTCACTCAGAAGGGCTTAAAAATTAAGTAAATATCTCTAGAGTAGGGTAAAAATTAGCTGTTCTGTTTTCTGGAAAGCAGATGACAGTATGGAAAGAAAGAATGATGATTTGGTCTAAGTTGTGAAAGGATTTCATATTTTCTTTGAAGAGAGAGTGGTTTTTCTTCCCTCTTTTCGTATTTATTTCTATGCAGTTAACATTATCAGAGGAAAATGACAACTAGTAGATCAGTGCCATTACAAAAACGATGCCTGTAAAATGTGAATGAAAGCAATTCTGATTTGCTATTTATCAGGAAATCCCACAACATTTTCCTTTCCTACATTTTGATGATTAATTCCTTTACCCCTTTTTCCTTCTAATCCATCTTCATTTAAAAAAAAATTCACATTTTCTAGTCTTGTTACTTGTCTTCCTGTTTTTCTTAAGTTTTTTGCTTTAGTAGCTCATTGTCACTAATGATTTCTGCATTCTCGCAAGCAAAGGCAGAGTAGAAGGGCAAGTAAAATCTTGAACATGACTATTAGCACTTCTTTCCCTTAACTCCAGGTCTGTATAGTCTGTTCTAAGTTAGAATTATAGATTGGCCTAGAATAGTCACATTTTAATACTATTTTTATCCCAGGCATTCTTGAATGGAAAACAGCTGTGGGCTTTCACTGAAGATTGTTAAAATAACCTTCTTAGTAACTGGATGTGTAAATATATATTTTTTCCTTTCAGTACATTTCAAGCACAGTAATCACACTTGTCTATCCAGTTTGAGGTGAGTTGCTTACATGATGCATGGCTAACTTGTTAATTTAGTTTTCTCTTCAGAGACTTTGAGACTCTTAGGAGACAAAATTGAGAAAGCTGTTGGGCCTTTAGAAACACCAATATCATTAAGACCAACAGATTTTAGGTTAAGCTGCTACTGACGTAATAAAATCCCAATGAGTGGCATTCTATGGATAGATTTACAACTGGCAGAGTAAGGAGAAAGATAGGTTGAAAAAGTCAATTTCACTGATTTGTTCAGTCCAGCGTGCTGCTAATATTACCCTTGTTTTAATTCTAGGGAATGGCTGGAATCTGTAGCCAGGGGAAGAAGCACACTGCTAGGCTTGAGGAAAGAAAGTACCAAAAATGCCTGGACACACACTTTAAAATCCAGCATTTACTCTGGTAGGTAATTTTCAAGGATCTTGTGGAAACCCAGAGTCAGGTGTATAAAGGAAGGCCGAGGCGGAGCGGAGGCCATGGACCTGGGTAAAGAGGTCTAGGACCTAAAGAGACTTCCACTGGGTCTCAGGAAGTCCAGGGGACCTGTTGCTATGGAGGCACTTACAGACAAGGCCTGGTCCTCTGTAGTGTCTTGATAGGGGACCTCAGGATTGGAAGAGTGTCACAGACAGGGCCCATTTGCCATTGAGGAGTGACCCCTTATGGGAGTGCTGGCTCATCCTCAGGCATCTTGGACTGGAGGTCCAATGAAAGGTCAACTTACTATTACAGTGGTTGTTCCAGATCATATTGATCTCTTTTTCTTTTTCCTTTTGTCCTTTCACTGTGTGACTTGAATCAGTTTTGATTCTATTTGTAAATTTTTCTCATCATTAGGAACCTGCCATTTCTATTGCATTTTCTTTGGCAGTCTGTAGGGATTCAGCATCCTGGTTTTTCAATCCTCCTGTAGGCACTGTGGGGTTACAAGGGCCAGTGGATCCATTTCACTTATCTTGCTGCATGATTGTCAGTAGCCGATCTGTTATGGCATTCACTCCCAAATTAATTTTCTGTATTTGAAATATGTGCATATGTGCTTTATAGAATAAAACATCTGAATTTATTTGCTGTGTCTCTGTTTCCTCCTGTCTGATGGGTGTTTTTTAGAGAACATACATGATAAATAATTGAGGGTTTTTTGCAAGCTTTTCTTTCAAAGTATCACCTATCATCAGAATAAGGGATGAGCAGTCAGGATGAGGGATGAGCAGTGTTTCCTATTCAGCTGGCCTCACCAAGCAGATGGGTCTTCTCCCTGAGAGCACGAAACCTCTTTTAGTGTATTGGACCAACAAGGCTTGCAGACCTGACCCAGGTCCTGTTCCGAATAAGTAAGTGACACAGACCAGTAGTGAGCATTTGAATAGATATGGGAGTGTAAAGACACCCTTCTCAGTTACATAAACCCTTTGTGCATACCTGGCCTGAGTTACCAGAAGCAGACTCCTTGCTGGATCTGCCTTGCTCTGTTACAGAGTTCCCCCACGTACTAGACTTCCTTTGCCAGGACACTGCATCCTCTACAGTTATTTGTAGAGTGATTTATAAAGGAAGGTCATGTTCACTAATGTGAGTTCTTCCCTGTTCCAGTGGGCAGAGGCTTTATGGGCCTTCCCTCCCCAACAGGTACCAGGGTCTTAGAGGTCAGTCTCAAGGCACTCTGATAGGATACCTCCAGGAGCTCTTTGTTTCTACCTGCTTCACCTCTTCCTGCCTTCTCTCTAATGTGTTAAACACTATACTGGCAACACTTGATGCCATTCACTGCTCTCTCTTTGTACTCAGATGTATGTAGTGTTTTATCTCCATCACAGTGCAGAAGCCTTTGGAGAATAAGAGCTCATTTCTGTCTTCTGCACAGTCTATGTAAAATCTGACATGTACCAAGTCCTCAAGTCAAGTCAGACATAGTGCTTTAAAACAGTTTGATTTTCCTGGTGGGCATACTGTGCTTGAAGTTCCTCAGACATACAGAAAAAGCAGAAGGAATGCACAGACTAGAGGCAAGCTGTGGAGTCCAGTCAAGCTCATCGTGAACTTATTTACCATCTCACAGAAACTTTCCTTGCCCTATCTATGAGAGCCCTTTCTTTTCACCTCTGAAGACCCCAAACTCATACCATGCTAGTTTTTGATTATTGGAGAACTGGAGTGGTTTGACCTTTGCAAAAATAGATGACAAGTCAATTGCGCTATGTCTAAGGGGAGGAAGGGGATTGAGTTTTGACTTTGATATTATTCTTGCTCACTCAGGAACAAATATTTCTGGGGTTCCTTGTAAGAGCTATATCACTGTTCTAGGAGCTAGGGGTACAGCAGCACACAGACAAAATGTTTGCCCTCTTGGCATTTCTAGTTGGGGAGACAGTCCATAAACACAAATATATTTATAATCTATTGGCAGATAATGACAAGATAAAAAGGGTTACCAGGGTAGAGAATGGTGGCCATGATGTCTCAGTTGGGATGATCGCAGAAAGCATCTTGGAAGAGGGGTGATTCGAAGGCACACATAAAAAGGGGAGTTCTGGCTGGGCATTCCATTCAGAGGACAGGTGAAGAATGGGAGTCCTTTCGGGACTTCTCTCCCCAACCAAGGACAAGATTCCTCCAGGTTGCTGCCAGAGTGGCCCCTCATGGGTGGCCTGCTGGAGGCTGCGCAGGGAGATGGTATACACCACCATCTGGTCCAGGAATGGAGTTCTTGGCATCTACTTTGCCCCACGTCCATGACCACATGACTGGTTCACATGCCTAATCGATGGAGAAGCTGGATAATCCACCTCTCTTCAGCTCAGAGTTTCCCACTTGGGCACACGTGATGGGCACTGTAGTGGTCTGCTGCCTGGAATGGGACCCTCCCTTTCCCCCTGTTCCAGGGTACTCATTCCAGCATCTTATCTTGCTGCTTTCCTGCTCCAGGACTACCCAGGGGCCGCTAGTGGTGGGGCAGCTGCAGGCCACCAGTGAGGACACTGAAGGGCAGAATCAAGGTCAAACTTAGATCATCAAGGACCCATTTAGCTCCTTGAGCATAACCTTATCAGTCCCACTTTCCTCTTTTTATAAATTTTGCTGTCATGAAAAGACATCATCTACTAATATGAAATTAAAAAAAAACAAAAACACAAGACTAACAAATATAAAGAATGAAAAGAAAGCAACATAATAAACTCATATGTATTTCAATAAGTAAAGGCCCAGGCACAACTACCCTGGAAGTGGCGATGACGGGATTAGATGCTTGTATCTGCAAGAGGATGGCTGTGAATGGGACAGCTCTACAAGCAGTGTGACAGGTGAGTTGAATGGGCCACTCAGACTCCTGCGACAGGGCTGCTGGAGATGTGATTTTTGTTAAGTTTCCCAACAAAACAGTACACTCTACTCAGTTTAGTTGAATTCCTAGAATATACAGTGTATGTGTAATATCTGTGCAAAATAATGTTAGGTTCCTTGCTCAAATGATTCGATTTTCTACCTCTATGTGAACGTTAGATAAGACATATGAAATGTGACAAGTCTATGGCAGTTTGGCCCTTGCATCCAAGGAGTGTCCCCCTATTATTGTGATGACCAAAAACATTTTCCAAATTTCCAAAGTGTACCCTAGGGGGTCGCATCACCTTGTTGAAAACCAGTGCTCCAGCATATTCACCCCATGCATTCTATCCCAGACTGAAAAATTCCTGAAGCCTCAGCTTTTGGCTTCCAAGCAACCCTGGGCACTTGGGGCAACTGTCATCCCTCAGCCCCTACATGCCAAGTCCACCAGCCTGTGATCTATGCTGCTTTCTCTCCCATTTTCCTGACAGTGGCTCACACCTTAAAATGATGCTGGGGCTGGAGAGGTATGGCCTTCCTCCTAGCGCTATAGGAGGAAGGGAGACTAGTCCAGGAGGACAGTCCTTGATTTGTCTTCTGTCCTAAAAATATCCGTTTGACACTCATGGAGTCCAGGTTTCACCCGGGCAGGCGTTGGGGCTGGGAGACAAGTGGTGCACTTCCTGTCCCCATCCCTCTTCCCGCACACATCCCCCTCCACTCCCCACCCTGATGCACAGAATGCCATGGGAGCTAGAAAAGGGAGTAACTGATCTTACCCACAGTCATGTACATTTCTGCCATACTCGGATACAAAAATGATAGCCTGTAGCTCTAGGGTGTAAGCAATTTGCTCATAAAGTTGCTGGTACAACAGAAACATTCTGTGTATTGGACTGGGTAGGTGGCCTCCCATCCAGTCTTGCTAATTCATGGTGTGGAAGTGGTATGAGCCGGAAACAAGCCACAAATATACAGTGGAAAACGAATTTGGCTAGAAGTCCACAATATCAAAAATGTGGGCTCTGCAATTTTTGGTGACAGTGATGTTCAAGATTTTGTCCTAGGCTGGACTCTGAAAAAATGAGAGATGTCAAAAACTTAAGCAAGGCAAGCAAAGCAGATACTTGAGGTAGTCTGCCCAGAATCTGAAAGTATTGGCAACAGATGGATAAAACAACAAGCATATGTGTGGATGTGGGTGTTTTTTAGATGGCAACTCTTCAGAGTACATCTTTGTGTATGTTAAGCCCCAAATCTGTAAGCCTGCAACAAACATACCTTATGTAAAACAAATGAGGGTGCTTTTTCCTCTGGCAACCAGTTCTAGCACCAGCAATGACTAGTGACCAGGTAGTGGACAGATAGTAGTATATGGGGAGGCAGGAGAAACTAAGTGGTTAGGATGTTGGGTTTAGGATTAGAAGCCAGATTGTCTGGGTTTTAGTTCTGGCACTGCCACTTTTTGGGGGGGTAACCTTGGGCAAATTTTATTTATACCCTCTGCCTCCCACTTGGGGGTCATTTGGTGGAGTTAAGACCAGAGCCAAGCCCACAAGTCCTGTCTTTGGTCCTATTCAAGTCCTCCCTACTTTGGTCACTGAAAAGTTAAAGGTTAATGGAACAAGTCCACCAGTGATCTGCTCCATTGTACAGATCAAACTGTGTGAAAGATGACATTTCTCATGTCTTCTCTGATGGGAAATGTGGAAGGATAAGAGGTCTCCCCCATCTGTAGTTATACATCCCCACTGATAAAGTAGGTACCTTAAAGTAGGTACCGTATACTGATAAAGTAGGTACCTTAAAGTAGGTACCGTAAAGTAGGTTGGGGAAAAGAAGTGATGTCAGAGGCTGTAGGGAGCAGTCTTCTGGTTCTGTGTTGCGTTCTGGTCCTGCAAGTTCATTCCCCAAATTGCATGACATCTGCCTGGAGACTGTGATAGAGAGTTTGGGACTCGCCAGCCCCATGGCAGAGTGTCCAGCTGGCACGATGGCATGGTACTGACCGACATGGGATCTCAACCCAAGAGTACCACATAGACCAGCAGGATTTTATCTTACACCTCTAGTGGTAATGAGTTTTAATGACCACGGTGGATATAAATTTGCTTAGAAAATTATGTACAGGCACTACTATATTACTCTATCATGTACCTAATTTACATAAAAGTAGAAATACGAAATACAGGAGTTTAAAATGCCTTGGCAGTTATGATGACATCATGATTATTAGCTAATATCTCAAGCCACATAAAGAATTGGAGGGAGGTTCATTACTGAGAATTTGTCAATTTACATTTCAAATCATAGTCTTGTTAATTTTGCATTATTTTCTGGATGACTTCTGATCAGATCCGATTAAAGTATTATTGTATTTACTTCCTAATGGAACTTAGGAAGACCTCCTAGTAGTAGGAGGAGAAAGAGTTGGCTCTGCCATTATCTTGTCGTTTGCTTGTACTTGAGTATTATTTTCAATTGGTGATTTATTCGAAGGAGTCTTTTTAACCCATTTGTCCATGTTTTGGGGGTTAGTTTAAAACTAATTAATATAAGTCATTGACTTCCCTTAATAGTGTCCTTATAGAGTACAGCACCTCTTGATTAGCTGAAAGTGGATGACAGCATGAGGGTACTTCCCTCAAGACAACTGTGTAAGGAATGTCTACTCCTTCTGCAGGAATGTGTACTCCACATGTGATACATGACCATCCAATTGACCATCCAAGGGTGGGTGATGACTTGTGTGCTAAATCTGAGTGGAGGCTAATTTCATTCTAATTTTTATATACAAGTCTCTACACTCTTGTGACTGACGGGTGCCATCCTATCTTCTGGGTTCTTTGTATCCCACTCTGGAGATTACTCCCTAGACTGTATTGGGACCTCTCAGTAGGCAAACCTAAAAAATTCTGAGCCTTCCCTCAACAGCAGAGGGAGGTCTGTGTTTGAATAGAGAGCTTTATTTAAAGAAGACTGACTCACGCACTGGGGCTGAAGCTGGGAGGTTAGAGTCCTGATTGCAGCTGCGTCACAAATTGTGTCCAGGACTAAAAGGTTCAGTCATATCTGGGTATTTCTGGCAAAGTGTTAGGCAACTATAAAACAGGACAAAATTGCCCAAACCAATCACTTCAGGGCTTTGGAAGTTGACAAAAAGCAAATAAACAAACAAAAAAAAAATTGAGAAGCATTTATTTATGGAAAAACTGCATATCTTCAGGAAAGAACAGTGGGAGTTTTGCCTGGGCTGCTTCCATTTCCTCCTCTACCCCCAACTTGTAGTGCTACCAGGGTGAGGATGTCATGGAAAACTACCAACTTAATTGTTGGACTTGATCTGGAGGGGAGGGTGAAAAACCCATGCTCAGTGACATTGTAAATAAAAACAAAAAACTTCGTAGGAGATGAAAGGGGAAAGTTCACAGTTCTGCTAGCCTGAGGTTGCTGTCCCACTTGGGACAGATGGCAGACCGGTGAACTAAACAGAAACTTACTAGGGAAATCCTGGAAAAGAGAGAACCGTAGAGGACTGATCAAGCTTTCCACACATCCCTGGTTGAATGGAAGGCTGCATGCAAAATATAATTATAACAACAACAACAAAAAGGGAATCTCAATGAAAACAATGAAAAATATAACAAAGAACAAAATGGAAATTCTGGAATTGAAAACTGCAGTAACTTGAATGAAATATTTAGTAGATGGTCTTATTAGTAGATTTGAGATGGTAGAAGGAAGAATAAGTGAACTTAAACATAGATCATAACAATTACCTAATCTTGAAGATTAGAGAGAAAAATAATTGAAGAAAAATTAACAGAGCCTTAGGACCTATGTGCAATATCAAGCATACTACTATAGAGAAATGGTAGTCACAGAAGAAGAAGAGAGAAAGGTACGGACAATATTTGAAGAAATAGTGGCTGGAAACTTTCAAATTTGATAAATTTGATAAATAGCATTAATCCACACATCCAAGAATCTCAATGAATCCAAAATTGGATAAATTCAAAGAGATTCCCACCTACACACATCATAGTTAACCTTAACTGACAAGAGAAAATCTTGAAAGCAGAAAGAGTAAAAATAACCCAAGGAAAGAACAATGCAATTAACGTTTCCTCTGAAGCAATGTGAGAGAGGACTGGGGTGGTATATTCAAATTGCTAAATAGCAACAACAGTAACAACCCCACCACTAACAATTCTATATACAGAAAGATCATCCTCCAAAAGTTAAGTTAAAATACATTCCCGGGGAAACAAAGCCTGAGAGAATTTATTACTAGCAGATTTGCTTTATAAGACATACAAAAAAGTTCTTCAGGGGGAAAGAAAATGACAACAAATGGTAAATCAACATGGGACTAATAAGGAGCACTAGAAATAATAAATATATGGGTAAATATGAAAGACTATAAATGTGTTTTAATTTCTTCAAATGACAAGATTATTTAAATCAATAGTTATAACTGTATTTTGGGGTTTATAACATATATGGTTGTGATACATATAATAATAGATCAAAGAAGAGGAGAACAGAACTATTTGCAAGCAAAGCTGCTGTGTTTTACCAGAATGAAGTCAGCATTAACCTGAAGTGGAGTGTGATAAGATGTATATGGCAATCCCTAGAGCAACCAGTTTGAAAATAACTTAAAAACATCATTGAAAAATCAAGAGAGAAGTTAAATGGTACACTAAAAATAATTTTTAGCACAAAAGAAGGCAGTAAAGGAGGAACAGAGGGACATATACACATTTATATACACACATAGTATAATGGCATATGTAAATCAATTAGGTGTGAATGGATTAAACACTGCAATTGAAAGGCAAAGATTGTCAGACTGAATATAAAAACAAGATCCAACCACCGTAGGCTGTCAACAAACAAGAGATTCATTTCTGATTCAAAGCCCCATTTAGAGTAAAAAATAAAAGAATGGGAAAAGATATATCAGACAAATAGTAACCATACAAGAGCTGCAATGGTTAGATTAGTATCAGACGAAAATAGACTTTAAAAGATATTACCAGAAACAAAGAGGGACATTTTAAAATAAATTAAAAGATTAATGTATTAGGAATATAAAAAAATATATACATGTATACACAACTAACAACAGAGTCCTAAAATACATGAAACAAAAACTGACAATTATAAGGAGAAATAGACAATTCAACAATTATAGTTGGAAATTTCCATACCACGCCCTCAAAAATTGATGGAATAACTAGACATAAAATCAACAAGGATGTAGAAAAGTTGAATAGCAATATCAACCAACTGAAGCTGATGTTTAGTTAGTTAATTCCAGCCAATAACAGCGGATTACACACTTTTTCAAGCGCACTTGTAACATCGCACTGTTAGGCTCTAAGACCGAAATCATTCAAAGTATGTTTATGACCAACTGGAATTTAATATAGAAATAAATTAATCAAATCCCCACATATTTGGAAGGTAAACAACACCCTTTTAAATAATGCATGAATCAAAGAAGAAATGACAAAGAAAAATGTTAATGGAATGAAAATGAACATAAAACGTCAAAATTTATGGAATGTGGCTAAAGGAGTGTTTAGAGGGTGTTTAGAGTTTGCTAAGGTATGTGGGGTAACATTTAAAGATGATAGAATAAAATCCAATTTAATTATTGGATTTAATAATTAAATTTTAATTATCCCTATAAATTTACTAAAAATATAATTAAATTGACATGAATGAATTTTATCTGTATAAATTATATCAAACAAGCTGTTTATTGAAGATTGCTGGAGGGGAGAGTAATTCACTTCAAAGACCTCACAGGGCGACCAACTTGTCCTGGTTTGCTAAGGACTTTTCTGGTTTCAAAACTGAAAGTCCTGCATCCTAGGACCCCTTCCTCCATTTCAGGTAAATTGGGACATTTAGTCACCCTATGTGCAAGGGGATTTTTGGAGTGATGAAACTATTCTGTATGGTACCAGGGTAGTATATACATGACTCCATGCATTTGTCAAAACCCACACATAGTGAGCTGTATGCAAATTTTAAAAATTGACTAATATAGGATCACAGAATGGAATGCAGACTATGACAAATTAACTGTACAGTCATGAGTCATTTAATAACGGGAGTATACTCTGAGAAAGGCGATTTTGTCATCATGTAAACATCCTAGATAGTACAGCCTACTACACACCTAGGCTATGTGGTGTAGCATATTGCTCCTAGGCTACAAACATTCATAGCCTGTTACTGTACTAAATACTGTAGGCAATTGTAATATAATGGTACTTGTGTATCTAAACATAGAAAAGATACAGTATAAAGGATAAAAAATGGTACAACTGTACAGGGCACTACCATGAATGGAGCTTGCATTCATGGTAATTGCTCTGAGTGTCAGTGAGTGAGTGGTGATTGATTGTAAAGGCCTAGGATATTACTGTGCACTACTGTAGACTTTATAAACACTGCACACTTAGGTTGCACTAAATTGATAAAAAATATTTTTCTTTCTTTAATAATAAATAGCTTACTGTAAGCTTTTTACCTTAAAAACTTTAAATTTTAAAAACTTTCCAACTCTTGTAATAACACTTAGCTTAAAACACAAACACATTGTACAGCTGTACAAACTTTTTTCTTTATATTCTTATATAAGCTTTTTTTCTATTTGTAAAATTAAAATTTGTTTTTGCTTTTTATAATTTTTTTTTGTTGCAAACTAAGACACATACACAAACAATAGCCTAGGCCTATACAGGGTCAGGATCATCAATATCGTCTTCCACTTCCACATCTAGTCGCACTGGAAGGTCAATAACACACACAGAGCTGTCATCTCCTGTGATAACAATGCCTTCTTCTGGAATATCTCCCAAAGAACCTGCCTGAGGAGGTGTCACTCTTTTCAGAATTATATCCCTGGTGGTTTGCTTGCTTGCTTCTTTTTTTCATCATAGATTTGTTTGTGAGCAGAGAGTGCACTGTGAACATTCCTCTCTTAATGAAACCTCTCGGTGTTGGAGTCCGTATCTTCAAACTTTTAAAGGAGCTCGTTGAGGTCTGCAAAAGTTTCTGCTTCACTTGGGGGTTCTTCTTTTTCTTCTGCAGTATCCTTTTCTCTTGTCTCTTCTTCAGCTGTGCATTCCTGTTCTAGTTCCAAGAATTCCTCATTAGTCAATTCCTCAGAAACCACTCCTAGGAGCTCTTCAGTGTCATCCTCATCCACACCCAGGTTAAAGTTGTTTGCCATCTCAACCACGCCTTGTTGATTTCTGCAATCTCCTCATTCTTGGCAAATCCTTCAAAGTCATGGAGAACCTGTCGCATCAGTGTGGTCTCAGTGTCTTTCTCAGTTGCAGCAAAGCCTGGGCATAGGTCCTCCTCGGGTAGGACCTTTTAGGCATCCATTTCCACAATAGGGAGGTTTCATCTATATAGAAAATTTGTTTTGGCAAGTAATTTTCCTTCACAATCAGTTCATTTAGAATTTCCAAAAATTCTTCGGCTGCCTTCACATCAGCACTTGCAGACTCACCATTCACTCTCACACTATATAATGAAGAATGATTCTTGAATCATTTAAACCACCCAGAGCTAGCAGTAAGTTCGACACTGTAGTTGGCGCCAGCCTTTTCTTTCAACATCACAAACAAACTTTTTGCTTTGGCCATGATCATCATGGTGCTGAGAGGGATATGCTATGTCTGGTCTTCAGGTCATCAGAAGATTCTTCATGTCTGATATAGGCCTTTCTCAAATTTTTGTTAGTCTCATTGCCTTGAATGAAGCAGATCCTTTAACAGCTCCCATCAGTTTGTTCTTGCTCTTCAAGATCATAACCATAGTGGAATGGGACATGCCTGACTGGTGAACAATAACTAACACTGATTTTTCACTTTCACAGTCCTTAATCACTTTTAATTTAACTTTCAGGGCAATCATTCAAGGTGGTCTCTTACTGGCAAGATTAGAAGTAGATTTTATATGCTTAGTGGCCATGATGAGCAAAACAATGCGAGATTAAATCAAACACAGGAGAAAATGATGCAATCAAGAGACACAGTAAACATGAGATGTATGAAGCGGCTACCAGCCTAACATTGTATGATATTTTATAGCAAACATTTTTTTATAAGTAGAAAGAGTACACTCTGAAATAATGATAAAAAGTATAGTAAATACATAAACTAGTAGCATAGTAATTTATTATCATTATCAAATATTATGTACTATACATAATTGTATGTGTTATACTTTTATGTGACTGGCAGTGCAGTAGATTTGTTCACATCAGAATCACCACAAACACATAAGTAATGCATTGTACTGCGAAGTGATGATGGCTATGTCACTGGATGATAAAAATTTTTCAGCTCCATTATAATTTTAGGGTCTCCATTATGTGGGGTCCTCCATTGACTGAAACATCGTGATGTGGCACATAAATATGTATTACATATTTACGACATAACCTCAATGAAGCGGGTGGAAAGAAGAGGAGCTGATCTAAGTAACTCCAGAAAATGTTTTGACTGGATACTGTAAGACTAAAGGCAAAAAACTATTGTGAGTAAACACTGAACCCTACTTGGTAAATTTGTTTCTCACAAAGTATAGGCTGGCAATTCGTAAACAACTTTATATGTGTACTAGGATTGAACAAATAAGTAAATAGATTATAGATAATAAAAACCAGGTTACAAATCAATAAGGGGAAAGGCTAAAATAACCTTGTGTTGGATTACAGTAGGAGCTATCAGTATGAACTCATGTTTATTTAAACAAATAATTAGATAGGTCCAGAAAGAATTATAGACATGTGTATACACGTGAGTTAGTATACATACATATATTTCCAAACCCTGTCCACTCAGAGGACCTTGAAACAGAGACACTCTAGTAGCAACAAGCACACCTAGAGCCCAGATCTCGGTTTCTAAATACCTTTCTCCAATAAAAGAAACCAGGGCTCCTTGGAAAAGTGGTTAATTATAGAACTGGAGTAGGGAATATCAGATAAGCTTGAAGCATCCTGTACCCGGAACTAAAAAGTACTTAAAAAGGAGAAGAAAAAAAGAGGAAAGGGAGGGGGAGGGATGAAAAAGTAAACAAAGAAAAGAAAGAAAATGAAAACGAGGGGGAGATGTCAAAAAACACAGGAAGAGCTTCTAATTACCCAAAGCAGAGCGACAGAAATAAATAATGATGGTATTGCATTATAACCCATGAGTCCTTACTGATGTAAAGAAATAATAGAAATGATGACTAAACGGGGGCAAATTTCCCATATAGAAGAATTCCAACTAATAAGGGTAGATGGTCCCTGTCCCTTCTGGGAGGTGGATTTTAATTCTTTTCCCCTTTGAGTGTGGTCTGGGCTGAGTGATCCACTTCCAAAGAATAGAGCCTATTAGGGGAAAATTAATAACTTTACAGGGGACAAACATGATAGGTGCAATTTTAATCAAGTGATTAAGGTTAATAACATCATTAATGTCATGTTGATATTGTGTGCCTCTAATGTGATGTATTGCGATGAGTACTTCACCTTGTAGTATTCTTCTCCCAAACCTATAATTCCATTTTAATCATGAGAAAACATCAGAAAAAGCCAAACTGAAGGACATTCTATAAAATATTTGGCCAGTATTATTCAGAAGTATCAAGGTCATAAACATATAAAAAGATTGAGAAACTGTCACAGACTGAAAGAGACTAAGGGAACATGATAATTAAATGTCATGGGTACCGTGGGTTGGGCCCTGGAACAAATTGGTGAAATTTAAATAAATTCTGTGGTTTAGTTAATAGTATTGTATTAATGATAACTTCTTAGTTTTGACAAATGTGCCATAGTTATGTTAGATATTATATTAGGGGAAGCTGGGTGAGGGTATAATGGGGACTCTCTACTATCTTTGCAACTTTTCCGTAAAGCTAAAATTATTCCAGAGCAAAAAAAAAAAAAAAAAAATGTTTAAAGAGTGAAAAAAGATGTCTATGTAATTATACAGAGAAACTCCAAGACATAAGTGAAAAAAGCAAGGTGCAGAATGATAGGTAAAGTTTACTGGCTGGCTCTAAACTCTGAGACCAATTCTGGAAAGACACCCCTAAATTGGTAAGAGAGTTGCCTCAAGGAGGGTGAGTGAGTGGGATGGGGACAGGAGTGAGAGGGAGACTTTGCTCTGGAACTTTTGCATCTTTTGAATTTTATACCACGTGCAAAAAAGTAAATTAAAAAGTGGGTAAGAGAAAAATGCCTTTTGTCAAAGGTACCCATAAAAATCCCTTAATACAGGATTATGGAAAAAATTATTTTTGAAAATTAGGTTGGAAGAAGAAGCTGGCTTGAACTTAAGAGCCACGATGTTCACATTCAGGTCGCTGAGAAGGGGCCTTCTGAGAAACCCGTGAGCCTGAGGGAAGCAGGGCATGCACAGTGCACCTTCACCTCCACAGACACCACAAGGCACGGGTCTCAGCTCTCTTTCGCTGCCCTTTTTCCTCACTGGCTTTTTCTTCCTGAACAGGTTTAGTTGAATTCACTTAATTTGCCACTCTTTTGGTCAGCACTTCCTGTACTCTGCTTCTCTTTTCTTTAGAACACTCACATTGGATAACACTGACATCGCATTATCTATTTACTTGTTCTGGTTATACAGGATATTGCTGCATAATAAAACATCCCAAACCTTAACGAGACAACCTCATTTTGTTATGCTTACGGATTCTGTGGGTCATGCATTTGGACAGGGCACAATAAAAATGAATTGTTTCTGCCCCATCCTGGCTGGGTCTCGAATGGAGGTGACTCCAATGGCTGGGGGCTAGAATCATGTGTCTAGTATCTGCTCGGAATGATTGGAAGATGATGCTCACTTGGGACTGTGAATGGAGCATCACCAGGTGGCCCTTCCACCTGGTTTGAGCTTCTCAGAGCACTTACAGGCATGTCCTGGAAAGGAGTGCCTGAAGAGTAAGCGTTCCAAGAGAACATGGCCTTTTATGACCTAGTCTTGGGGGTCACTTCTGCTATTCTCTATTGGCTGAAGCAGTCACATGCCTGCTCAGGTTCAAGGGCGGGTGGGCATTGAGTGCACCTCTCCCTGGGCAGGGGAGGGGGTGTCGAAGAATGTGGTGCCATGTTTTAAAAGTGCCACACTTGTTTATATTCTGTCTCCTTTCTATGAAGGCAGGACTTTCTCAGTTTTGTTTCTCACTGTGTCCCTTTTAGACACACAAGTAAATGCTTGCTGTTTAATGACCATGTTAAGAAAGTGTCATTTTCCCTTCTTTTAAAAGTTTTTATTAAGAAAACCTCTCAAATATCTCTGTGGAGATGACTGGATGACCCACCCATCTCACTTCTTCTGAAACACACATGCTGAAAACAGAGTCTCTCTTCCCACAGCTCCCAGTACTCCCTCCCTTGCTGCTTCCCAGCACCACGGTCCTGCTGGAAACTACGAGCTGTTCCAGACACTACTGGGCCTGCTGGGGAATGTGTGCACCCTATGCATTCCCAGGACCAAGCACTATGCATGTGCTGAGAAGTGTCAAGCAAATATGGTGCCCTCTGGGTCTGCAGTGCTTTCTAGGTCTTCCCGCTAATGCCAGCCATCCATACCAAACCCTGGAGCATGAGTTCCTGGGACCTCACAAGTTAAAAGAGCTCAGAGACCTTCTAGAATGAGAATATTCCCCATAATGATGATCTAGCTTGAGTTTCACTGAATCCTGGTCTTTTTGTCCAAGACCCATAGCCTCTCTACATACCCTAGCACCTTGATGTAAGTGGAACAAGAATTTGTCATTTTGAGGACAGCCAGGCTTTTTAAAATCATGACACATTGTTCCACTTTGGGAATGCCTCTCTGCCATTGTGTGCTATCTTTTTGGGATGGAAAATCCAAGTTATCTGTCCTTCTGCTATAGAAACTAGACCACCCATGGTGGTCCCTCCACTGGACACTTCTCTCCCCTCTCCAGACTGCCAAGGGCCAGGCTTGCAACCTTTATGTAAATGGTCAATATATCTGTTAGGGGACCCATACATAGCTGGTCGTACATCTTGAGGGCAGTGACATGGGATGGAAAAACGGCTAAAGCCACTCTGGCAGTAGCTCCGAGGCAGGACTGTTGAGCAGTTTTTACTATTTAGGCTCTCACAGAGGGGCCAGATTCCAGTGTGTTACAAAACTGGGTCTTCTCCTCCCTTTAATCCTGTAGCTTTTCTCACACCCTTCTAATAACACTGCTATTGCTTGAGATGTGAGCTGGGCTCAGTCTTGTTGCTTGCTACCAAAGAAGCCTGACTGACATGCTGTGGTCCTAATCAGTTGAGATTAGATTAGAGATTCCTTATAGCCCTAGGGCTAGTTTAGCATCTGGTTACCTGGGAGGGGTATAAACCAGGAGTATAAGTCTGGCTCTTGGAGCCTGCTGCCAATGCCAGAAAGCATCAAAACATTAAGGCCTTGAGCGGGCAATGTCAGGGACACCTTGGGAGATGGTGGGGCTGCCCAACCCCTGATCCTCAAGATTCAGCTGGTGTGCTACACAAGCATGGAACAGTCACTGGTGGACAGCTATGTCTTCCACAAGGCCTCCTATTTGACCCATTGCTATATCTACCTGGTTCCTGCATATGTACCTTTTGGACTCAGGCCTCCTCCTTGATTTGGGGACACTTTATTATGTGCTTCTCTGGTCAGCATTCTCCTCAGTACTAGATACTGCACACACCAGATTAGGAGACCTGCCCATCTGTTTCATCCTAGAGTTACCCTTGCTGAATGAGCTGTCTCCTCTGCTTCTAGACATTTACAAGGGCATTCCAGGCCATGTACGTTCACAAGAAGTGATGAGAAAGAGGGAGCCCACAGGTACTAAAGAGAGAAGGCAAGCAGTGGGGTTAGTAGGGATGGGGCAGAAGTCATGAAGGGAAGGAAGGGTGAGAAGGACATTGGGAACCCTTGTCATTCTTTTGGTTCCAGCATTTGAACCTTCTTTCTCTAAGATGACCCCTTTACCTTATAAGGTTGACTAACCTCTGGTTATAGATGCTGAAAATACCAGACACTGGCTTTCTATAGCTCATTTAGACCCTGACAAAGGCTGCCATGGACTGAATTGTGTTCCTTCAAAATTCATATGTTGAAACCCTGACTGTATTTTGAAATAGAGGCTATAAGAAAGTCATTAAGGTTAAATGAAGTCATAAGGATGGGGCACTGATCAAATAGGATTAGTGTCATTATAAGAAAAGACACCAGAGAGCTCTCTTTCTCTCTAGACAACCCCCTGCCCTTACAGTGTGTACAAAGGTGAGGTTATATGAGGACAGAACAAGATGGCAGCTACCTACAAGCCAGAAAAAAAGGCCTCACTAAAAATTGATAATGATGGTACCTTGAACTTGGACTTCTACCTCCTGTGGGGAAAATAAATGTCTGTTGTCAAAGTTACTTAGTCTATGGTATTTTGTTATGGCAGGGGCACATAACCCAAGCTCCATCAGTTAGGTAGACCCATGCCTATTTCACCAATCAGAGCATGTGATAAGGAGCTGGGTTTGGCAAATTCCTTTTGGCAGCCACGTTGACTAATATGCCCAGCCCCAATGGCAGCTTTCAGGGTCCCGTGTGGCTGGTGTCAGCAGGATTAGGGATCTTGTATGTCTCCAAAGCTGTGTCCTCACCAGACTAATTCTTTGGGGGATGTTCTGGGTAGCCTATAAGCCTGATTATGTGATCCTTTCAGAGAGTCTGCAAGCCAATCAATAAAGCCCTTTTAAAACAAAGCAAGCCATTTACTGTAGTATAGCATATCACAAGCATATAGCTTGCCGGAGTTTTACAAAATAACTACACCACATAATGAATGAGCATTCAGACCAAAGAACGAAACATTAACGCCTGGGAAGATTTTTTCCTTTCTCTGTCCAGTCGCTACCATCCTCCTGAGGGGAACCAGAGTCCTGACTTCTGATAAACACAGTTTAGTGGATCACAAAGAGTATGTTCTTTTGTAGCTGGCTTTTATTGCTCAACATTATTTTTTGTGAAGTTCATAGATATTGTTGCATGAATCAGTAGATCATTCTTTTTTGTTGCTGCATATTATTCCTTTGTATGAATCTACCACAATTTATCTGTTGCTGGGCATTTAGGGGTTTTCCATTAGGGTCTATTACAAATAGTGATGCTATGAATATTACTGTGCATTACTATCTTTGTTGAAAATATGTAAGCATGTCTGTTATACCTCGGAGTGCAGTTGTTGGGTATGTACACGTTCACCTTTGGCAGATAATGCCAAATAGTTTTCTAAGGTAGTTTTACCAATTTATACTCCCACCAGAAACAGTAGAATTCCTTTTTGCTCCACATCCTCTCCAGCATTTGTAATTATTTGCCTTTTTGTATTTTAGCCACTATTGTGATTGTATTTATTGGCCATTTGAATATATTTTTTTAACAGCCTGTTTAAATATTTTTCCCATTTAAAATTTGTATTGTCAGTATTTCTCTCATTGATTTCTTTATGTATTTGAGATACGAGTCATTTGTTAGATAGTGTACTGCAAATATCTTCTCCCACTTTGATTTAGGGTATGAGATGGTAGGCAAATATTTTTCCTATTAGGACAGTTAATGACCCAAGACCACTTATAAAAAAGACAATCTTTCCCCACTAAGCTGCAGGTCACCTTTGCCATAAATTCTCTATTTTGTTTCAATGATCCTTTGTCTATCTGTATGCTCATATCGCACTTAATATTTTTGCAATTTTTTATTATGGTAAAATAGAACATAAAATTTACTATCTTAATAATTTTAAGTGTACAGTTCAGTGATATAAGTACATTCATATTGTTGTATACTCATAACTACCATTCATCTCCAGAACTCTCCATCTTTCTAAACTGAAAGTCTATACCCAATAACTCTATACACATTAACCAGTAACTCCTCATTCCCCACTCTCTTCAGCTGCTGGCAACCACCATTCTACTTTCAAGCTCTGTGACTTTGACTACTCCAAGGGCTGCATATAAGTGTCATCATACAGTATTTGTCTTTTTGTGAATGGCTTATTTCACTTAGCATAATGTACTCAAGTTTCATCCATGTTGTCAGAATTTCCTTCCTTTTTAGTATATTAATATTCCATTATATGTACCACATTTTGCTTATCCATTAATTCATCAATAGACACTTGGGTTGCTTTCACATTTTAGCTTTATGAATAATGCTGTTATGAACATGGATGTACAAACATCTCTTTGAGATCCTGTTTTCAGTTCGTTTGAGTGTATACTCAAAAGAGGAATTGTTGGATCATTTGGTAGTTCCATTTTTAATTTCTTGAGGAAACACCATACCATTTTCCATGGTAGTTGTACTATTTTACATTCTCACCAACAGTGTGCAAAGGTTCCAATTTCTCCATATCTTTGCCAACATTTGTTATCTTCATTTTTTAAATAATAGTTATCTTAATGGATGTGAGGTTCATTATTAGTGTATAGAAATACAATTACTTTTGTATCTAGCTACTCTGATGAATTTGTTAGCACTGCCAGTTGTTTTTATTTTAATGGAATCTTTACGGTTTTCTACATATGAGATCATTTCATCTGCAAACAGAGATAATATTACTTCTTTCAATTAGGATGCTATTTATTTGTTTGTTTGTTTGTTTGTTTGCTTAATTGCCTTGGCTAGGACTTCTAGTATTATGCTCAATAGAAGAGATGAAAATGGGCAACCTTGTCTTGTTCCTGATCTTAGAGGAAAAGCTTTCACTCTTTTATGCTAAGCATGATGTTTGCTGTGGGTTTTTCATATATAGATTTTATTATGTTGAGGTACTTTTCTTCTATTCCTAGTTTGTTGAGTGTTTTTATAATGAAAGGGCATTGAATTTTGTCAAATGCATTTTCTACATCAATTGAGATAATCACGTGATTTTTTCCCCTCCTTCATTCTGTTAGCGTGGTATAATTTTTTTTTTTATGCTGAACCATCTTTGCATTCCAGTAATATGTCCCATTTGGTCACAGGGTAGAATCCTTTTAAAATGCTACTGAATTCAGTTTGCTAGTATTTTGTTGAGGATTTCTGCACTGATGTTCATGAGGAATACTGGTTTGTAGTTTTCTTTTCTTGTAGTGTCTATGGCTTTAGTATCAGGGTTATGCTGGCATTCATAGAGTGAGTTAGGAAGGATTCTCTCCTCTTTGATTTTTGGAGAAGTTTGAAAAAGATTGGTATTAGTTCTTCTTTAAATGTTTATAGAATTCACCAGTAAAGCCATCAGATTTAGGGCTTTTCTTTGTCGGGAGATTTTTGATTACTGACTCAATCTGGATACTAGTGATAGGTCTATTTAGATTTTCTATTTCTTCATGTTTTAGTCTTGGTAAATTTTGTGTGACTAGGAATTTGCTTATTTTTGTCTAGGTTATTCAGTTTTTCGGCATTCAATTGCTCATAGTATTCTCCTATAATCCCTTTTATTTCTTTAGTATTGGTACTAACATCCCCATTTTCTTTTCTGGTTTTAGTAATTTAATTTGTGTCTTCATTTTTGTAGCTTTATAATAAATCTTCATGTCATCTCAGTTTGTTCTTCATTATTATTGTCCTGGCTATTCTTAGGCCTTTGCATTTCAGTATAAATTTGAGAGTTGGTTTCACGATTTACTCCAAAAATCTGCTGGGATTTGGATTGGAATGGCATTAAATAAATAAATCAATTTGAAGAAACTTGACATCTATATAAGACTTCCACCTGCTCCCCCCACTCTGGCTGTTAGAAACAACTTATCTGCTTTCTGTCACTGTAGTTTTTGCCTTTTTTAGACTTTCATACAAATGGAACCATACAGTATGTAGTCATTTGTGGCTGGATTATTTTAGCCTGTATAATGCTTTTGAGATTCATTCATGTTCTTGCATTCTTTGTTAACACTGAGTAATATTCCATTGTACAGATATAACACAATATGCTTATTTATTAACCAGTTGAGGGGACCTTGAGTCATTTCTCAGTTTTCTGTTATTGTGAATAAAGCTTCTCTGAAAGCTTTATTTATGATAACAATATTAAAAATATATATAATTAGACATATAAAAATTATATTTTTAAAATTGATATTTAAACATATATTATATAAAATTATGGTATATAAAATATATAAAATTAAACATAATACATAAAATATAAAAATATATCATATAAATCTATATGATATATTGTTAAAGCTTTATTCTAAATAACAACACATGTATACGTCTTTGTATGAACATGTTTTCATTTCTCATGAATAAACACCCAGGCCTGAGATCTGAGTCATATGTAAGCATATCTTTATAGGAAACTGAAAAACTGTTTCCCAAGTGGCTGTACCTTTTGCATTTCTACCAGCAATTTATGAGGGTTCCAGGTGCTTCAGTCTTTTCCAGTACTATGTAGTATCAGTGTTTTTAATTTCAGTCATTCTAGAGGTTGTGTAGTAGTATCTAACTGTGGTATTAACTTGCATTTTTACAAATGCTAATAATATAAACGCTCTGGTTTTTCCTTTTCTTTTTTTTCCCAATTAAAACTTTTAAAGCTTTTTATTTTGAAATAGTTTTAGATTTACAGAAGAGTTGTAAAGATAATACAGAGAGTTCCTATATACCACTCTCACAATTTTCTTTAATGTTAACATCTTACATAGCTATGGTACCTTTGTCAAAACTAAGAAATTTACATTGGTCCAATACTCTTAACTAAAACACAGACTTTATTCATATTCCACCTGTTTGTCCACTAATGTTCTTTTTCTGTTCTAGAACCCAACCTAGAATATGACATAACATTTAATTATTATGTCACCTTAGTCCCTTCCAATCTGTGATGGTTTTTCAGTCTTTCCATGTTTTTTATGACCTTGACACTTTTAAAGAGTACTCGGTCAGGTATGTTTGTAGAATGTTATCAGTTTGGGTTCATATGATGTTTTCTCATGATTATGTGGATTATTAAAAGAACACTACAAGATTGTAAAGTGTTGTAAGCTACTTATCACATGATATCAGAGGGTACATAATATCAGCATGACTTATTGTGATATTAGCCTTGATCCCTTGGTTTAAGTTGTGTCTGCCAGATTTCTTCACTCTAAAGTTACTATTTTTTCCATACTCTATTAATTAGGAGTGAGTTACTAAGTCTAGCCCCTAATTCAGGGGAATAGAATTAAGTTCCATCTCTTAATGCGGTGTATCAAAGAATATGAGGACATATGTTAAAACCACTATAGTAATTAATAAATATTATGATTGAAGTATTTGAGAGTAGAAAAATATCCTGTTTCCCCTAAAAGTTTTGCCAATTAATTTTAGCTTACAGCAATTTTTAAGACAGTGTTCTAGTGGTGGTTTTTTATTTCCCTCATTCCTTCTACATTTACTGTTTAGAATTCTTTTGGTGGAAATTTGTCCATTCTCTCCTCTTATATATTTATCTAAATACTTATTCCTATCAATAGGAACTCATGGATACCTATATTTATTCTTTGAGTTACACCCCAACACCATTGTTATTTATTTTATTTTCAAATTGTTCTAGCTTTGGCCATTGGGAACATTTGGATTAGTCCCTGTGTCCTTTTGACATGCTCCCATTGTGTTTTTTTTTTTTAAATTTATTTTCTGGCATTATAAGATGCTCCAGATTTTATTTTGATTAGTGGTTATATAATATACTATATCTTATTTTGTTCTTTTATTTTTAACCCATTTTGTCTTTGTATTCAAAGTGGGCATGTAGTTGGTTCTTGTTTTAAAAAAATCCGACATGAAAATCTGTTAATTGCCATTTGCTATTGTCTCATCTATTCCTGTTTGCAAATCATGTGAGTAAATAAGAAAAAATTTCCCAAACAGATCCACAGGGGCATATTAATAAATGCTTGGAGTCAAATGGTTCCACAAAGTGTGAAACAAAACACACAAATTTCCCTGTCCCAGAGTCCCAATGCCCAGCAGCTTTATATGGTTCAGAGACATTCAAGAGGTAAGAAATTGTTTCTCAATTTCAAACATGTCTGTGCAAAAGGGAGACAAGGAATCCTCCTTTGTCTCCTCTTCCTCCTTTGTGTCTTCCTCTTCCTCCTTCTTACTTATTTAACAAACCCACTTAAAACATCATCCTGCCCTGCTTGTGTGTGTGTGTGTGTGTGTGTGTGTGTGTGTATGTAACATAAATTTACCCTCTTAACAATTTTTAGGTGTATAGAACAGTATTGTTAACCATATGCACATTGTTTTATAATAGATCTCTAGATTTTTTTTCCTCTTGCCTAACTGAAACTCTATATCCATTGAACAATTTCCGGTTTCTGTCTCCCCCAGTCCCTGGCAACCACCATTCTATTTTTCTGTTTGTATGAATTTGATGACCATAGATACCTAAGCTAGATGGAATCATGCAGTATTTTTCTTTTTGTGATTGGCTTATTCTATTTAGCACAATGTCCTCAAGATTCATCCATGTTATAAGGTATGACAGGATTTCCTCTTTTTTGAATCATCATCATCATCATCATCATCATCATCATCATCATTATCATCATCATCCATTCATCATGGACATGATCCTGGCAGGGAAGTGAGACTGGAGAACTTGACAGATCTCACCATCACCAATGACAACAACCTCAACTGTGACCTGTCTGACATCAAAGATGTCTTTAAGAAGATGTGGAGCCCCAGTTTTACCCTCTTCAAGAACTTAAGTGGTATCTACTCTCTGGCTTTCCACCACAGCCAGTCAGCTTTGCACACTGCTTCTGAGGATGGCACACTCAAGCTCTGAAACCTGCAGAAAGCTGTCCCAGCCAAGAAGAATGCTGCACTAGATGTGGAACCTACTCACACCTTCCAGGCTCACAGGGGCCTGTGTTGGCAGTAGCCATGGGCAACAACAGCGATTACTGTTACAGTAGTGGGGCAGATGCTCATAGCCACAGCTGCAAGGTTCCAGACCTTAACATGGACCCCTACGATAGTTACAAACTGAGTGTGCTGAGCCACATCCTGGAGGACCATGGGGATGCTGTGTGGGGCCTGGACTTCAGTCCCACCTCCCAGCACCTGGCCTTGTGCCCCACCAATAGCACTGTCTGCATCTGGGACTCCAGTAGCAGCAGCCTGACCTGTCTCTGTACCTTTCCTATAGCCAGTGATCATGGGATCCCTGACTCAGTGGCCTTTACTAGCACTGAGCCTGCCCACACCATAGCCTCATTCTGCTCTGGCAACATTGTTCTGTATGACCTGGAGGCTGGCAGTGCCCTCCTCATGCTGGAGTCCTAGGGGAGCAGCAGCTCAACCCAAATCAACCAGGTGGTGTCATCCAAACCATCCTCTCACCATCACTACCCATGATTACAGAGGCATTGGCTTTCTGGACAACTGGACAGGGAACTGTGTGCAGTCTGTGGGTGCTCACCTGGACTTGGTCACCTGCCTGGCCAAAGATATATTCCTGATGTCAGAAAGCCACAACTGCTCCCTGTGTCTGTGGAGCCTGGACAACAAAATGTGAGTGCAGGAGATTATGGCCCATGGCTCAAGAAGCACTAGGAGGCCATGCATGCTGTTGGCTGACACCTCAGCAAGGCCCTCACTGTCAGTGCAGTTGCCAATACCCTGGCCAAGGTCTTTGTAAAATACCCACTTGGCCCCACCCTGGCCTGGGAGCAAGGAAGGCAGATGAGTTTGAGGTGACTCCTAGCCTCAGTCTAGAGGCCCAGAGGCCCAGCCTCTTCTTGCCTATCTTGGAACCTGGTAGTGCTAAAGGCCCTTTCCCCAGGAGGCCCACCCTCATAGCCTGCCCTTCCCCTAGCTTCTCAGCCTGGGGAGTTGCCTCCTTCAGGAATCATAATGGCCTCTGGGAGTTTCTTCTCTGCCCTGACACCCATTCCTAAGCTCTGAGTTGCCTTCTAGGGGCAACACAACCAAGGCTGGATGTATTTGGGGATCAGCTTTTCCAAGACACCAAGGTGCCAAGTTCTTTCTTTGAACACCCTAACCTATCCTCTCTATCTTCCTAGACCTGAGTGGGAACCGTGCTGAGAGGAACCCCAGATGCCCCTGCCCTGGGTCTGATGGAAAGCTATGGAGCCAGCTGGACCCATGCCGTCCTCAGTAGATGTGCTTGTCCTGGCTCACCCTGGAAGCACATCTACCCACCCCTCCAGTTCTCTCAACACAGCTTTCCAGACGGCCTCTGGAGAGGTGCTGGCCCCTACCTCCCCTAACATTCTTCCAAGAGCAGCCCTTCCCCTCATGCAGTCACCCATGAGGAGAAATGGCCTTTTCTTGACCCTCTTTGAGGCATGAAGGGTGGAATGAGTTCCCTTGTGTCCCCCATAACTCCCTGTATATCTGTATAAATAATTGGAATTTTAATGGAGCTCCACCCCCATGCTGTTATCACTATATGATAGCCTGTCAGTCTCCTCTCCTGACTCTCCACTCTCTACCTCTATTTATTTCACTCTTTTTTCTTGGTTCCACCCTTAGCCCTCAGGCTCTGTGCCCTCAGGCTCCCTTCCAGATTCCTATTTATAAGCTCCGTTTCCTCTCTCTTGGACTGGTGTGTGAAACTTGTATCAATAATCCCTTCAGAGAAAAAATATATGTCATTGTATCTCTACATATGTATATTGTATATATACATACATATATATCATATTGTATGTATATATCATATTTTTTCATACATTCTCTGTCCCAGAATATCACATAACATTGTCGTTGTGTCTCCTTAGTCCCTTCCAGTCTGTGTTGATGAACACTTTGTGTTGTTTCCATATCTTGGCTATTGTGAATAGGGTTGCTACATGGGAGTGCAGATACCTCTTAAGATCTTGAGTTCAATTTTATTGGATATATATTCAAAAGTGGGATTACTGAATCATATGGCAATTCTATTTTAAGAATATCCATATTGTTTTTTTTTATAACTGTGGCACCAACATTATATTTTCATCAACAATGAACAAAGGATTCCAATTTCTCCATAACCTCACAAACACTTGTATCTTCTTTTTCATAATAGCCATCTCAACAGGATTGAAGTATTATTTCATTGTGGTTTTATGTGTATTTCCTTGATGATCAGTGATGCTGAGCATCTTTTTATGTGCCCGTTGTCCGTTTGTACGTCTTTGGAGAAATATCTGCTCAAGTCCTTTGCTCATTTTTAAATCAGGATTTTGTGGATGTCAGAAACATGATGGAGTGAGAGACGTCCCTAGATCTCTCCCTTTGAAACAATAAGCTGAACATCTAAAACTCAACAAAAAACACCCAACCTACACACCAACACTTCTGAGCATGGGATCTGGGCATAAGAGCTACCACAGGTCAGACCCCGAAAGTGGGGTGGTAGACTGGGAGAAACAAAGAAGCTTCCTTGCGCAGCTGGAGCTCCCTGCAAGAGGAAGGGGAGAGGAGAAGAAGGTGTGGTGAGTTCCCTGAGCAGCCTGCCTGGGAGAGCTGTGAGCTCCAAGCAGCAGCAGTGCCCAGGGATCAGGGCAGAAAGCAGAGAAGTGGGGATGGCAGAGAAGCAACGGTTGATTATTGTCAGCTGCAGTTGCAAAACGCGAGGCTGAGCCACAGCCCCCAAGCCCCAACTCAAAAGGCCCCTCCCCCCCATCCTTCAAGACAGAACACCACGAAGCCCCAGGGAAATACGAGCAAATGCTACCGAGACTGTTGCTAACACTGACAGCAGCAGGTGTGATTGAATATTTATAAGGGGAAAAAAAAGAGCATTATTAAGACTTTATATAAAGCAGGTACCCAAGAGGCTTAGACACCACCTACTGGAAACCAAAAGAAAAACGCCGTCTTTACAACAGGCTAAAGAGATACTTTTATATAATAAATCTTCTTTCTGGTAAATCAGCATTTTGTTGGTTTGCAGTTGAGTTGTAGGAGTTCCTTACAGATAACTGCTTATCAGATATATGGTTTGCAAGTATTTTATCCCAATCCATAGGTTGCTTTTTCATTCTGTTGTTTTCTTTGCTGTGAAGCTTTTTAGTTTGACATAGTCTCACTTGTTTATTTTAGCTTTTGTTACTTGTGCTTTTAATATCATAACCAAGAAATCACTGCCAAGACCAATTTTATGGAGATTTTCCCTTTGTGTTCTTCTAGGAGTTGTATAATTTCAGGTCTTTCATTAAAGTCTTTAATAAATTTCGAGTTGATTTTTGTGTATGGGGTAACGTAGGGGGTCCAATATTATTATTATTATTTTTTGCATGTGGACACTCTGATTCCCCACATCATTTCTTAAGGAGACTATCTTTGTCCTATTGTGCTTTTGGAATCCTTGTCAAAGATCAGTTGGCCATATATTTGTGGATTTATTTCTGAGCTCTCTCTTTTGTTCTATTTGTTTATTTACCTGTCTTTATGCCAGTACCATACTATTTTAATTACTATAGTTTTGTAATATGTTTTGAAATCAGGAATGAGATGCCTCCAGTTTTTTGTTCTTTCTCAAGACCATTTTGGCTATTCTGGGTCTTTCATGGTTCCATATAAATTTTATAACCGCTTTTTATATTTCTGTAAAAAATGTTATTTTGATGGGAATGAGTCTCCAGATCACTTTGAACTTTTTCACAATATTAAGTTTTCTAATCTGTGAACATGGGATGTCTCTCCATTTGCTTGTGTCTCATTTATTTATTTTCACAATATTTAATGGTTTTCAGTGTACAAGTCTTTTACCTCCCTGGTTCAGTTTATTCTTAGGTATTGTTTTTGATGCTATTGTAAATGAGATTGTTTTCTTAATTCCCCTTTTGAATGTTTCAGTGCTAATATATAGAAATGCAACTGATTTTGTTTTATTTTTGAGTAAAAATTTTATATATTTAAGGTATGCAACCTAATGACTTGCTATACATATACATGTTGAAATAATAACTACAGTCAGGCTATTTAACATATCTCCTCACATAGTTACCATTTTTTTTTATGACGAAAGCATCTGAAATATGCTCTTTTAACCAATTTACAGTATTTGGTACAGTATTATCACTACAGTCATCATGCTGAACATTTGATCTCTAGACTTATTCATCCCACATAACTGCAACTTTGTACCCTTTGACCAACGTCTCTCCATTCTTCTTACCTTTCCACCCCTGGCGATCACCATTCTACTTTCTGCTTGTGTATTTGTTCTTTTTAGATTCCACATATAGGCGAGATCATACAGGTTTTTTTTTTTTTCTGTGTCTGAAAGCTCAGGCAATAAAAGCAAAAGTAAACGAGTGAGACTACATCAAACTAAAAAGCTTCTACACAGCAAAGGAAACAATCAACAAAATGAAAAGGCAACCTATGGATTGGGAGCAAATACTTCCGAACTGTATGTCTGATAAGAGGTTAATGTCCAAAAAATATGAAGAACTCCTACAACTCAATAGCTAAGAAAAAAAAAAAACCTGATTAAAAAATTGGCAAAGGACATGAACAGATATTTTTAAAAAAAAAAAATACATAGAAAAATGGCCAAGAAGTATATGAAAAGATGTTTAATGTCTCCAATAATCAGGGAAATGCATATCAAATCACAATGAGATATCACCTCAATCCTATTAAAATGTCTATCATAAAAAATTAAAGATGACAGGTATTGATGAGTTTGTGAAGATATTGGAACCTTTGTACATCGTTGGTGGGAATAGAAATTGGTATAGACATTATGGAAAACAGTATGAAGTTTCCTCAAAAAAATAAAAGTAGAACAACCATGTGAGCCAGGAATCTCTTTTCTGGGTATATACTCGAAGGATATGAAATCAGTACCTCAAAGAGATATCTTCACTATCATGTTCATTGAAGTATTATTCACAATAGTTAAGATATGGAAACAACATAGGTATCTGTTCACAGATGAAAGAATAAAGAAATTGTGGACTTCTGTCAAGATAATGAAGTAGGTAACACTGTGCTCAAACAATGACCACAAAAAAATTACAGCTAAATTACAGAAGTATCATTGAAAACTGACTGAAGACTTGATATAAAGAAGAAGCCATGTCAAGACTGGTAGGAGGGGCAGAAATGTAAAATGGGCAGGTCTCACACTCACAGTGTGGCGGGTAAGAAACAGAAGAGATAACTCCCCTTAAGGATTGAAGGGTTCTAGCCCCACACGTGGCTCCTGAGCCCAAGGCACCATTGCCAGGAAGAGGAGTCCCCATAACTTCTGGCTGTGGAAATCAGTGGGAATTGTGGCTGAGTGAGATTGAGGGCTGCTGGAGACATAGGCACTCAAGTTTTAAAGGGACTATGCACAAACTCACTCACTCACAACACACTCTCTCTGAGTTGCAATATAGAGGCAGCAACTCAAAAAACACCAGGGACATATGGGGAGGAACTGAATTGACTACCTTCAGAGTGAGGGCTAGAGGGACAGGGGTCAGGACTCCTGAGACAGAAGTGCTAGCAGACAGCATTGTTCTTTTGTTCAGCCTCCCTACCTACCCAGCGTGCAGGAGCAGGTGGGTGACAAATTTGAATGCTCCATTAACCTGGCTAACACCATTCAGCCTTCTCTGGTGATTCCCTAAGACTCTGCACCACCCAACTTGTGCACCAGCCAGAACTTCTTTCAGTAATGGTTCGACACAAATGATCTGTCTCAGCTAGTCCTGCAGACTTTCCTAAAATCTCTCAAAGTTTCAGAAATCTCTAAGAAGCAGAGTCTGGCCTTGGGGTTCCCCATACCTCTTGCTAAGCTGCTTCAAGCTTGACACTAGTGTCACTCAGTATGCAGCTAGCCTCTCCCAGGCACCTCCAAGCCCAGCTCAAGGGGCAACCATCGACAGATCACTTTGTATTCTATACCAGTGTCTCCAGATTGGGCACAGGCAGTGGCTGACTTTGGCCTGCATCAGGGCCCTTCCCAAGAGACTCCAGAATAAACACATGCCCAGTGGCCAGCTTCGGACCATAGGACAGCACCACCCAATCAGCTCCACAAACAATACACTCAAAGGGTTGCCTTGGCAGGCATCCGAGCCCTGCTAAAGCAAATCTCATTCCATGGTATCTGCTCCTACAAAACAGCTCATCCATTATAATCATATCTAGTCCTCACAGCCTATCTGTCTGAGGGCTAATTCCTCCCATTGATGTAATAACAGCAATCAAGACTTGACTACAACAAGGGAAGCACAAATAACCCACATAAAGGACACACTTGGAGCATCTGGCTCTGGTGATCAGGGAGACTGTGGCACTGGGCCTTACAGGACAAATACTACATAAGACCACTCTGCCAAGACTGCAAGACAGCAGATCTACCTAATATACAGAAACAAACACAAGGAGTTAGCCAAAGTGAGGACACAAAGAAACATGTCCCATATAAAAGAATAGGACAAAACTCCAGAAAAAGAACTAAACAAAATGGAGATAAGCAATCTACCAGATACAGAGTTCAAGACAGTGGTTTTAAGGGTGGTCAATGGACTTAGGGGAAGAGTAGAAGAACTCAGTGAGAACTTCAACGAAGAGATAAGAAACATAAAGATGGCAATAGAAACCATAAAAAAGAATCAGTCAGGAATGAAGACTACAATAACTAAATGAAGAATACAGTAGAGGGAATCATCAGTAGATTAGATGAAGCAGAGGAACAAATCAGCGATTTGGAAGACAAGGTAGCAGAAAACACCCAATCAGAATGGCAGAAAAAAACAATGAGAAGAGTTAATGGACATCTGGGACAACATCAGGCATAACAACATTCACATCATAGAGTTACCAGGAGAGGAGAGAGATCAAGGGATTGAAAATCTATTGGAAAAGTGATGGAAAACTTTCTTAATCTGGTGAAGGAAATAGACATACAAGTCCAAGAAGTACAGAGAGTCCCAAACAAGATGAACCCAGAGAGGCTCATATGAAGACATAATAATTGAAACGCCGAAGATTAAAGACAAAGAGAAAATTAAAAGCAGCAAGAGAAAGGCAGTTAGTTACCTACAAGGAAGCTCCCATAAGACTGTCAGATGATTTCTCTACAGAAACTTTGCAGACCAAGAGAAATTGGCACAAAATGTTAAAAAAAAAAAAAAAAGGAGGACCTGCAACCAAGATTACTCTACCCAGCAAGGCTATCATTTAGAATTGAAGGACAAAAACAAAAAACAAACAAACAAACAAAAAATCGAAGGACAAATAAAGAGCTTCCTAGTAAAGAAAAAGCTGAAGTAGTTTATCACCACCAAGCTAGTATTACAAGAAATTTAAAGGGACTTCTTTAAGAAGAAGAAGAAAAAAGCTCAAAATATATGAATAATAAAAGGGCAATGACTACATACCTATCAATAATTACTTTATTTTTTAATTAATTAATATTTTATGGTGATATTGGTTAACGAAATTCAATAAGTTTCACCTGTACATTTTAACAGTAAGGCATATATATATTTATACTGTATGTTCACCTCCCATAGTTAGATTTCTTTCTGTCACCACATATTTGACCCCCTCACCCTGTCTACCTCCCCCCTCCCGCTTCCCCCTACTCTCTGGTAACCACTAGTCTATTGGCCATGTCCATGAGTCTCTGTTTGTTTGTCCTGTTTATTTGTTGCTTTTAGGTTAATATCCCACATATAAGTGATATCATGTGATTTTCAACTTTTTTGTATGGCTTATTTCGCTTAGTATGATTATTTCAAGGTCCATCCATGTTGTTGCAAATGGCAGTATTTCAAATCCAATAACCTATCGTAGGACACTTTGGTTGCTTCCATGTCCTGGTCACCATGAATAATGCTGCTATGAGCATCGGTGTGCAAATATCTTTTCAGATATGAGTTTTCAAGTTTTGGGGGTAAATACCCAGTAGAGGGATTACTGGATTGTATGGTAGATCAATTCTTAGTTTTTTGAGGAACCTCCATTCTGTTTTCCATAGAGGCTATATCAATTTACAGATCCACCAGCAGTGTATGAGGATTCCTTTTTCTCCATATCCTCTCCAACATTTGTGATCAATAATTACTTTAAATGTAAGTGGATTAAATGCTCCAATCAAAAGATATAGGTTGGCTGAATGGATAAGAAAACAAACCCACACACACATGCTGCCTACAAGAAATCCACTTGATCAAAAGGCATACAAAGACTAAATGTAAAGGGATAAAAAACAATATTTTATGCAAATGCAAACAAAAAAAGTTGAGGTAGCAATGCTTATATCAGACAAAATAGACTTTAAAACAATGTCTATAACAAGAGATAAAGAAGAATATTTCATGATAACAAAGGGATCAATCCAACAAGAGGATATAACTCTGTATATATTTATATTCCCAATGTAGGCACATCTAAATGTATAAAGTGAATATTTATGAACATAAAGAGAAAGACCTATAGTAATAGCCATAGTGGGGACTTTAAAACCTCAGTGGCATCAATGGATAGATCATCCAGACTGAAAATAAAATAGGAAGCAGCAGCTTTAAATGATACATTAGACTAGATAGATGTAATTGTATTTTTAGAACATTTCACCCCAAAGCAGCAAAATATACATGTTTTTCAAGCACACATGAAATATTTTTCAGGATAGATGTTAGGCCACAAAACAAGTCTCAGTAAGTAGAAGAACACTGAAATCATATCAAGCAACTTTTCCGATCACAATGATATGAAACGAAAAATCAATTACAAGAAAACTGAAAAACACAAAAAAATAGAGGCTAAATAACATGTTACTAAACAATGAATAGGTTAACAATGAGATCAAGAAAGAAATCATAAGATCTTTTTGAGACAAATGAAAATAAAAACACAATAACCCCAAATGTATGGGACACAGTCAAACAGTTCTAAAAAAGAAATTCATAGCAATACAGGCCTAACTCAAGAAACAAGAAAAATCTCAAATAAACTATCTAAACTTTCACCTAAAGGAACTGGAAAAAAAAAAAGAATATACAAAGCTCACAGTAAGTATAGGGAAGGAAATAATAAAGATCAGAGTGGAAATAAACTGAATAGAGTCTAAAGAAAAATAACTATAGAAAAGATCAATGAAACCAAGAGCCGGTTCTTTGAAAAGATAAACAAAATTGATAACCCTTTAGCCAGATTCATCAAGAAAAAAGAGTAAAATAAGAAATGAAAGAGAAGTTACAACTGACACAACAGAAATACAAAGGATTATTTAAAAAATACCATGAACAATTATATGCCAACAAATTGGGCAACCTGGAAAAAATGCATAAATTCCTAGAAACATAACATACAAGCTTCCAAGACTGAATCAGAAAATCTGAACAGACCAATAAATACTAATGAAATTGAATTGGTAATCAAAAACTCTCAAGAAATAAAAGTCTTGGACCAGATGGTGTCACTGGTGAATTTTACCAAATATTCACAGAGGAATTAGCACCTATCCTTTTCAAACTCCTCCCAAAAATTGAAGAGGAGGGAGGTCTCCCAAGTTCATTTTACAAGGCTAGCATTATCCTGATTCAAAAATCAGACAGATGCTACAAAAACGGAAAATTTGAACATAAATGTGAAAATCTTCAATAAAATATTAGCAAACTGGTCAGAAGCATGGCAACATGAGGGGTCCCCTTTATCTCTCCCCTTGAAACTGCACCAAATTGTAGAGCTATAATTTAATAGAAGTTTCCCAGCCTAACACACAAACACTTCTGAGAGATCTGTGCATCCAAGCATCTGAAGGTAGGTGAATGGAGACAAAGAGGGGATGAGGGTAAGGAGAAGAGCAGAGATGGGTGCTGTGGATACAGCCTGGAGCTTGCTGCAGGACTAAGGGAAAGGGGAGGAATTAGGTTGCAGAGTGGACTCTCTGTAGCCCCATTGCAGAGTGGACTCTCTGTAGCCCAAGCATTCCCACCTGAGAGATCAGCATATATTACCATGAAATCTAGTAGTGATCAAGATAGAGACAAAATACAGAGGCGTGATAGCTGTGTTCTAGCAGCCACCTTTGCCAGGCAGAAAGCAAAGTCACGGAGCCTGGCCACCTCTGTCCAGAGCTAACAGACCCCAGAAGAAACTGTAGTAGTGAGTATCAGGCTACGGAGCAGAGTGTCTGCGGCCCCAAGAATTGAGGAGTCCGCTCCTGAGTGGCAGACACACACTGCAGCTAATCCCAATGACAGGATAAAGATACAGGGGTGAGGGAGCTGAGGTCTGGAAGCTGCTATTATTGGGAGGAAAACAAAGCCACAAACACACCAGCAGCCTCTTCCACTCCATCCCACTCCTACCTATTGAGGCTGATCCTAGCAGAGGCGCCTGGGACTTCTCAAGCACCACAACACTGCATCTGGCTGCTGAGACAGCATTGGAAATTCAGGGGCTCTCAGGGGCTTGGAACCCCATTGTCCACCACATTCTCCCATGGCAAGGAGAGCCCTGGTACTGAGGCGACCTGGTCACAAGGGAGACACCCACTTCCCCAGGGAATAAAGGGCATTTTTTTACCCGGCAGAAGTCAGGAGACCCAGGCAGTACAGGAAGCTTGTGCGCCACCTACTGGAAAACAAAAGAAAAATCTCTTCTTATCAACCTGCTAAAGAGGCATCACTCTTAATAATAATGAAGTTTTTAAAAAGCAGAGTTTATTCCCCTAAATGCCCAGGCACAGAAACAATCCATCATATACCATGAATAACAAAGGTAACAAGGCTCAGTAAGAAAATGAAAAATTTCCAGAAAATAAACTTAAGACATAGAAATATGTGATTTAAATGACAGAAAATTAAAGATCACAGTTCTGAAAAGCTCAACGAGCTGCAGGAAAACTCAGATAAGCCATTTAATAAACTCAGAAATAAAATCAATGAACAAAAGGAATACTTTATCAAAGAGACTGAAACTTTAAAAAAAAACAAATAGAAATTTTGGAGCTGAAGAACTCAATAAAGGAGATGAAGAATGAACTAGAAAGCATAGGAAACAGAGCTGATCAGATGGAGGAAAGAATTAGTGATATCAAAGACAACAATCTAGAAACGATGCAGATGGAAGAAGAGTAAAAGAATGGAAGAACTACAAGAACTAACTGACTCCATCAGAAAGAACAATGTGAGAATAATAGGTATACTAGAAGGAGAAGAGAGAAAGAAGGGGACACAGGGTCTAGTTAAACAAATAATTGATGAGAACTTCCCAAACCTATGGAAAGAATTGAATCCTCAAATCCAAGAAGCAAACAGAACATCCATTTATCCTAATCCCAAAAGGCTTTCTCCAAGACACATTATATTAAAACTGTCAAGAATTAATGACCAAAAAAAAAAAAAAAAAAAAAAAAAGAATTCTCAAGGTAGCTAGGGAAAAAAAGATGGTAACCTATAAAGGAAATCCCATTAGATTATCAATGGATTTTTAAGCAGAATCTCTACAAACTAGGAAGAACTGAAATCAAATATCCAAATTATTGAAAGAAAGAAAATTCCAGCCAAGAATAATATATCCAACAAAGTTCTTTAGATATTAAGGAGAAATAAAGTCCTTTTCAGACATACAGAAGCTGAGGGAATTTTTCCACCAAAAGGCTTGAATTACAGGAAATACTGAAGGGGGATATTCTACCTGAAACAAAAAGACAATAAGAAATAAGACTATGAGTAGTATGACTAACAGACAGAAGCAGGAAATTGCAACCATTTTTTAGAATATGATATTATACACTTAAATGTTTATAATGGTTAAAGGTGGTTAAAATGCTTAAAAAAAGAAGATAATACCTACTGCAACTTGGAATTGAACTCAACATAGAGATAATTTGTGACATCAAAAACAGAAAAGGGGTAGGGAGATAAGACACATGCAGAAGAAAAAGGACTACTGTATATATGAAACTTTCCTTTTCATAAACGTAATGGTAACCACACACAAAATCCAGAACTGAGACATATAACATTGAAAAAGAGGAAACAGAAAAAAAATCATAAAATGCCACCAAACTAAAATAACAGACACAGGGGCAAAGAAACAATAGAGACACTAAGCTAACAGAAAAAAAAAAAAAAAGATAAAACGGCTGTAGGAAAACCGCATATATTTATAATTTACTCTAAATGTAAATGGACTAAATTCACCAATAAAAAGGCACAGAGTAGCAGATTGGATGGAAAAACAAAACCCAAACATATGCTGCCTTCAAGAGACACATTTCAGCTGCAAGGAGAAATACAGACTCAAAGTGAAAGGGTGGAAAATGATACTCCAAGCAAATGGCATCTGGAGAAAAGCAGGTGTAGCTATACTCATATCTGATAAAATAGACTTCAAGATAAAAAAAGTAACAAGAGACAAAGTTGGACATTTTATAATAATAAAGAGAATAATACATCAAGAAGACCTAACACATTAATATTTATGCTACCAATCAAAATATATAAAGCAACTAGTAACAGAACTAAAGGGAGAAACTGACAAAAACAATCATAGTAAGAGACCTAAATACCCCACTGTTAGATATAGATAGGTCATCCAAACAGAAAATCAATAAGGAAATATTAGCCTTAAATGACACCTTTGAGCAATTGAACATAATCAACAGCCTTTAATCCCCAAATAGCCACTTATACATCCTTCTCTAGTACATATGAGACAGTCTCGAGGATAGACAATACATTGAGACACAAAACTAGCCTCAACAAGTCTAAGAAGATTGAAATCATACCAAGCATATTCTCTGATCATAATACTTTGAAACTGGAGATCAACTGTAAAAAGAAAGTGGGAAGAAGCACAAATACATGAAGAATAAACAATATGCTACTGAAAAATGACTGAGCCAGAGAAGAAATAAAAGAGGTCAAGAGATACATAAAAACAAATGAGTATAAGATTATAATATATCAAAACTTTTGGGACACGGCAAAAGCAGTAATAAGAGGAAAGTTCATATCATTACAGGCCTACCTCAAAAAACAAGAACGAGCCCAAATAAATGACCTAATATTACATCTTAAAAAAGTAGAAAAAGAAGAACAAATGATCCCCAATGTCAGCTGAAGAAAGGAAATAAAAATCAGAGCAGAATTAAATGAAATAGAGGACAAAAAGAAAACAAAAACAATTAATGTAACAAAGAGCTGGTTCTTCGAAAAGATCAATAAAATTGACAAACCCCGGGCTAAACTCACTAAGGAAAAAAGAGAAAAGACACAAACAAAAATAAAAAATGAAAGAGGAGAAGTTGTGACAGATACACAAAGGATCATACAAGAATACTATGAAAGACTATATGCCACTAAATTCAATAACCTAGAAAAAAATGGACAAATTCTTAGAAATCTACAGCCTTCCTAGACTGTGTCATGAAGAGCTGAAAAATCCAAATAGACTGATCAAAAGTAAGGAAATTGAAATGACCATCAAAAACCTCCCCAAAAGTAAAAGTCCAGGACCAGATGGCTTCACTAGTGAATGCTACCAAACATTTAATACAGATGCAAAAAATCCTAAACAAAATACTAGCAAATCGAATACAACAATACATTAAGAAGATAAAACATCAAGTTCAAGTGGTTATATTCCAGGGGTGCAAGAATGGTTCAGTGTATACAAATCAATCAATGTGATAGATCACATAAACAAAACAAAGGATAAAAATCATATGATCATATCAATAGATGTAGGAAATTGTCTGATAAGATACAGTATCCATTAATGGCTAAAATACTTAATAAAATGGATATAGAAGGAAAGTACCTCAACATAATAAAGGCCATATATGACAAACCCAATGCTAATATCATACTTAATGATGAAAAACTGAAAACTTTTCCTCTAAGATCAGGAACAAGACAAGGCTGTCCACTCTCAACACTCTAATTTGATATAGTATTAGATGTCCTAGCTAGAGCAATCAGGCAAAAGAAAGAAATAAAAGGCATCCAAATTGAGAATGAAGAAGTTAAATTGTCAGTTTTTACAGATGGCATGAATTTTAAATATAAGAAACCCTAAAGGCTCCACCAAAAAAACTATTAGCAACAATAAACAGTAAACTTGCAGGATACTAAATGAATATGCAAAAATTCATTGCATTCCTGTGTACTAACAATGAAATTTCAGAAAAAGAAATTTAAAATATTCCTTTTGCAGTTGCAAAAAAAAAATAAAATATTTATAAATAAACTTAACAAAGCATGTGAAGGACTTATGCACTGACAGCTACAAGACATTGTTAAAAGAAATTGAAGAAGACAAAAAGAAATGGAAAGATTTTTCATATTTGTGGATTGGCGAATCATCATAGTTAAAATGGCGATATTATCCAAAGCAATACACAGATTTAATGTAATCCCCATTAAAATCCCAATGGTGTTTTTTAAAGAAATAAAACAAAAAATCATCAGATTTTAGTGGAAGCACAAAAAACCCCAAATAGACAGTTATCCTGAGAAAAAAGAACAAGGCTGAAGGTATCACACTACCTAGCTTCAAATGATACTATAAAGCAACAGTAATCAAAATAGCATGGTATTGGCAGAAAAACAGACACACAGACCAATAAAACAGGATTGAGAGCCCAGAAATAAACCCACATGTATATGGGCAAATAATTTTTGAAAGGAGACAGAAACATACAATAAAGAAAGCCTCCTCAGAAAATGGTGCAGAAAAAATTAGAAAGCTACATGCAAAAGAATGAAACTAGACTGCTATCTGTCACCACATACGAAAATTAACTCAAAATGGATAAAGGATCTGAATATAAGACCTGAAATAATAATTGCATAGAAGAAAACATAGGTACTAAACTCATGGATCTTAGATTTAGAGAGGATTTTATGATTTGACTTCAAAGGCAAGAGAAGTAAAAACAAAAATAAATTAATGGGACCATATCCAACTAAAAAGCTTCAGCAAACAAAAACAAAAAACAAAAAACAAAAAAACAAAAAAAAACATCAACAAAGCAAAAAAAAATCGGGGGGGGGGGCGGAATCTGGCATTTTCTCAATGAGTTAAACATGGAATAATCACATGATCCAGTATATTAGGCATCTTGGGCTGCCATAACAAAGTACCACAGACTGGGTGGTTTAAACAACAGAAATTTATTTTCTCATAGCCTGGAGACTTGATTCTGAGATCAAGGTGTTGTCAGGGCTGGTTTCTTCTGAGGCCTCTTTCTTTGGCTTATAGATGGCTATCTGGTTCCTGTGTCCTTACGTGGTCTTTCTTGTATACATGATTGTGTTCAAATTTCCTCTTCTTATAAGATCACTGGTTATTTTGGATTACTGCCCACCCAAATGACCTCATTTTAATTTATTTACATCTTTAAAGACTGTTTCCAAATACAGTCACATTCTAAGGTACTAGGGGGTTAGGGCTCCAGCATATGCATTTTAGTGGGGGACACAATTAATCCCATAATACCCAATAATTCCATTCTTAGGTATATACCCAAAAGATTTGAAAACAGGTGGTCAGACAAAAATTGGTACATGAAATTTCATGGCAGCACTACTCACAATAGCCAAAATGTGGAAACAATCCAGATGTCCATCTGCTTATGAATGGATAAACAAAAGGTGGTAAATCCATACAGTGGAATATTATTCAGCCATAAAAAGGAATGAAGTGCTGTTACATGGACCAACAAGATGAACTTTGAAAACAGTAAGCTAAATGAAAGAAATCAAATACAAAAAGCCACATATTATATGATTACATTTACATAAAAAATCTACAATAGGCAAATACATAGAGACAGAAAGTTGATTAGTAGTTTCTAGGGACTGGGGGTGGTGGAAAATGAGGGATTGCTAATGAGCATGGGGTTTCCTTTTGGGAAGATGAACATTTCTGGAATTAGTGGTGATGGTTGCACAACATTGTGAATGTACTTAATGTCACTGAATTGTACACTTTAAAATAGTCAAATGATAAATTTTATGTTATGTATATTTTTCCACACATATAAAAAAGGCCATGGAAGATTATGGCTGGGCATGTGACCCGGTATTCTTAGCATTACCCCAAACACCTGCATCTCACCCTCTTCTCTCCTGTTATGAGGCAGGACTGCAGAAACAAAGCTTTCTGCTCCCACTATTTCTTCCAAAGAGGACTTGTTAAAACTGCTCTCAGTCATCCTCTTTGCCTCCTGGGTGGGTTTTATGTGCCCAATAAAATTTTTTCTCTTTTGCCTCTAAAGTTTAGAACCAACTAATAGGTAGACCTTGAGATAAAAAAATCGGCTTCATAACCTGAGAGAGGCTGTAATTGACACAGCTTAGCTTGGCTCTTCAACTTTTTCTGAGTTATAGTCTCTCCAGCCTTGGTCAGCCTCGGACCAGCTAAGCTTGCCATGTGCATGACCTCCAAGGAATGTACCGGTCAGTGGGCAGGTAGATCTGAATAAAAGGGCACCCAGAAAGAGGCTGAACTCACCAGTCATGTGTTCCCTCATCCCACTGGGGAGAAATGAGCAAGAATGTTCCTCCAGCACTTTTCTCTGGGGAGAGAATGAAATTTCCCTGTCTGTGTGGAAGCAGAGGAGGGAGACAATGCCCCTCTCCCTACACCTCTTTTCCCTCCTAACCTCTTCTCCCTGCTTTACCCAATCACTATTCACAGGGGATTCCCTAGAGAAGTTCAAATATTTCTGGGCCTTCCTTCTCTTCATACTTAAAGAGACTGACAGAAAATAGGGTCAAATTGTGTTGCCTTTAACACAGCCTGCATTTAGTGGAGCGGTGGCTCCCAAACTTGAGTGCATCAGAATGCCCAGGAGGGCTGGTAAAACACAGCACCTGGCCCCCCTCCTAGAATTTCTTATTCAGGTGATCTGGGGAGGGGTCTAAGAATGTGCATGTCTAACAAGTTTCCAGGTGATCCTGCTGTTGCTAGTCTGGGGACCCCATTTCTAAAACCACTGAGGTAGAGAAAGGCCTTTATCCCCTCTAGGGGATCATCTATGTAGCTTCCTGTGTTCTGTCACCTGGGATGCTCTGGATATACATCAGGTCCATCATCCCCAGCTGCACTCCCAGGAGAAGAAATCGCTGTTCATGCAGAGTGTGGTGGAGGCTAAGCAGAAGCCATGGCTCCTGGAGCTTCTTACTCAAGGAGCTGGAGGGGCTGGTGGAGCAGAAACTGCAGAAGCTCAGAGCACACTGATGACCCTGGTCAAGGGTCTGACCACAGGTGAGAGGCGAGGCCTGTTGGCTCCTGCCCTGATTGTCACCTATGCCTGAAGCTGCAGGAGAGTGAAGCTCAAGAAGTCCTGTGAGGTGGAATATTCTGCAGCCTATCTCACCTGAGAGCATGGTGACATCTGTAAGGAGGGGTTCCTACTGGCCTTAGAAAATCTGTTCAAGGTGACATGCTTTTCTGTGGCTTTCTCTTGAAATACTTTCAAATTTACAAAAAGGAAGAAAGAAAGAAAGAAAGAAAGAAAGAAAGGAAGGAAGGAAGGAAGGAAGGAAGGAAGGAAGGAAGGAAGGAACCAACCGCCTAGAAGAGTTCCTGGAACATAGTAGGTACTGAATACATAATTGTACAAAGAAGGAGGGAAGGAAGGAAAGAAAGAAAGAAAGAAAGAAAGAAAGAAAGAAAGAAAGAAAGAAAGAAAGAAAGAAAGAAAGAAAGAAAGAAAGAAAAGAAAAAAAAAGGCAAGAATAGCACAAAAAAACTTCTGTATATCTTTGGCCCAGAGTCACCATTGTTTAACTTTGCCCCATAGTCACCATTGTTTACCTTTGCCCCATTTGCGCGGGCTCTCTCTCTCTCTCTGTAGTGCATACTTTTTAATGAAACATTTGAATAATTGGCAATATCATCTCCCTTTGCTCTTAAATATTTCTGTGAATATTTCCTAAGAATAAGGGCACTGTTTTACATAATCACGGTATAATGCTTAAAACCAGGAAATATGACATTGATACAATACTGCTATCTAATCTATGGCCCATATTCATTCTGTAAGATGGCCCAATAATGTTGTTTACAGCTTTTCTCTCTTAGAATCCAATCCGCCATCACACATTGCATCCAGTTGTCTTGTCTCTATCAACTTCTTTAATCTGAAGAGTCCCTAAGCCATGTCATTCTTGACTTTGTGTAACACACCTGTAATGAGATGAACTGGTATTTGATTCTCAGGGTTCACTCCTTTTGCCTGGGGATGTGAGTTGCTGCTGCTGTTACTGTTGTTGCTTTCATAGTGTCTGTGGGGATTCCTGATTCCTAATTACACTTAACAAACATTGGTCTGAGGAGTGGTTGGTGAAGAGTGGAGACCTGGTCTCAGCATTACCCTCCAACTAACCAGATTGAAAAACCCAGGCCAAGCCTTTGGAATAGTTTGGTTCATTAGCTGTATTAATGTAATTTGATATCTGAAAGCATGACAACTTCCTTCTCAGCTTCTACTTCTGGAAGTTGGGGGTACCTAGTCCTTGGTGGGGTCCTTTGCAGATGGTTTAGGTCAACTACCTTCCTTAGTGTTCACTCTGGCCCAAGGGACCATTCACCCTTGCCTCACCCCAAGTGGGAGAGTACCTTGCTCCGATGAAGTTTTCTCTGCTCTGCTCTCAGCTTTTCACCTTTAGACTTTTCCAGACAAGAGGAAGGCATCAGAGTCTGTGTCCTTAAAGTTCCAAGGGACATACCTCAAAGTTCTTTAAGTCCTGGCTTTAAGTTCTGGCTGTTATGCATCCTGCATGGATGGGGTCCTCTGTGGATAGTCAGCATTTCTGTTTAGAATGAGCAATTTTGGAGATATTATGAGTCTGATTTTGATGTCCTGTTAAGTAATGATGTCATTCCAACCTTACCCTGTGATATAGATAGGGTATTTTCTCCATTTTAAAGGTGAGGAAACTGAATGTCAGAGAAAGTGACAACCTTGTCTTGAGTGCCACAGCAAGTCTGTTAGAGCCTGGACTCTGATGCCATGTTCTGCCGCTGAGGAAAGTGAAGTTTTTCTTGCTCAGCCAACAGTTTGTTCTGTGGCTGTGGACATAAATCACCAAACTCTGAAATAATATTAACAAAAATTTACTGTGCATGTGCTCTTAGGATAGGTTTAGGTTTTGTATACCTTATCAGCTCTATTTTACTGATGAGAAAATAAAGGCCAGAGAGGTTAAGTGATTTGCCCAAGGTCACACAGCTGTTAACTGGCAGAGCTGGGATTAAAATCATGATTTTCTAATTCTATAGTCCACACCCTTTCTTTTATAGTTTATAGAATAACTGATTTTATAAATCCCACCAAATACTCAGAAGGAAAGAGGAATGAATATAGGTAAAGTTCTATTGTTTGCCGAACTAGAATTGTTTATTTATTTATTTATTTATTTATTTATTTATTATTTATTTGTATTGTTCTTTATCTTTTTCAGCCCTTGTACAATAATCCTCAATACCTTTTAACTCCAAATGATGTTACAGACTTCAGGTTTAAAAAAGGATCTGTGAAGTTGGATATGGGATATATAGACCTAAAGGGACCTTCCTTAGAGATCAAAAGGGAGAGGTAGCTTCGCAAAAGCCATTCATCATGCAATCTACCTGTTAGGAGCTGCCCTCTGAAGTCTTGGGGCTCAGAAGGAAGGGCTATGAATACTAACCATATTAAAATAGATAGGGAGGGGGGAAGAGAACTAAAATGTTAAATCAAGCTATATTCAGAGACTGCAATATGCTGATCAGCTCTGTAGCTAAGCCACGAGGACTCCTGCGAAATAAAGGAAGATTTCTGCTGGGATTGCTAACAATCCATTTCTCACACCTGTGAAGGGGAAACAGGAAAAACAGTCTTTAAGTGGCTGCAATACACAAAATAAAATCGTTTATTCCCTATGGCTAAAACCATAGGGAACCTATGGATTAGAGGCTGGGAACTGCCAGCAGGCCTTTCACGCTATATAGTCTTACCTTTTCACGCTACATACTCTTCTTCCCTTTCCTCACTGTAGTCTGTATCAAAGGAAATGGGTAAACAAAACCTTTAAACTGTAACTCATAGGAACTAAAGCATGATATATAAACTGAATTCTCTGAACACTGGGTCCGTCTCAGTGCCTTTCTTGGTCACTCTCATTGTCTTTACTCCATCCCTCTCGCTGTCCTTGTCTCTCTCTATTGTCTCTGTCCCTCTGAGTCTCTCAGTCCCTCTCACTCTGCTCTGAGAGGGGACCACACTCTGTCTGTAGAGTGTTATCTCTTCTCCAATAAACTATCTTTTTGACTCTTTGGCGTGTGTACTGAATTCTTTCCTCACTGTCCAACAAAGGACCCTCTTCTCTCAGTGCATGGTTTGGTCTCTCCCGACTCAGGGAAATTTGCTCTGTCCTGCATCAATATGGTTTGCCTGTTATGTAAGTCTGTGCAACAATTCTTGGCTTTGAGTATAGGTTCACAGCTAGAGTGAGTGCACAGGTATACCTGCAGCTGAGGATTCCAGGTCACCCTCTATATCAATGCCAGACAGAGAGAGGGGAGAGGAGGATACTGTGTTAAAATATCACTTCTGAAGCAAAAGGACAATGGAAAAACCACAGTCCCTCCCAAAAGCCTTTGCTTGTGATCCTGAATGATGTCATATAGTGTTTTTCAAACTATGGGTCATGGCTGGAATGAAAGACAATAAAAAAGGAAAGAGAAAAGTAATAAAATAGAAAATATTAGAGCACAGTGCATGTAGTAAGGGTTTTTTTTTTTTTAAACATGTATCTCAATTATATATGTACACACATGATGGGTTATTATGGAAAATGGAAAGTGATGTAAAATGAGTTGCTCCAAAAATGTTTGAGCATAATGCCCTGTTCATTTGTTCTTCTGTGACTACTTGGAGAAAAGTGAAATATTTAAAGATCGATTAAAAGATCTTAAATCTGAGATCCACACCATGAGTCAAAAACAGGCAAAAAATGGGGCAGTTGTTTCTCTGGCACCAAGTCCCTGGGCCACTGGATCCCAGCCAAAGAGGAGAGGTACATGAAGGAAAGTCAGGGCCAACATACATTGTCTGCCCTGTGGGAGCTGAACTGTTGCAAGTAGTAATTGCTCTGCTTGAAACCCTCCTAACTTCTCTCCCTATTCTGAGCCTTCCATCCATTCATTTTCTGTCTCTGCCTTTTTTCTTTGTTTTAAATCCTCCACATGGCTTCCCTGCAAGCTTTCAGAAGTAGCCGTTAAATCAAATGTCTTCTATCTAGTACCTGAGGTAGGCGCAAGACCTCAAATCGAAACAACTTATCTACAGATCTTTCCTGGGCTTTCTGCTCCCACGACTTGCTTCTGAGAGGCAGCGTCACCAGCTAAGTGGCAGAGTTTAAGACCTCAAGTTCTCAGAACCAGGAAGACTCTCACAATTTCCTAAGGGCAGAACAGAAGAGATCCTTGAAAATGAATCTTGATGAGAAAAAGGATTGAATGTCACTTTAAATTTGCTGGAGTTTGTTTTCAGAAAAATTCTTCCGTGAATCATTTTATTCCATGAAGAGTTACCTATCTCAATTTTATTTGTAGAAGTTGAATGTTCTGATTATTTAATTTTCTTAAAATTTGGGTATTCTAGTACTCAAGACACACAGTTTAAAATTAATATTTTCCATCAGGGAAATGCAAATCACAACCACGATGAAGTATCACCTCATACTTGTAAGAATGGCTATTATCAATAGGACAACAAATCACAAGTGTTGGTGAGGATGTGGAGAAAAGGGAACCCTTATGCACTGTTGGTGGGGTTGTAAATTAGTGCGGCCACTACGGAAAACGAAAAAAGTTAAAAATAGAATTACCATGTGACCTAGGAATTCCACTTCTAGGTAATCATTCAAAGATGAAAATAATAATTCAAAAAGATATATGCACCCCTATGTTCATTGCAGCATTGTTTACAATAGCCAAGATACAGAAGCAACCTAGGTGTCCATCGATAGATGAATGGATAAAGAAGATGTGGTACATAAATTCAATGGGATATTACTCAGCCATAAAAAAGAAAATCTTGCCATTTGTGAGAGACAATATGGATAGAACTAGAGAGTTTTATGTTAAATGAAATAAGTCAGACAGAGAAAGGCATATACTGCATGATTTCATTTATATGTGGAATCTAAAAAGCAAAATGAACAAAATGAAACAAACAAACTTATAGATACAGAGAACAAACTGATGGCTGTCAGATGGAATGGGGCTGGGGGGCTGGGTGGAAAAGGAAAAGAAGTACAAACTTCCAGTTATAAAATAAAACATGGGAATGTAATGTACAGCATAGGGAATAGAGGCAATAATATCAATAACTCTACAGTGACAGAGGGTTACTAGACTTACCGTGGTGATCACTTTGTAAGGTATATAAATGTCAAATCACTATGCTGTATATGTGAAACTAATATAGTATTGTATGTTGTATGTCAACTATAATTTAAAATAAATTAAAAAAAGAATTATGGCATAAGGCCAAATAGAATCTAGTTAAGTTTCATATTGTAGCAAAACAACCAGTTATCAAAGTACTTTGAATGTAATAAACATTTTCATGTTTTCAGATTAAAAAAACTGTAGCCATTAAGAGATAAATGATCTCACTTTACTCATAAAATTATTTTTTTTTAAACTGAAAAATTAGTAATTTATAATAGTTTTGAAATCTTGTTACTTTTCAGTTTCAAAAATAATCACGCTGGCTGTAATACACCTCTGTAAGAGTCACATGTATTTCCCGCCACAGGTTCCTCTATGTTTTTTTAAACATACCTAAATCTATGCATACATATTTAGGGGTTTTCCTTTGAAAAAGGTATAAAAAATGGGATCACACCATAATATATTGCTCTATAATTTGCTTCCCTCCCCGACACCCTTCTCCTCTGCCTCCACTTTTTATTATCATGAACATTATGGATTATAGGTCTCTATAGGACTGTCAAAAAAAACCTTTTAAAAATGGAGCCACTTTAGGAGAGGTAAAAAATGGCATAGATGGTAGAGGCTCTGTTCATCTTTCTGGCAATCAAATCAAAGTTGTGACAAGCAGCAGCAAGGAAAAAATGCCTGAGATCTAGATGAACAAGCCATACAACTAGGGAGAAATCCAAGAAATTACCCTGCAACGGCAGAAGTTAGGTATGGAAGAGTTAAACGATTAAACAAACAAAAAACCAAAAAAGAAAAAATGAAACCACTTTTTTTTTAATTTTAATTTTATTTTATTAGTTTCAAGTATATAGTACATTGGTTAGACATTTGTATAGTTTATACAATTGCTCCTTCTCTCCTCTGGTTTTCCACCTAGCCATTACATTAATGCTAACTGCATTCCCTATGTCGTGCTCCCCATCCTTGTGACCATCTATCAACTACTAACTTGTACTTAACCCTTCACTCCATTCTCCCAGCCTCCCCAAACCTCCTCACCTCTGTCTGTCAACAAATCGTCCTCTATATTTGTGCGTCTGTTTTTGATTAGTTTGTTCTTTTTGTTCCTTAGATTCCACATATAAGTGAAATCATATGGTATTTATCTTTCTCTGTCTTATTTCACTCAGCATAATAACCTCTAGGTCTGTCCATGTCGTTGCAAATGGTAGGATTTCTTTTTTTTAATGGCTGAGTAATATTCCATTGTATAAATGAACCATAACTTCTTTATCCAGTCGTCTGTTGATGGCATTTAGGTTGCTTCCATATCTTAGCTATTATAAATTGTGCTGCCATGAATATTGGGGTGCATAGTTCTTTAAGAATTATTGTTTTGTTTTTCTCTGGATAAATACCCAGAAGTGCAATTGTTGGGTCAAAAGTATATCCAAAAAAGGGAGAAACTTTAAAATGGAGCTGAAGCTGCCATGGCCAGAGGAACTGCCTTGCCTGTCTTATGTCTCAAACCTTTGGTAGGTTAAATCAGGGCAAAATAATCTTTGGATTGGGACTAAAGCAATCTTGTCTCCTAATTGAAACACTATTTGGGCTTCTGCCTGAATCAGTATGTCCTGAATAGCTATTCTTTGATAGTAAATAAATGCTTATTGCCTGTCACTTTGAGAGGTCTTTATTTTTAGGTTAATAGGACAAAGGACATGGAGGTAGATATGCCCCATTTGTAAAAGTAACCACTTAATATTTCGCAATAAAGGGGTATCAATTTATTTAGCTATTTGCTATTCATGATTATTTTCAGTTCTTATAAGCAGCAAATATTGTACCTATATCCTTAGAATTTGGATGATTTTATTTCTGGAGGACAGACACCTAAATGTAAGATTGCTCTATCAAAAAGATACCACCAGATTGCCTTCCTGAAAGGTTGTAGCAATTTATGCTTTCAACAGTAAATGCATGAAAGCTCCTGTTCCTCCAAATCCTTGTCAATATCGAATTAATCTTTTATCTTTTCTTCAATGTGATAAATAGAAAATGATTTCTCATTATTTAGCATTGCTCTGAGAGAAGTTATTTCATTTTGCATTTATTTTAAAATTAATGTATCCATATTTCTAGAGCTTGGGAACATCTTTTATCTGTTTGTCTAATTTGTTGGCATTTCACCTGACATGTTGTATGTTTTCTTTCAATCACATTTTCTTTAAACTTTCTTAGTGTCTTTTGTCATTCATAAATTTCACCTTTATATGTAGTTAAATCCCTTAGTATTTTTCTTTATAATTTCGAGATGCCTGTTTTTCTTAAGAAAGTCTTTTATTGTTACTATTTCCAACACTTTCCTATTTTATTTTTACAGTGTTCTATAATTCATGTAAAATTAATTATTTTCTGTTATGATGTAGGAGTCTAACTTTGTTAGATACATGGCCAATTACACAAATGTCATTTAGCTAATCAACCACTCTTCTGTCATAACAAATTACCACAAACTTAGCAGTCTGAAACCCACAAATGTACTATCTTACAGTTCCATATATCAGAAGCCCAGTGCAGTCTCACTGGGTTTGTCAAAATGTTGGCAGGGCCGTGTTCCATCCTGGAGCTCTACGGGAGAATCTCTTTTTTCACTCTTTCAGGTCGTTGGCAGTATTTAGTTCTTTTCAGGTCCCCATTTTCCAGATGACTGTCAGCTGAGGGTCATTCGTAGCTTTGGGAGGCTTTCGGCTCATGGTCCCATTCCTCCATCTTCAATGCCAGCAAAGACAGGTTAAATACCTCTCACACTTCAAATCTCTTCTGCTCCTTCTTCCATTATATCTCTGAACCAGTCATTCTGCTTTCCTTGTGCTTTTTTAAGGGCTCGTATGATTACACTGGGACTACTTGGATAATCAGGATAATCTCCCTATTTTAAGGTAATCTTAAACCCATCTGCAAAATTTCTTTTGCCATATAAGGAAATATACACAGGTTCCAGAGATGAAGGCATAGACATCTTTTGGTTGGTTGGTTGTGTGGGTTGGAGGTATTATTCTGCCTACCAGAGCTGCATTTTATGATGTATTACATTTTCATATTTTGGATCTTGGGCCCACACTTCTGGGCTCTGTTCTGTTACATTGATCTATCTATTCTGTGCCAATTCTATATTGCCTTGATCATTGCAGCTTTACAGAATGTTTTATTTGGTAAGACAATTTCCTCTTGAGTAATCTTTACCAAAATTGTCTGGGTGATTCTTATGCAGGACTTCTTCCAGACTCTTAATGTCAGCCACAGTGCCTTTGGTAACAATTTTAGAGTTTCTTTAGCAGAGAGTTGTGCGGAGCAATCATTTTATAAAAAATTTTTAAACATTTATAAAAGTTTTTATGCTAAACATTTTATTTAAAGTTCTTATGCTATTGCTTTCATAAACATAAACTTTGGAAGTATTATTGAGAATGAGGATTTTGGTGTTTGGGGGTAAACATTAAGGACTAGTTGACTTCTCTAGTCAACTGTAAACTATTGTAAATAAACCTCTGATCCTATGTAAAGCTGCCCCAATGAGAAGCAGTTTTGTAGTAAATCAATACCTGTGATTGTCTGCCCTTGTGACTTTGGATTGGGTATTCATATTTGAAAGCAGTTTGTCTTCTCCATCCATGGCCATTTAATACCAAATGCTCACTCAGCTTTCCTGATTTGTCAGAACAGTCTCTGTACCTGGTTCCCACTGCTCTGGAAGATGTCAGTCTTCCTTAGAGGGGTCCCCGAAGTGAGTTTCACAAATATTTCAAGTTATACCCTCCATATATAGAAAAGATCTTTTTAGCTACTTTTGCTTGATTTGGTAACAGACAATTTTATTTACATAGTTATAACATCCTTTAACACTTTTTTACTTCAAAGCAAAATCACAACTGCAAAGTCCTTTTTAAAATATTTTACACTATTATTAAACTTTAATTAAGGCATGTTCTATAAAGTCACTGAACTCCTGAACAATCATGATGTTTCTAAGAAAATCAGTTATCATTCAAGCATTACACAATTCTCTCTATACACATTTCATTAAGAAATGCTTTCTTATTACCCCTTCATGCCAGTGTATGTCCAAAACTTTCTATAATCTGCAGTTTTAACTTTAAATCCACAAACTATTTTACCTTAGTTATATGCAAGCTCCCTCATCTTGATCCTATCTCCACATGACACTAATAATTGTTTGTGCCCCTTTGCCCTTGAAAAGCATGTCAATTATGCTTGTCCATCACAAGAGTGCCACTCATGAATCTTTCGGCATTTAACTGGCTCATGAGACAGAAAAATCTCCTGAGATATAAATGATATTGAAAGTAGGAGACAGGTCCACTCCTCTCTGCAGTAAAAATGATTTTCTTCAATTCCTCAACCCACATATCTCCATTATCTGCCAACCGAAAATCTATAGAAATTCAACTAGGAGTGTGGTGAAACTGATGATTCTTTCCCAGGTGTTTGGAAAGGGCCCTTGTCAATTCAATTACGTGTGCTCACTGTTGTGAAATTATTCCTAGGTAGAAGCTGGAATAGCTAAGCTGATGAAGATATAGGTCAAGATTATACTTTTAGCTCAGAAGAATTGTTGATGCTACAAAATTACATTTATACTCTTATTTAGTAGGTATGATCATGGATATACACACGTGGAGATGAAAATCGATGGCCTTTGTCATCTCAGCTCTTAAATGCTATTAGTGGCAAACTGTATTCATAAACCACCTTCATTGTGCAGAAAAATACTTTTAAATAATCAATACCTTGAATTTCAATAATGTAAGAGCAGATACACACACACACAAAAAAACCTAAAAAGAGACAAATACCCTGAGGGCTGAAGGGATCTGTGCAGACCAGAATCCACCAAGAGGCAAACCAGCATGTATGTGTATGAAGGGTGGGAAGCTCTGGCTTCGCTAATGAAAACTCTGCTTAGCTTTAATGATGAATTTGAAAAAGCCATCAAATTTGTCATCACCTATCCTCACTTCAGGGGCATGGGTCTTTGTTGAGATAGCACATTTATTACTCTACAGACATTTATTGCATATCTATTAGGTCCAAACCATGGTGGGATATACACAAATGGAAAATCTGCCCTTGAGGAGCTCACAATCTAGCATGCCAGACAGTTAAGCAGCTCTCTATTACACACGTAGGGTGAAATCAAGGCCTATGAGAGAATTTCAAAGTGGTACTAGGTTCCAGAGGCTGGAGCGCATAATTGTGTATGGATACAAGGGAAGATGTACAGAAAAGTGCTGTGCTTTCAGAAGAGGGTTAATTCTGAAAAGTCTTTCTGATCAAATGTACAAAATACAGCTTGCATTGAAAAAGCAAAATAAACAGGTCAATCCTTAACATAATTCATTATAGCAGTGATACTGGGAAGATGATCACAAACCAAAAATTTTAACTACTTTTGACTAACGAAATTAATACGAGGTAAACATTTATTTTTTTACAGGCCAGAAACATGACTCAGATGTGATCTACATCTGACTTTTATTGAAGCTCTTGTGTTGTAGAGGACATAATGGGAATAAAAAAAACTTAATGGCAGTCTTGAAGTAACTGTTCTCTTTTCCTACTCAAGATGCAGTAATTAAATATTTTCAGTAACTATGACTTTTGACTCGAAACACTGCTTTAACCGTTTAAGCAGGAATAAATTAAAGTGTAAATTTTATTGGTTAAAATTATTTCCAAGGACTTCAAGTTAACATTATACAAATAAAATGATATCAGTGAGGTCTCAAGGATTGTATCAAAACAGTAGTTCAATTTCAACATTAACAGAAAGTGTGTCCCTATGTTATCAAACGAGTATATTTCTTTTGACATAAGAAAAAATTTTGACTTCATAATTTCAATTGAAGTTATATTAAATGAGACTTTTCTGAGAATCTGGCTTGGCAGTGAAGTCTGTGTGCTTTAAGGGCCTGTTCAAGTCAAGAATTCTTTCAGTTAAAAACTTCTGTCCACAAAATACGTATATTTTTGTGAATATACCTGAATTTATATTCCAGAATATCTCTTTTGAGGATAAGTAGATTTTTTAAAAACTTGTACATTGTCCATTTAAGTGTTAGTACTAAAATAATTAAATTCAATTACATCTCAAATAATATCAGCTAAGATTTATCAGGTGTTTAGGAGAACTGTTTTAAGCACTGCTCATACTGACTTATTTAATACTGCTAACAGCTCTCCAACCTTACCAGATAAGAGGCAGAGGAAAAGGAAAAAAAAAGGGAGTAAGGAAGCTGTCTAGAAACACAAGCCATAGTTTAGTAAAAATAAAGAGTGGTTTTATTGATTACATATAATTTTAGCTATATTAGCATATATTTATAAACTTTAAGAATTAGAAATAAGTGACTTTTTTTTACCAAGAAAAATCTAGGTTATGGCAGCATGTTCGATGAAAATTTAAGTCCTGCACAGTTATATCTATTTTTCAGATAATCACAAAGTCATCATTCAAGCTTTATATTAGGCCACAATATAGTCACCCCTATACATGTATTTCATTAAGTAGAAATAAGACATTGTTTTCTTTTTCAGCAAAATACTCCCTTTTTGTCATATAGACATATCCTCCCCAAATTAATCTTATAATGTACAAAATTTAACTTTTTGTCAATAAGAGCTGCCTCAAATTACTTTCACCTTGGAAAGCTACAAAGGCATGAGAAAGCAGTAAAATACTACTCTGGACTTTGTATTTTGAATTTTTCATTTTTACCTAAAACCCCAATTTATAAATAAAACTAAATTAATCCCACATTAGAATACTTATTTAGGAAAGTCTTTTTTGTGTACATGTTTAACACGGAGAAGGAAAACATCAAATAGTTTGAGCAAGTATTTGGCGGACCACAGAAAGAAAACAGGACTGTGTGAAACGAAAATGTTTAAGTGTTTTAAAGCTGAAGAGATTGATGAATGTCATTCAAATTTCTCATCTCCTTCTTCCACATCTTTCAAATTGAGTACTTCCAAAGAACCTTTGCCTTTTGTCTCCTTTTTTATTAGCTCATCAATTTCTCTGAAGCAGCCTGGGTCAATTAGACACACCTGAAACATTTAACACAGCTGTTTACCACCTGAAGACGAGCAATACAACAGAATGAATACAGCTTTAACTTCTGCTAAGACAAACACACAATTCTTTCCAGATGTCTCTACTACTATAACTCTACAGTGCAATAGAGAGGACGATGCACCGGGCAGCAGACTGGATTCTAGTCTAGCCTCTGCCATTAAGTATGCACGTAGGCTCCAGTGACAAGGCATTAACTTCCTTGTTTAAAGACTTATTCCGATTCCTCAGCTGTAAGTCAAAGTGGTTGGATTAGAAGACTATGGTCCTTTTCATACAAAAACTTAGCGTAACATTTTATAGCTCAATGAAATCACCTCTTTTTATCCACATCCTAAAGAGAGAAAGAAGCCTGAAGGCCTATATAGAAACCAAGCATAAAGTTTGGAAAAGATTATAGAACTCCAAAGGGTGTCAGATGTGTTGTTTCACATCTGAAGTGGAATGCTCAACAACCCTCTAGAGTTCATTTATTTCTAAAGAAGCTGCAAGTCTAGAGACATGAATTCACAGAAAGCTAAGTTAACGCTATGTCTCAAGCTATGGGATAAGGATTCGAAGACATGATGTTTTTGCTGCTTCTTTAAAATGTTCTGTTTTAAATGAGGCTGAACAACTTTTAGTATTTTATTTCCAATTTCCTCATAATATAAACTCACTGTAAAACACATTCTCTCATCTAAAATCTGGATAAGTCTTTAAACAAGGAGTTTAATGCCTTGTCACATGACCAACATGATTTTATTATGACTAATATAACTAGAAAACAAAAAAATCATAAGTATGCTTAACCACAATTTAATTCTACTTAGACCTCAACATTTTTACCTAATTCTAGTTAAGATGTTTCTAGGAATGTCTTACTGTTCACACATTCTAAATGTTCATTACACATTTATGACTAGAGAATCAACTATTTTGGTAACACAGAGGCAAAGAAATAAGAATATTTTAATCTTACAATTTCTAATTGTTGACTGTAGTCCTCACTTTCTATAACCTTGATCAGTGGCTTGAGCTTTTCTTTCAGCCTTTTTCCTTCATTTACTGGAAGAATGAACCGAAGTCTCATGTGAGCACGTTCTATTTTCATTTTCTCTTTTAACTGCTTGATCACTTCCAAAGCCTATCAAGACAAAATTGAAAACGTTTGCAATTTCTTTGCTGCTTCTGCTGCCTTATAAGGTATTCAAAACAAAAGTTTCCATCTAACTGGATTAGGTAATGGTTTCTTAGATAAGACATGAATATAAGCAACCATAGGAAAAAAATAGGTAAATTGGAATTCAAGATTAAAAACTTTTGTTTCAAAAAACTATCAAGAAAATGAAAAGACAACCAACAGAATGGGGGGAAATATTAGCAAATCATACATTTGATAAGGTACTAGTATCCAGAATATACACAGAACTCTTACAACTCAGTAATGAAAAGACAAATAATTAAAGTGGCTAAAGGATCTGAATAGTGATTTACCCAGAGACAAAGCGTCAATAAACATATGAAAATAAGCTCAAATCATTAGTCATTAGGGAATGCAAATCAAAACCTGAAGGATAACCCCAGGATGGTTATAATCGAAAAGACAGACAATAACAAACATTGTTGAGGATGTGGAGAAATTGGAACCCTTGTACATTGATTGTGGAAATGTAAAATGGCGCAGCTGTTTTGGAAAACGATTTGGCAGTTCCTCAAAAGGCTAAACATGGAGTTCCATATGATCTAGCAATTCCATTCCTGGGTCCAAAGAAATAAAAACATATGTCCACAGAAAAACTTGTAATGAATTTCATGGCAGCATTATTCATAATAGCTAAAAAGTGGAAACCCAAATGTCCATCAACTGACGAATGAAAATAAAATGTGGTATTTCCATACAATGGGATATTATTCAGTCATAAAAACATTAATACTTGTCTGCAAAAACAATGTAAGTAGTAAGAATGAAGTACTGATACATGTTACAACATAGATGAACCTTGAAAAGGCCACATGTTGTATGATTCCATTTATATGAAACATCCAGGATAGTCAAGTCCATAGAGACAGCAATCTGTGGTTGCCAAGGGCTTGTGAGAGAAAGAGGAAGGAGGAATGACTGCTAATGGGTACAGGGATTCTTTCTGGGGTAATAAAAATGTTCTCAAATTAGGTAGTAAGAAAGGTTGCCAAACTTTGAGACTATACCAACGAATTGTACACTTTAAAACGGTGACTTTTATGGTACATGAATTATATATAAACTTAAAAAAATCTAAAAAGTGGCGTTACAATGACTCTTTAAAACTCAAAAGTTTTATCTTTAAAGGTTTGATTTGAATAGAAAGATAAGAATCCTATGTATATTCGTTTTTAGTTTAAAAAAATTCCTTTACCTCCCACTCCTGAAAACTTACCCACTTGCTTCCAGGTACTATCGTTTTATTATTACAGACCAATTATTTTAATAATTTCTTCACAGAAAACTGGCTTTCATGAGATACTTTACACTAACAACATTAAAAGCCACTAACCTGCTGTTTGGTACTCTTGTTGGTTTTGACTGAATAGTGGATGTCCTTCATTGCTCTCTCGATAAGGATAACAGTGTATGGTCTCTTCGTTTCAGGGTTCACGCATTTGTCAGCTACAATAGTTGCAATGTCCCTAAACATCTGCTCCAGCTGCGTGTGCCGTTCTTTATCTGATACTTGAACCTCCCCTTTAGTTAAAATCTAAAAAAAATCCCAATATATTTAAGAAAGCAATATCTTTATTACATACTATTTGTTAACTAACCACAAGAATAACAAGAGAAAATTAAATTTCATTCTCTTCAGCTACTGAAATGTAGGTAATCATTTGAGCTTTGCCTAAAGAATGCACTGGATTATCTTGTGTTCTAGAATCTCACTTATTTAGGATTAGGAGGGGAAAAGGCAATCTTAGAAAAGAGTCTAAATGATGAAATACTTGAAATTCTATTTTTGGGTATATTATATTAAAACTATATAAATGGACAAAAAAAGGCAATCTAGTAGAAAACTTAATTTCTGGAGGCTTTGGTAAACAACATCCATGTATGGTGATAGATGGTTGATAGACTTACTGTGATCGTTTTGTAAGGTATGTAAACGTTGAGTCACTGTTATACATCTGAAACTAATATTGTTTTGTCAACTATATTTCATTTTAAAAAAAGTCCAAGTTTTAATTATTAGAGTGAATTTGTGCAGATCAAATTATTGCGTGGTAACTGTTAACTCCAAAAAAATAATACTTAAAAGTTTAACATATATCTAAGTACTTATATGACAAATGGATATTAGGGTCAGTTATGCTGCAGTTGATAAAACCCACCTGCTTACAGATTTCAGTCTGGTCATCTGTTCCAAATGCACTGATGAGATCTTCCTTTTTTGCAACCTGACCTTTAGAAACATTTACAAACACTGAGTGGGTCTGTAGAACTTCATCGAGGTCTTTTTCCCTTGTGAGGAGAGGAAAGTCCTAAGTGAATGCACTTGAAACTGGTACATTCATTCACATTTAATGCGAAACGGCAATGATATAAACAGCAAGAAACAACAAATACTCAGAAATGACCCTCAGTGCCACGAAAACATTTTCAGAAGCCTCTGAACCGCATTTGTATTTGCATTTACTCACTGGAGAAAAACGTCGTGGGAAGATGCGTGAAACGTTGTCGGGGGGATGTCGGGGTCCGGCTGCAGCCACAGAATACCGATCTCTAGATGGCAGTAGTGAAGACACTACGCACTTCGGTGAAACTACTGGGCTAAGATCTATGACATCGCATGTACTATAACTATACTTACTTGGAAAACTAGGCTCTTTGCCTTTATCATTATTCCGGCAAAAAGATCATAATTATGGGAGTTCCTTGGCTCTAGCCTTTGTGACAGCATTAAAGCAAAACCAAATCCCAAACCAACAACCCAACCCAAACCGGAACGCTTGATTTACAGTGACTTCTCAAGCTCACAGTAGGAATAAGTTTTTCATTTCCTTCTCTCACAAGACCCCAGCTTGGCTTATTTATTCGACCATCAGAGGTAGACAGCTTCTGAGGCTACCGGCTCTGGCTAGGGCCCGGGAGGGAGAAGGTCACTTACACGCCGCTCCGCCAGCCGACGACCTTGTTTTTGTAGCAGGCGATTTCGAAGCGCTTCCCGGCACGCTTCATGCGTACTACAGCCACATTGGTTAGACGGATCTGGTTGGTGGGAGTAAAGATCGACATCGTAGCTGCTCACAGACCTACGCCACCGGCCTGAGGGCCACCTGCGCCCCGCTGTAACGACCCGGCGGCGCGCGGCACAGTAACACCGGTAGAATGGTCGGCGCCACAACTAACTCGGCCCAGCTGGCCGCCACAACACACCCGACTACCTACTTATTGCGCAGGCGTCAGGTGATAGCGAACCGAACTGAGAAAAGTAAGCAACGACGCCTGCGCATTGTGGCTTTTACGCCATCGTTCCGTGCCGGAAAAGAGAGAGGCGTTCTTCCAAAAGTAATTTAAGTTCAATGAGCTAAAGAGCTTTGATTGGCTGGTGGAGCTGATGTTTGCAGACCGGGTGGAAACAGCTCTAGCGTCTCATAGTTCCGCCGAGTTCAGGGCCACAACCACTTTAACCTTTTATTACGGAAAAATATCAACATAAAAACAGATAAAAAGTGTAAGGAACGCCCATGTACCCACCGACTCCCTTCAACAGTTATCAACATTTTGTTGTTCTTGTTTCATTCTCCCTCATTTTTTGTTGGAGTATTTTAAAGCAAAACATCATACGGTTTTAGCTTTAAATACTCCAGTCTATCCTACTAAAATAACTCCCAACATGATTAACCACAATTCCTTAATACCGTCTAATAGCCCATAATTAAATTTCTCCTACGTAATGCTCTTTCACAATCGGCGTGTTTCAACAGAGAGCATTTGGTTGATGATGCCCTTAGTCTATTTTAACGACCCCCCGCACCCTTTTTTTTCTATGCTTCTGCAATTTTGACAATGCTTCTCTCCAGACCCGCCCCTTCATCCTCTGTGCCAAACTCGGAGGGGCCGAGAGCACTCCAGCCGGCGGACCCGGGAGCTCTCTGTGGTGCTCACTTCTGGGCCCGCCCCTTCCCCCTCTGAGCCAATCCCGACGAGCCTAAGAGTGGCATGGCTGCCCCCAGCTCCGCAGTCTCAGGCTGTACAGTTAACTAGTTGTGAGGTCTTTTTGACAGTCTCCCCCTTACCCAGGCTGGGCGGCAGGTTTTTTAGAGCCGCGGTCCTAGTCTTCTGTCAGGCTGCAGAGCCTAGGCTCCGAGGAGAATGGGTAAGGGCCCTGGCTGGTAAGGTTCGTGGGGCTGGAGGGAGGAAACCGTTTTTCTGAGGCCCTCTTCCGGCGGAGTGGCGTTCTCAGGACCCTTCAGAGATTGTTGCACTTGTCTTTTGCCTTTTGCTTAGAACCTCAGGTAAAAGGCAGAGAAAACTCACCCTGCCCCTACCACTTACCCACGTGTATTGAGGATCTTTTCAGGGTGAAGCAGCATCTGTGAAACCTACATTTTAGGTTTCACCTTTTGAAATTGGGGCGCGAGTAATTTCTTAAGAACCCTTTACGAGTAACTATGGATCTTTAAAAATGAAATTAGAAAGTACTATTTTAAGCTTTTCTTATGGAGCAAGCATTACAAAGCAAAATTAAGTCAATTCTACATAAAGCATTTTGACTGTGTATGTGTTCTCTTGCTTCTAAATGCTATATCCAAATAAAGATATATATATATACACACACACGTATACGAGTTATCATTATAATTTATCACATTACTACGTAGTGCATTATTTTTATTAGAATTGATATTCTATAGATTTAGCTTTGAATATGGAGGTTGGTTTTATTTTTTCATTAAAATAAGGATGGACATCTTTGTAGCTTTAAGTAAAATTACGCATATGTATCATTTTAAATTTAGATCCTCCTTTGGATACGTGGGATTTCTCACCTTTAATATCATTATGGATAAACAGGTTTTACATATATTTGGGCTTTGCCTTTGGCATTAGCCTTTGGATTTGTTTCCAGATTGTCATCAGGAAGCAGGTAAGTGGAGTTATTTTTTTTTTTTATAGGAGAGTATTAAGGTATCAGATTTAATAGAGAATTTAGAGTGCAGATTTTCTAAGGCCTTCAGAAGAATGCAGAAAAGCTAAAAGGAACTTTAAATCACTTTATGTTTGATGTCTAGACATTTTTTTAATGCCTAAAAAATTTATTCTCAGTTTTTACAGGCTAAGTTATTATGGACTAACTTATTTACCTTTGTTAAGCTGTGGGTGTCTCATTGTTAAGACACAGGAAAATTTTTGTAATGAAAAATCAAACTTTTGTAAAAAAATCTGTTTCATACTTTTAAGGGGTAATAGTCTTCTTCTCTTTTCTTTCCACTAATTACAAGTCAGAAAATAAGTTTCTACTCTTACCCACTCAAATGCATTATGGATGAAAGTATGTATAGTTTTATTCTTGAACACTTACTTTCAATCCGTATAATGTATAATGGAAATCATTATGGTCTTAAGAAATGTGGGTCTTGCCTTTAAAAGGACCTAATTATACCAAGGGGTTAGTATTTGAGGAGTATAATCAGAAAGACTAATAGAATAATGAAATGGGTCAGTATCTGTGCTGATATTCATCCCTACTGAAGTAGGGAAAAGATTCAAATTTGATGTATTTGTGCAGTCGTTTATCTTCAAGGACAAGAACTCACAGGAGAAATCTGTTCCGAAAACAACTCAGGATTTGATGACAAATGGTTATATCTCTCTTCAAAAAAAGGAGGTCTTTGTGTCTGGAATAAAGATTTTCTATGGTTCTCAGACTGGTACAGCAAAGGTAAGAACTTTTTATAATACTTTTCCTTGGGATTACTGATCAAGAAAATCCCTGAAAAACGTCCTTTAGCAATGAATTGGTTTTCCAGTCTTTCATCTACTTTTTTCTTTTTCTCAGCTTCCATTTTTCCTTTCTGGGATGGTAGGTGGGTTTTAACTCTTGTGCCCAATTCCAGCTGATTGGAGGTATCTGGTGGTCACTGTCATGAGGAGTTTTTGTTGTGAAACTTGCTTCTGTCTCAGTGGAATGGAAAGTTCCAAGGCTGTTATTGATGTCTAGAGGTAGGGGATAGTGGAAAGAGAATGGCAGCAGTAGTGTCCAGTATGGGCCCTGACTTTCACAACTTCACGCATCTAATGAAATATATTTTGATTTCTAATAGTGTAGCAAGTGTTATCAGTAGACACTGAATACTGTTTAAAGTACATACACATCACATATGTATAGCTGAGAGATGCTTTTCATTCTTTAATTGTATCTAGATGCTGCCTGCTTCTTTGTTATGAAGTTCGTAGCTATTTAGTGCTTTCTAGGAAAAGATTCTAAGGCTGACATGAAAATGAATTGAAAAAAATTCAGTCTGTTATTTTTGTATAGTACTGTACAAAAGAGAGTTTTACTGCCCTCTTTGGGTATTTTGTTGAATTATACTTATTTATTATTAAGTTCAACTTTAAGCAACAGAGGTGGGAAACAGGAAGAAATGTAAAAAAAGCATCTGAGCAGCCAAAAACAAAGTTCTTTCAATGTAACTCATAAAAGATTCTATTTATAGCCTCTTTTATGAGTGTTTTAAAAGTTTTTGAAAGATCAGAGTAATCCTTGCAGATGGTAACAAATCCAGGTGTACAGAAGATTCATAATGAAAAGTACTCTCCAGAGAACCTCTTTTAACTTTTTCTATTTTAGTTCCTCTGATGGTTATTTCTTTAACCTTCTTATGCTATGTTTCTAAATTTATCAATGTTAGATAAAAGTTACTGATTTCTTATATTAGTTGACACAAACATTCCTCAAATCTCAGTGGCTTAATATTGTTGCCCACATCATAGTCGGTATGGGTTAGATGGCCCTCCTTAAAACTGTGCCACCTGAAATTCTTTATTCTGCTTTCACATTTGGTTGATTCATATTTGGCTGCGTATAGAAGACTAGGTCAAAAAATTTTTCCTTAAAACTTTGAAGACATCACTTCATTGTCTTTCAGGAGGGAGTATTGCTGATGTGAAGGCTAATCCCCTCATTCTTTTGTAGATGACTTGATTTTGTTTCTGGAAACTTTTACAATCAGTTCTTTGTCTTTGATGTTCGGAATTTTTGTGAGATGGTGCTAGGTTGCATCTCTTTTATTAGCCATTGTGCTGGACACTTGGAGTTCTTTTGAAGATTTGTGTTCATTAATTCTGCTAATATTTCGTGGGTAAATTTTTTTCCCTTCCATTTTTTTCTGTTCTTTCTTTCTGGGACTCCGGTTGAATGTTGGAGCTTCTGGGTGGTCTTCTTCTGTATCTCAAACCTTTTCTCTCATACTTTGTTTGAAACTTTTTCTTTAATTCTATGTTCTTGGATTTTAATTGCAAACCTTTTTTTGAATGTTTTGTGTCAGCTATGATGTTTTTAATTACAAAAATGACATTTTGCTCAATTTTTATGACATCTTGCTCAGAATTTAAGAATATATCTTAATGAGTTGCATTTTCAGTTTCCTTAGTTATCTGCTTTCTTAGTTTTTTCTGCAGCTCATATTTCTCTTTTCTGCTCATCTTGTTCTTGGTGATCCATGATTTTCTGTTCATATTTCGGACAGAATGATGAGGTAGCTAGTGTGTATTTTCTCTGTTACTGTGTGGACGGTTTTGTTTTCTCTAATTGTAAATTCTCATTGGATGCTCTGCACAGGGCGGCTCAGGGCATGCCATATGACCTGTTGGCCCCCCACATCTTCCTCTAACTACCACCTCATTTTTTTTAAAAAATAGTAAAACTCGAAAGTGTCATCTGTGCTTGCTTGAAGATGTTTCTCTACTCTTGTTTTTCTTGAACCATTCAATTAGGCTTGCAGGCCCCAACGTGCTCCCAGTGACTTCCATTTTGCTAATTAATTCTCGGTCTTCATCTTAGTTGATGTAATAGTTGCATGACAATTCCTTCTTGAAATACTTTCCTCATTCAGTTTTCAGGACATTGTTCTCTAGGTTCTCCTCCTACTTTGCTGAGGCTAGTCTTTCTCTCATTTGCTGATTTCTCCCCATCTTCTTGACCTAGGAGTGTCCCAGGGCTCAGCTCTTGAGACTATCTTTATTTGTCTACATTTACTTTAAGGTATCTTGTGATCTAGAGCTTTAAATTATGTTAGATAGAATTTGGCAAACTTTTTCTGTAAAGGGTTCGATTTTCTATTTCACATGTTTTTTATTTTGGGGGGTTTTACAAGCCATATGGCGTTTGCTGCAACTACTCAACTCTGCTGATGTGGTGTGGAAGCAGTCAGAGACAATATGTAAACAAAAGCACATGACTGTGTTCCAGTAACTTTTACTTAAAAAACAAATAGAGGACCAGATTTGGCCTGTGAGCCTTAGTTTGCCAACCCCTGTATTAGATGATGGCCTCTAAATTTATGTTTCTAATCTGAACCATTCCTTAACTCCACACTCATATCCAATTGCCTATTAGATCTTCATGTGATGTCTAGTGGGCATCTCAAACTTAATGCTAAGATCTGAACTCCTGATTTTCTGCCCAAACCTGTTCCACTTATAATCTTTGTTTTCTAAATTTATTTTAATGAGTTTCAAGTATACAGTACATTGGTTAGACATCTAGATAGTTCATAAAACGATCCCACCAATTGCTCCCTCCCTTCCCTGACCCTCCACCTAGCCATCGTATTAATGCTAATTGCATTTCCTATGCCGTGCTCCCCATCCCCGTGACCATGAGCTACTAATTTGTACTTCTTTAACCCTTCACCCCATTCTCTCAGTCCCCCAAAGCCTCCCCTCTGTCCATCACCAAATCGTCCATATTTGTGAGTCTGTTTTTGATTAGTTTGTTCTTTTTATTCCTTAGATTCTGCATATAAATGAAATCATGCAGTGTTTATCGTTCTCTGTCTGACTTAAATACCTACTACGTCCATTGAAGCAATTTCTTTTTCCATCCCCTTCTTTTTAGTCTGTGTGTGTCCTTTAATCTGAAATGAGTCTCTTGTAGGCAGCATATGTAGCAGTCTTGTTTTCTTATCCTTTCAGCCACTCTATCTTTTGGTTGGAGCATTTAATTCTTTTCTCTCTAAGGTACTTATTGATAGGAACGTAGTTGTTACCATTCTTTATTCCTGTTTTTGATACATGTTTATTCTTAAAGAAGCCCCTCCAACATTTCCTGTAATACTGGATTGGTGTCGCTAAATTCCTTTAGCTTATTTTTGTCTGGGAAGCTCTTTATCTATCTTTCAACTCTAAGTGATAGCTTTGCTAGATAAAGTATCCTTGGTTGATGATCCTGGGTCTTCCTCCTGTCGAATATTTTGTGCCAAGCCCTTCTATCCTGCATAGTTTCTTTTGAGAAATCAGCTACCACTCTTATGGGTGTTCCCTTATAAGTAATTATCTGTTTTTCTCTTGCTGTTTTTAATATTCTTTCTTTGTATTTAACCTTTGGCGTTTTAATTATGATGTGTCTTGGTGTGGGCCTCTTTGGATCCCTGGTTTTTGGAGTTCTCTGAGCTTCCTGGGGTTTTATGTCCATTTCCTTCACCAGGTTAGGGAAGTTTTCCATCATTATTTCTTCAAACAGCTGTTTAGCATCTTGATTTTCATCAGTTACATCGATCAGACGTATATTTGGACCCTTAATAGTGTCCCATATGCTCCTTAAATTATTTTTATAGTCTTGGCATCTTATTTCTTGCCATTCTGATTGTGTGTCCTTGGCTTTCCTGTCCTCTAGATAGAGCATTTGATCCTTTTCTTTATTCACTTTGTTTATTCCATTTAATATACTTCTCATCTCAGATAATGTGTTCTTCATTTCATACTGGATTCCCTTTTATAATTTCCATTTCCATTTTTATGTTTTTTATATCTTAGTTGAAGTTCTCACTGAATTTATCTATACTTCCCAAAGTTCGTTGAGTATCTTTATAACCAGTGTTTTGAACTCTACATCTGTTAGATTACTTGACTCCATTATTTCTGGATTTCTGTTCTGTTCTCTCATATGGTTTCTGCTTCTTTGTCTTTCCACTTTGGCTACCTTTCTGTGTCTGTTTCTATTTACTAAACAAAGCTCCTACATCTCACGATCTTAT
>NW_006441386.1:1179150-1189050 GCF_000325575.1 Pteropus alecto
CTACCTGACTCGCTGAGGATACACCTGGATGTGACTTGGGTGGAGCCGCGAGTTTGGGGAGGCAGGTTTTCAGGGAATTCTCTGGGTGGAGTGACCTCTGTTATCCAGTTTGATGACATCAGGGCTTTGGTGGTGTCGTTGTCAGGTGCACTGGTAGGGGGGAGAGCTCAACAGGGAAAAATGGATACTGCCAGCACTTCTGTACAGAGTGAGTCTTGCTTCACTCTTACAGTGTCTCCTTGTAAGTCCCTGGTGCCCCCTGAATGCAGCTGAATGAATGGACGCCGCAGCTGAATGAATGGACGCTGGTGCTCAGTGTGAGCAGGTTTGTTGCCACGAGAATCCGCTCAATTTAAGAGACATCTGCCACTGCCGCAGCCTCCATCTCACTCAGCCACTCGAGACAGGGCCGCCCCGCGTCCTTGCCCCATCCTGCCTTCTACCGTTACAGGGTGCTTTCTTGGATTTCTCCCTAGTTGTATGACTTGTTCATCTAGATCCCAGGGGATTTTTCTTGCTGCTTCTCCTTGTTTCCGTCACAACTTTGATTTGGTCTCCAGAGCGATGAACAGAGCCTCTATCATCTATGCCATACTTTTTCCCTCCTTCACTTATAATCTTTATCTTTTCAGTAAATGGCAACTTCATTCTTGCAGTTACCTAGTTAAAAAATTTTTTTTGACTTCTTTTTGTTACTACACATATCCAGTCTGTCAGCAAATACTGTTTGTTCTACTTTCAAAAAAGACCCATATTCCAATCACTTCTCACAGTCTTCAGTGCTACCACCCTGGTCCTAGCCATCCTTGTATTTTGTCAGGATTTCTGCGCTCATCTCACCATTGGTCTTCATTCAGCGCTGCTCAGCCCCCTTTCTTGACTTCAGTGTCCACTCAACTCAGCAACCACAGGGACTTTGGGAACTTAATTAAAATCATATTTTCCTCAGCTTAAAACCCAGGAATGACTCCGTCATTCACTTAGAGTAAATGTCAAAGTCGTCATAGTGGCCAAGAGGCCCTCGTGTCTGCTTTTCCATTAACTCTCTTACCTCACATACTTGGTCCCTCTTCTGCAGTCTTATTAACCTCCTCACCAAGCATCCTCCCTCCTCTAGGCCTTTTCACTTACATGTTCTCTCTGCTTGGGGTAGCTGCACGGTCTGCTCTCTCATTTCTTTCAGGTTTGGCTCAGATCTTTATCTTCGAATCCTATTGCATTGTTTTCTGATACCAAATATTTGTCATTTCCCAAGCCCATTCACCAGTTCTGACACTGACTACCCAGTTATCATCAGACTCCACAGGTTTAAGGGCATAGTCCACAAAGCTGTCCCCACTTCAAATGGTAGTTGCAAGTCCCATAATTCCCTCGTTAGGTTTGATAATTCCCTAGACTAACTCACAGAGCTCAGGAAATTACTTACATTTACTGGTTAATTATAAAGGATATAGCTCAGAAGGGTGTCACCTCTTCAGCATATCAATGTGTTCACCAACCCTTGTCATTTAGGGGTTTTTATAAAGATTTCATTATACAGACACGATTGATTAAATCATTAGCCACTGATGATTGAACCCACAAGGTAGAAGGGTGCTGAAAGTTCTAAACCTGTAATCAGCTTGTCGGTTTTCTGTCAACCATCCCCCATCCTGAAGCTATCTAGGGCCCACTGCCACCATTAGTCGCTTCATTAGCATAACAAAGACAGTAAGTTCCAAGGATATTAGGAGTCTAAGAGCTAGAGACAAAGACCAAATTTTTATTTTTTACACACCTGGCCTGACCCTCTCTGTAAAATAATAACTGTTTCCCATTCCTCCAGTACTGTATTCTTCCCATTATCCTGATTTATTTTCCTCCATAGCACTACTCATCATCTGATGTATTGTATATTTTCTCATTTCTATGTTTATTTTCCCTTTTTCTGTTAGAACCTAAGCTCCTTGAGGGAAAAGACTATGCATGTCTTGTTCACTGTTGTGTAATATTGCCCAGGACTGAGACTGGCATAGTAGATGCTCAGTAAGTGAATATATTCTTGGCAGGCTTAGCTAAGCAAAGAAGAGGGAGTTTTCCTGGGGTGCCAACATCTGACTAGAAATTTTAGCTAACCCAAACATTTGGTTCATTTTGTGTGGAGATCTAGAGTTGTGTTGCCTGTGGGTAAAGGGTTCTATGTACACTTGTTCTGTATTCATATTGTCAAATTGGCTCTTCATTTCCCCATGGTTTCCTTGTGTTTCTGCTGTAGTGGCTAACTCTGAGCCCAGAGCCTCTTTGGGGTTCTGTCAGGCATATGAACTCTCTCCTAGGACTTTCTCCTGTCTGTCAGCCTGTTTCTATTTGCTTTCTGTTTTCCAGAAATGTTTCTCATATTTCCCATTCTCTTCACTGTTCACTATATATTTTTGTATGTCTCTGTGTTTTTTCTAGTGGGGCAAAGCAGCCGGAATGTCAAAAAGCCAATTTAAGTTTTAGTCCCATATATACTTAGAGTGAGAAAAATAAGGTTAAATGTTTGATCTCTATAAAGATGTTTGAGAAAATGATAAAAGTGAGAACAGTATTTGTGTTTGTGATGACAAACTGGAAAAGTTTTTCGTGAGAAATGCCTCATTTTCTTGCCAACAAGGATAAATGAAGACAGTATTTTGCTTATTTAGCTTATTGAAAACTGATTTTTGTTTTCCTGTTAGGGATTTGCAGCAGATCTTGCTGAAGCCATTACCTCCCTAGATCTGCCTGTGGCAGTTATTGATCTGAAAGAATATGATCCAGATGATCATCTAGTAGAAGAGGTTGGTAATTGTCTTATTTTTTCTTGAATCAAAATTCAAATTTAGTGACCTCCTGTGTTCTGGGATAAATAGAATCAGAATAAATTTAATTTTTATGTTAAGGGATTTCAGTTGGTTGAATTTTCAGTGTCAGTCCGAGCTGTCGAATGTATGGTGTGTTACACTGGTTCTGAAGTGGTGTGGAGCCCGTCTCTCTGGTGTGTTAGACTCTCCTGGGGTAGAGGTGAAGGTGGGAAAGCTTGGATGGTTTGAGGTTCCCTCTACCCTCCTGCTTTGAATATCATATTCAAGGAGGGCGGTTATTGTTGGCAGTGTGCCGGCATGTGAACCATGTGTAAGCCCCCTGAAAGGTCAGGGGCCACTTGGGTAGCAGAAGGAATATGGGTTTTGGAGTTAGAGAAGTCTCTTACTAGTTGTGTGATCTTCCTGCATTACTTAGTATCTATGAGAGTTTAATTTCTTCACCTGAAAAAGGCCCCTTCCCCTCCTCTACTCTTAACCCAGTTAGGGAAGTTTGCCTTACGGTAGTGTGACCCTTGAACCAGCAGTATCAGCATCTCCTGGGAGACTTGTTAGAAATACAGATTCCAAGGTGCTAGCCCAGCCCCGCTGAACCAAAGTCTGGATGTAGGACCATGTTTTAATAAGTGCCCCAGATGATTCTGAAGCAGCTAGAGTTGGAGAGGCACTAGGGCACGGGTGGACAAACTTTTTCCGTAAAGAGCCCGGTAGTAAATATCTTCAGCTTTGTGGACCATGCAGCTACAGTTCTGCCTTTGAGGCACAAAACAGCCATAGACAATATGTAAATGAATGAATGTGTCTGTGTTCCTCTCAGACAGGTAGCAAGCTGGATTGGGCCTGTAGGCTGTAGTTTTCTAGCCTCTTCTTAGTGGATAAACTTGGAGTTGTTACTGTCCATTTTTCTTCCCCAAGAGAACAGTGAGTGAGCTCGAATCTGCTCTAAATTATTTGCAAAAAGTTATTAGCAAACTTTGATACTTAGTAGTTAGTAAGGGATTACTTATAATTTACCTCACAAATTGGAACTCTTAAGATATATTCAAGCAGATAAAATACTGTGACTAGCAGGACTGAAGATGTATTTTGTTTACCCATGTGGATGATGGTGCCAAGTCATTACTTTACATTTAAAAAGTTTTATTGCTTTAATTTTTCACATAATTTTTTTAGAGATCTTTCTGCCTTTTTTCCTAATCTACATTTTGTTTCCAATATGACCAACTGGAGATGATAGGAATTTATAGTCTGAGAAATGGAATGGAGTATATGTTGAAGGGCACCAGGAGATATATTGGCAAGGGACTGGGTTTTCTCCCCTGTGCAAGGTGTCTTTGCTGTGTTTTGAAAAAGATTAATGTTTCTGAAAGCACCCTTTGTCCTTAGAGATTAATATGATAGGAATATCAGAGTTAAAAAGGGATTTTCTTCTGGGATATTCTTCTGAAATAATTATTTTTTTGGTTAGGTTACTAGTAAAAGTATTTGTGTCTTCTTGGTTGCTACATATACTGATGGTCGACCAACTGAGAGTGCAGAATGGTTCTGCCAGTGGTTAAAGGAAGCATCCACTGATTTTCGATTTGGCAAAACTTACCTGAAGGGTATGAGATATGCGGTGTTTGGCCTGGGAAATTCTGCCTATGTGCGTCACTTCAACAAGGTGAGTACAAGGTAGATAGATGTTGAATTATAGGGATAAATTCTCTCGATTAAAAAAATTTAATACACACACATACACATATAAATAATCTGCAAACTTTGGTATTTAATTATAAACTTATTATGTTCTTTATAGCTGTGAATTGCTACACATATATATATATCCAAGATTGTGTATAGTAGGCTCTCAGTAAATTTTTGTTGAAGAAAGTGAATGAATATGACTTGTTTTGTGTAGTGTCTTAGGGGCCTGGATTCATGGACTTTTGAGTCCAGCCTCCTCTCCCCAGGTAGGACCTTGTAGATGGAAGATCACTGATTCTTTGGGCTTCCTCAACTACCTGTTCTGTTATTGAATAACCTTTACTTCCCAAGCTAACTCTTAATACATTTGAACTCATTGTCTTTTAATCATTAATTTTTAAAAGGCAATAGAAGAAAAACATCCACTCCTTTTTATATAATAAAACATTAATTGTTTTGTTTTCCTGGATCTTTTTTCTAAATGAAATTAACTAGGTTCCTTTACTTTTTCATTGTATTCTCTATACTTTAAAAAATAAAAATTTGGAACTTCAGTTTCTTATTGGTTCTAAAATGTTACTAGAACTTTTGAATGTGTACCTTTCCTCAAAAATGGGCCCAGTTGGCTCACCTGTCTTTGGTAGAATGTGAGCAAAGGTGAAAGTGGAGACCTTTCTTTAAACTTGTTTTCATTCAGTTATTACATCAAGTTATGTATATGTTTCCCCTGTATTTTAGAAGTAATTAGACAAAAAATGGTAAAATTAAGATATGTAAGTATTTTCTTTAATGCCTTGCCACTCAGAAAGTCTTATGCTTTTTAACTCTTAACTGTGTTTCTTGATAACACCTGTACCTCAGCTTCACATTGCAATAAAATGAATTTCTGAGTTCATGAAATTGTGAGTCTTGCCAAATGGGCTCCATGTGTACTTTGCTATTAAATGGGCTTTGGTCCCATAGACTTGTGTTACATTTAGGAACAAATTTCGCTAATGAATGATTTTATTTTGACGTCGTTTCGTTGTTTCGAATAGTGGTTTTCAGAATTGTTTTTTAGGCTTTAACCCTTAGTTTAGTTAAAGGGTTTATCTCTCTTTGTTAAAAAAAAATCTTTTGCAGAATCTTATCAGAATGTATCAACTATAGTCCATGTGGGTTGCAGCTGGGGCTGGAAGGCCTGAAGCCTTTTTTGGCTGAGCAGTTCCCTCTTGCCAGAGCAGCAGCAGGAGTTCCCACAGCTACTTTAGGCTTTTGCAGAGCAGTCTTCAAACCTCTGATTTAGGTTGTGTTTAGCTTATCTCTCTTTTTTTCTTGCAGGTTGGCAAGAATGTTGATAAATGGCTCTGGATGCTGGGTGCTCATCGCATAATGACTCGAGGGGAGGGTGACTGCGATGTTGTTAAAAGCAAACAGGGTAGTATTGAAGCCGACTTCAGAGCTTGGAAGACCAAGTTCATCTCCCAGCTCCAGATCCTTCTTAAAGGAGAGAAGAAACCCTGTGATGGCAACTGTAAGAAGGGCAAATGCAAATCTAATGAGCACATTGCAGAGGAGATTGAGCCATGGTCTCACGCTCAGGACGGATTGCATCAGAGAGACACTGAGGTGTGTGGCCTGTGTATTCATGTCTTTCAGTGTTTGGAGATACTGAACCTTACCTCTGCCCTGAGACACTATTTCAGTGGCTTCTGGTTAGAAGGAAGAAGATCTGGAATTCACGTAGGAGTGTTTTAGAGAGAGTGAAGTCTTAGGAGTTAAACCATGCTGTGCTGGATGCTTTCTTGTATCTCTTTAACTGTTGCATTGCTAGAGTCAAGTAGATTTCTAGGATAGGATATAGGCCCAGAGAAGTTAAATATGTCCAGGGCTGAGCTCATATCTTTTTATCCACAAACCACATATTGCTCCTTATCTCTCTAAAATGAATCTGTTAATCACTCAAACTTAAAGGCCGCAAGTAATCCTAGATTCATCTCTTTCATCCCTCACATTCTAAACATTTCTCTTTCTTCCTTCTTCAGATAACCCAGTTTCTTTGTAACTTATGTCATCAGGCTGTATCACAGCTGTTGTCTTTTGGCCACCTGTCACTTGCGTCATTCAGGAACAGCTTTACATTCTGACTCACTTTCCTTTTTTCTCCACCCTTGTTCCTGTCATTACTCTTTGTGGCTAAGTCATCCATGTAGATGATTTATACAGCACCCTGGCCTGCCAGTTTCCTGGCCTTCAAACCTCCAGCAACCATTTTCTTTCCTGATGGCCTCTCATTTCCATGGTTACCTCTGAAATTTCATGTTCCTATGACCTAAACTCTGACCTCTTTCTGGTATTCTTTAAAATTCTTTTTATCCCATACCTTTTTCATTAAATAGTGAAAACTGCTTATTTTACTTCTGTCCTTACCCAGTTTAAATTTTTATACTCATTCTTTTAAAACATCTTCAGTTGCTAAAACATATTCAATTGCCTTGTTTTCCACTCCGTTTTATAACCCAACTGACTGAACTCCAAGCCAGGTTGAAACCTGCTATCTGCCTTCCCCGTGGCCTGCTGCTTGCTGATTGACTGCAGTTCATGACCACAGACTTAAGTATGAATTCAGAACTTCCCAGCAGTCTCTGACATTCTCTTATAAGTTCCCTTTCTCACTTTCCAATATAAATGTTTAATATTCTGTTTCTCTCTACTTCTTGCTCCAGCTCTCATATGAAGCCATCAGAGAAAAATTCTCTCATAGCCCCTATCTACAAATCTTCACTATCTTTTCTGTCTCAGAAGACCAAGTATCTGGTTCTGTCAAAGACCACTTTCCGTGCATGCTCTGGAATCAAGGACTTTGTTCCTTTGTTCTTCTCTCTCCTGCATTGTTAATCTTTTCCTCTCTACTACATGGTTCCTATAGACACATAAACATACTCTGGAATCCCAGTGTTTAATCAGACGCAAAAAGCAAATACAAAACAAATCTTCCCTTTGTTCTGTGTCTTTCAGCTGCTGTTTCATTTTTCTGTTCTTTCCATCTAGCCAATCTTTTTGCTTATGTTTCCTTATTTTTCTCTCTAATTGGTTTTTAACATTTTTTTAAAACTTTTTAAAATATTGAGGTAAAATTCACATAACAAAATTAACATTTTAAAGTATATAATCCAGTGGTATTTAGTACATTCACAATTTTGTGCAATCACTACCTATATCAAGTTCCAATACCTCTTCATCACCTCAGAAGAAAACCCCTTACTTATTAAGCAGTCATTCTTCACTCCCTTTCCCCCAACCGTGACAACCTCCAATTCGCTTTCTGTCTCTGTGGACTTAACATATTCTGGATATTTTGTACAAATGGAATCACGTAATGTGTGACTTTTTTTTTGTCTAGCTTTTTTTACTTAGCTTAATGTTTTGGAGGTTCATCTATGTTGTAGCATGTGTCAGTACTTCATTCTCTCTTTAACTTTTTGAATCATATCCCATTGTATAGATATATCATCTATATGTGATCCATTTATCTGTTGGTGGACATTTTGGTTATTTCTGCCTTTTAGCTATTGTGAATAGTGCTGCTATGATATTCATATATGGATATTTGTTTGAGTAACTTTTCAGTCCTTTTGGGTATATACCTTTTGGAATTGTTGGGTCATGTGGTAATTCTCTCTTTAACTTTTTGTGGAACCACCAATTTTCCACAGTGGCTGCACCATTTTACATCCCCATCAGCAATGCACAATTCTTTGAATTTCTCTACACCAACACTTCTTATTTTCTTTCTTTCTTTTCTTTTTTCTTTTTTTTATTATAACCATCCTAGTGAGCGTTTAGTGGTGTCTCCTTGTGGTTTTCTATGCATTTACCTCTGATGTCTGATGATGTTGAATATCTTTTCACATGTTGATTGGCATTTGTATATCTTTTTTGAAGAAATGTCTATATTCAAGTTCTTTGCCCATTTTTTAATTGGATTGTCTTTTTGTTGTTGAATGGTAAGAGTTCTTTATTACATTCTAGATAGTAGACCCTTATCAAAGATATAATTTGCAAATACTTCCCTCAGTAGGTTTTCTTTTCAGTTTCTTAATCATGCCCTTTGATGCACTAAAGATTTTAATTTCTATGAAGTCCAGTTTGTCTGTTGCTCATGTGTTGGGGTCATATATATGAATCCGTTGTTAAATCCAATATAATAAAGATTTAATCTTACATTTTCGTCTAAGAATTTTATAGTTATAGCTCTTATATTTAGGTCTTTGATCCATTGTGAGTTAATTTTTGTGTATGGTATGAGGTAAGGGTGCAGTTTATATTCTTTAGCATGTGTATAACCAATTGCCTCAGCACCATTTGTTGAAGAGACTATCCTTTCCCCATTGAATGGACTTAGCACAAGTCATTTGTCCACAGATGTGTGGGTTTTCTGGATTCCCAATTCTATTCCATTAATCTATCAGTCTGTACTTGTGCCAGTAGATTTGTAGTTAAATTTTGAAATCAGGAGTTCTCCAACTTTGTTCTTTTCCAGTGTTTTGGCATTTTGGGATCCTTTGCAATTCTATATGAATTTGAGGAGCAGTTTCTCCATTTCTGCAAAACACGTTGGGATTTTGATAGCGATTACATTGAGTCTTATAGATCTCTTTGAATAATATTGTCATCGTAGCAATATAAAGGCTTCCAATGAACATGGGATGTCTTTCTACCTATTTAGGTGATCTTTAACTTCTTTCAGCAATATTTGAGCTTTCAGTGTCCAAGGATTTCACCTTTTTGGTTAAAATTTTTTCTTAGGTATTTTATTTCTTTAGATGCTGTCGACTTCCACAGTGGTCAGAGAATATTCCTTTTCCTTTTCTTTTTAAAAAATTGTGGATTTTAGATTTGTATCCCACATAGAACTCATATCATGTGGTTTTCAACTTTTTCTCTGGATTATTTCCCTTAGCATGATTATCTCGAGGTCCAGCCATGTTGTTGCAAATGGCAGTATAGCTTCTTATATAGCTTTTTCTTATAGCTGAGTAATCGTCCATCGTATATATGAACCAAATCTTCTTTATCCAATCATCTATCATAGGACACTTCAGTTGCTTTCATGTCTTGGCCATCATGAATGATGCTGCAATGACCATTGGGGTGCATATATCTTTACAGATAAATGATTTCAAATTTTTGAATATTAGGCCCTTATTAGATGCATTGCTTCCAAATATATTTTCCCATTCAGATGGTTGTCTCTCCTTGTGGACGGTTTCTTTGCTGTGCAGAAGCTTTTTAGTTTTTTGTAGTCCCATTCATTTATTTTTGCTTTTACATCCTTTGCCTTTGAGGGCAAATTCATAAAATCCTCTTTAAGTCCAAGGTCCTTGAGTTTAGTTCCTATGTTTTCTTCTAT
>NW_006441386.1:1191473-1195646 GCF_000325575.1 Pteropus alecto
ATAGTGTTTTGGTCTGTTTCTCCCTTTAGTTCTGTTAGTAATTGCTTTACATTTTTCAGGGCTCCCTGATTGGGAGCATAGATATTAATAAGTTTTATGTCTTCTTGGTGCATCATTCCCTTTATCATTATGAAGTGTCTCTCAGTATCTTTCTTTACCTTTTTTTATTTTGAAGCCGATTTTGTCTGATATTAGCATTGCTATTCTCACTTTTCTCTAATGCCATTTGCTTGAAATATCATTTTCCACCCTTTCGCTTTGAGTCTATATTTGTCATTAGACTGAGATGTGTCTCCTGGAGGCGGCATTTGGTTTGATTGATTTTTTGTTCCAGTCTGCACTCTGGGCCTTTATATTGGTGAGTTCAGTTTATTTACATTTAGGTGGTTATTGAAATATAAGGTCTTTTTATAGTCATTTTATCTTTTGCTTTCTGGTAGCTCGGTGTTTCCATTGTTTCCTTGTCCTTGCATTTCTGTGAACTATTTTAATTTGGTTGGGTTTTGTAGATTTTCCCTCTGGTCCTTCTTGTTTTATGTATGTTATGTACTTCATTTTTCAATCTTTGGTGTGCAGTTACCTTTAAGAATAAGTAAAGGATAGTTGTGTATAATAGTCCATTTTCTTCTGCGTGTGTCTTATCTCCATTCCCTTTCACGAATTTGGATCTTTGAATTCTCTCCTTTTCTGTTATCATTGTCTCAAATTATTTATATGTATGCTGAACTATATTTCTATCTCGCAATAGCAATTCTCTTATCATTTAAGCTTATAATACCGTGTACTTGATAAGGGTTGCACTACTTTGCTCCTATCTGCCTATTAGTCCCCTTACTCATATAATTATGTTTTGTTTTTTTTTTATCATTTTGTTTCAGGTGTGCTGACCCCTTTTAGCATTTCCTGTAATGCAGGCCTCATAGTGGAGAATTCCCTCAACTTTTCTATGTCTGGAAAGGTCTTTATTTCTCCTTCATATCTAAAGGAGAGTTTTGCTGGATACATTATTCTTGGCTGGAAATTCCTTTCATTTAGTAGTTTGAATATTTGGTTCCATTTGTTTTTGTTTGTAAGATTTGTGCTGAGAAGTCTGAAGATAGTCTAATGGGTTTTCCTTTTTAGGTTACCATCTTCTTTTCCCTGGCTGCATTGAGAATTCTTTGTGTGACATTAATTTTTGATAATTTTAATATATCGTGCTTGGAGAAGGCCTTTTTGGGTTGAGATAATTGGGTGTTTTGTTAGCTTCTTGGATTTGAAGCTCCAGCTTATTCCTTCAATTTGAGAAATTCTCTTCCACTGTTTGTCTGAATATGCTCTCTGATCCCTTCTCCTTTTCTTCTCCTTCTGGAATATCCATTATGTCACATTTCCTGATGCTGTCAGCTAGTTCTTGTATTTCTGTTTCATTATTTTTCATTCTATGGTCTCCTCTTCCTTCTGAATTAGTTCTAGATTTCTTTCTTTGATATCAGTGATCCTTTTCTCCATTTGGTCATCTTTATTTCCTAAGCTTGCTATTTCATTCTTCACCTATTTTAGTGTGTTCTTCAGCTCCAGAAGTTCTGTTTGGTTCTTTATCCAGGTTTCAGTTTACTTGCTAAAAACTCATTCTGCTGGTTTAATTTTTCTTTTTCAACTCCTGGAATTGTTGATATGAGTTATTTTGGGTCTCATTGAGTTTTTTCGGAAGTACAATCCTGAGTTTTCTGTCATTTAAGTTGCATATTTCTATGCCTATAAGCTAATTTTCTAGAGATTTTTCTCTTTCTTTCTGAACTGCCTTGTCATCCTGGTGTTTGATGGACTATTTCTCTGCCTGGGCGTTAATGGGAGTGCATTCCACTTTTTTTTTTTCTTTTCAAAAGATTTATGATATAAAAGGTCTCTCTTTAGCCTGTTGCTAAGAGGGTGTTTTTCTTTTGATTTCTAGTAGGTGGCATCCAAGCCTCTTGGATCTCTGCCTTGAGACTTAATAATGGCTTTTTTTTTTCTTATAAATAATCAATCACAATTGCTACCCTCAGTTTCAGTTCCTGTGTTAGTGACAATTTGATAGTCTTTGCTCAGATTCCCCTGGGGCTCTGTGGTGTTCAATCTTGGAGGTGCTGTTCAGTTTGGAGGATAAGGGGTTGGAGCAAGGGCGTGTTCTGGGTTTGTGGGTGGGAGTTGCTGCTAGTCTCCGTGTCTCAGTCTCCTGCTTTGCAATCATAGCTGTTAAGACCCAACTGTTGCCCCTCTACACTTAGTTCTCCCTCTGCTTTGTGCACTGATCCCTGGCTCTGCTGGGTGGAGCTCACAGATCCTTCAGGCAGGGCTGTTTGGGGAACTGGCAATTTCTCCGTCTCTCTCCTCCTGTAGGGAGCTCTGACTGTGAGAGGCAGCTTTTTTGTTCCTCCCAATCTATCCTCCAGACTCCCAGTGTTCTGGCCTCTGGAAGCTCTTATGCACAGACCACTTGCTCAGACGCGCTTATGTGCAGATCGAGTGTGTTATTTGTTGAGTTTTAGATGTTTAGCTTATTGTTATTTCAAGGGGAGAGATCCAGGGACATCTCACTCCACTAAGCTTCTGACCCAGAGAATATACTTTGGATGACTTTAAACTATTAAAATTTATTAAGACTTGCTTGGAGCCTAACATATGGCCTGTCCTGATGAATATTCCATGTGTACTTAAGAAGAATGTGTAATCTGTTTTTGAGTGGAGGGTTCTGTATGTCAGTTAGATCTAACTGGATTATAGTGTTGTCCTTATCCTCTGTTTTCTTATTAATCTGTTCAATTTTTCTATCTCTCATTGCACATGAAGTAAAGAAGTTTCCAACTATTAATGTAGAACTGTCTTTTTCTTTTGCAATTCTGTCTGTCAGTTTTTTCTTTATATGTTTTGGTGTCTGTTAGGTGCATATATGTTTATAATTGTTAATCTTTCTTGATTCAGTGCTTTTATCAATATATAATGCCCTTTATCTCTTGTAACAATTTTGACTTAAAGTCTGTTTTGTGTGATATTAGTATAGCTGCCCCCACTCTCTTTTTGCATGGAATATCTTTTTCTGTTTTTTTGAATTTTAACCTGTTTATATATTTGGATCTAAACTGAGTCTTTTGTAGATACCATAGAGTTGGTTCCTGTTTTTTTTTTTTTTTTAATTCATTTTACCTGTCTCTGCCTTTGAATTGGAGAGTTTAATACATTTTCATTTAAAGTAATTACTAATAAAGACTTACTTTTGTCATTTTATTATGCTTTCTATATATCTTACATCTCTTTGTTTCTCAGTTTGTTCATTAGTGCTGTCTTTTATATTTTATTGATTTTTTTATGGTATACCATTTTGATTCCTTTCTCAATTTCGTTTCTGTACATTTTATTAATTTATTTTTTAAATTTATTTCATTTCTGTACATTTTAAAGTTATGTTTTGGTACTGTTGTCCCTTGGTATCTACAAGGGATTGGTTCCATGACCCCCTGCAGATGCCAACATCTGTGGATGTTTAAGTCCCTCATATAAAATGGTGTAGTATTTGCTTATAACCTATGCACATCCTCCTGTGTGTACTTTAAATCATCTCTAAGTTACTTATAATACCTAATACAATGTAAATGCTATGTTAATAGTTGTTATACTGTATTGTTTAGAGAATAGTGACAAAAAGGTTCATATTCAGTACAGACAAACCATCATAAGCCTAGTATATATCAGCAACAATGTAACTGTATTTTTAAAAAATATTTTTCATCTGTGGATGTAGAAGCTGTACATTTTATTAATTTATTTTTTAAATTTATTTCATTTCTGTACATTTTAAAGTTATGTTTTGGTACTGTTGTCCCTTGGTATCTACAAGGGATTGGTTCCATGACCCCCTGCAGATGCCAACATCTGTGGATGTTTAAGTCCCTCATATAAAATGGTGTAGTATTTGCTTATAACCTATGCACATCCTCCTGTGTGTACTTTAAATCATCTCTAAGTTACTTATAATACCTAATACAATGTAAATGCTATGTTAATAGTTGTTATACTGTATTGTTTAGAGAATAGTGACAAAAAGGTTCATATTCAGTACAGACAAACCATCATAAGCCTAGTATATATCAGCAACAATGTAACTGTATTTTTAAAAAATATTTTTCATCTGTGGATGTAGAAGCTGCAGATATG
>NW_006441386.1:1195785-1235883 GCF_000325575.1 Pteropus alecto
GTAGAAGCTGCAGATATGAAGGACCATATGTAGTTACCCTGGGGGTTGCAGTTAACTTCTTTCACTTATAACACTTGATTTGAATTAATACCACCTCAATATACAAAACTGTGCTCCTGTTCGGCTCTGTATCTTCCCCTCTATGTTGTTGTTGTTATTACAAATTACAACTTTATACATTGTGTGTCCATTGACATGGATTTATAGTTAATTGTTTTATGCATTTGTCTTTTAAATAATACAAATAAAAAAAGAGGAGTTACAAGCCAAAAATACAATAATATTGGTTTTTGTATTTACTTATGTAGCTATCTGTACCTCTATTTTTTATTCATACAGCTTTGAGTCATTGTCAGATGTCCTTTTCTTTTCTGCCTGAAGGATTCTCTTTAGCATTTTTGTAGGGCAGGTCTTCTGATAATGAATTCCTTCAATTTTTGTTTATCTGAGAATGTCTCCATTTCTTGATCAGTTTTGAAGGATGGCTTTGCTGAATATAGAATCCTTGGTTGACAGGTTTTTTTTTTTGTCCACTGCCTTCTGGCCTAAGGGATTCTTGATGAAAAGTTAGCTGTTAATCTTATCTTTTTGAAACTCCTTTGTATGTTGAGTTGCTTCTCTCTTGCTGCTTTCAAGATTCTCTCTTTGTCATTGTCTTGACAGTCTGATCATATTGTGTCTCAGTTTGGTTCTCTGACTTTATCTTTCTTCAAGTTTATTGAGATTCTTGGATGTGTAGATTCATGTATTTTATCAAATTTAGGAAATTTTCAGACATTATTTCTTCTATTGTTTCTGCTCTTTCTCGTCTCTCCTTCTAAGACTCTCCCTCTGTATGTGTTGGTGTCTTTCATGGTGTCCTATAGGTCCTTTGGGCTCTGTTCATTTTTCCTACTGGCCAATTTCAACTGATCTGTTTTCATGTTTGCTCATTCTTCTGCCTACTCAAATCTGCCATTGAAACCCTCCAGTGAAATTTTCAGTTCAGGTATACTTTTCAGCTCAAGAACTTCTTTGTGTTTATTTTTTAAAATTTTTATTTCTGTGTTGATATTCTTATTTGCTGAGATGTTGTTCTCCTGGTTTCCTTCAGCTCTTTGTACATGATTTTCTTTACCTCTTTGAGCATATTTAAGACAGTTAGTTGACTTGAAGTCCTTCTCTAGTAAGTCCAGTGTGTATGTTTCCTCAGGGACAGTTTCTGTTAATTTCTCCTGTGAATATTGCCATGCTTTTTATCTCTTTGCATGCTTCATAATGTTTTATTGAAAACTGCACACTTTGAATATTATATGTTACTGTGAAAATCAGATTTTTTTCCCCTCCTCATAGTTTAGTTTTATAGTTTACTGTAGGTCGTAATTGTTTATTTAGTGATTTTTTTAAAACTATTTTTGTAGACTGTATCTGTTGTCATGTGTGTTTCTGAAGTCTGTTTTCTGTTTCTCGTGTTCTGCTAGTGTTTTGATATTTTCCTTGAATGCCTTTTTAAAGTTTCCTTTTTCTTAATTCAGTGTTTTCTCGATTTAAATTAAGCCTTTGGCTAATTCCCAGCAGTTCTGACAAAGTTAAATCTTTTGGTTTTTGCTAAACTTTTAGGTTTTTCTGTGGGGAAATAGGCCTTTGGAGTTACCTACTTTGCCATTTTTACTGACACCACTATTCTTAACATTTAAAAAATTTAAGTTAAATATTTTTAAAATTAAAAGTAACACTTGTACATTTAAAGCCTCAAGTAGTACTTCTAGGCTTATAATTAAAAAACGGTACTTCCTTGCCTCATTCTATCTAATTCTTATTTTCCCAAGGCCACCACTTCTAATTCTTTTAGCTTTTTCATCAGACATTTACCTCTATATTCCTAAAGAATGGGCCCTTCCTGCTATTTCTTGATTTTTTAAAAAAATTTCAAAATCACACACACACAGTATCAGTTCCTTTCCTCTTGTTTTCTTATATAGTTGTATCATGCTTTCTGGTTTGACCATTATTCATTGTTTCATTATTGTAACTGTGTACATATTCACATCTGTCATATATGCAATATTGTTACATTTTCATTCTTATACATTTATTTCTCTTAAGATAAGTGCTATATCTGCTTTGATTTTTCAATAACCATCACTAATTTATTCCAGAACTCTAATAGAACTGAAAATTGTTTTTCAGTATTGTATAGTTTTTATTGAGTTTTTGGAGGCCCTCATGAATCCTCTTCTGATCCACATTGGCATGACTGCCCTCCAACCCTTCATGCAGTTGAAGTCTTGTGTCTTCTATCCAGCTTTACTTTAGCTAGCTTCCTGGGTTGGATTTTCTGATTCTGGTATCTTATATCTTCTTATTTCTTGGTTGTCTTTTGTTTTTTTGGAGCATGTTCTCCAGTAGCTCTTTAAGAAAGTGTGTTTTGGATGTAAATTTTCAGATTTGTCATGTCCGTATGTCTTTATCCTAGTTATTCACAGTTGATTAATGCTTTGGCTGAGTATAGAATTCTAGATGAGAGTAATTTTCTTTCAGAAATTGAATGCATTGATTCATTGTCTTTTAGTTAAGAGTATTGCTTTTGGGAACCCCCGTTTACTCTGGTTCTGAATTTTTATTATATAATATTCCTCCACCCCTCCCATAAACCTTCAAACCTCTTAATAAAATCCCTCTAATCATCTACACTTCGTTTTTTCCCCCCCTTAATTTTCTGCCTATCTTTCTTGCTTTCTTCTCTTGCACAGAGTGTTTATTTCTAATTTATCTTCATACCAGTGATGCAGCCTTGTGGGGTCCCAGCTTTGACTCTGGTCTTCTGTGTTAGACTCTCCTCTTAGTATTGTCTCCTCAACTTTACTTGCTCTTTCCTTGTCCTGTACAGCAGATACTTTCAGTTCCCTTTCTCACTACCTCCTAAGATTCTCTTTTTAGTTCATATTTGTGCTCTTTGGATTCCTTGCCTTTTTGCCAACCCAATGATACATTTAAGATTATGCTTTAAAAATATTATATTATTCAGCTTTCGTTATTTCCTACAGGAGAGTCGTTCAGTATAATCCACCCTATTGCTGGGAGCAGAAGTCTTAGTTAACTCTCACCCACTCTAGTTTGACTCTCTACCCTACTGGCACTGCTCTTTTCTAGGTCCAAGGAACTTCCTGTTGTCAAGTGTCATGGATTTGTCTCTGTCTTTGTTTTACCTGATCTCTGAACAATGTTGGACATTGCTGACTCCTTTGAATCACTCTTATCTTGATTTCATGACATCATTCTTATTGTTATCTTCCTTATTACTAGGAATCTTCTTCATTTATCTAACCTCTACATGTTGAAGTCATTCATGGTGCTAGGTTCTGTTCTTTGTTGATACTTCCTTCTGTATGATCTTACATAGTTTCATGGCTTTCCGTACTATCTGTATGGCAGTTATTCTTAGGTTTGTATTTCTAGCTCTAAGAGTTACCCTGAATTTTGTTCTTATATATGTAATTGCCTCTTTAAAATCTCCATGTGGATGTCTAAGGCATCTCATATTTCACAAATGCAAAATGGAGCTCTTCCTTTCCATTCTACCAGCCTGTTTCTTCCCATGGAGTTCTCATCTTAGTAAACAACACCACCATCTCAATTACTTAAAAAAGAAACTTAAGAGCCATGTTGATTCCTTTCTTTTCCTCATTCCTGCATTAATTACTCACCAAGTCTTGTTGGCTCTTTGTCTAAAACAGCAGTTAGGAAACTTTTTCTGTAGAGGGCCAACTTGTAAATATTTTCAGCTTTTTGGGCCATATGGTTTCTCTTGCAACTATCAGTTTGCCATTGTATCAAGAAAATAGCCATAGCCATAGATAGTATGTAAATGATGGGCACCTTCAGATTGACTTGAGACTGGCTGGATTTGGCCTATGGGCCACAGATTACTGGTCTCTGGCTAAAAATATTTTATATCCATTCAGTGACCTCACAATTTGGGAGGGAGTAGTAGATGGTTTACTACTTTGAACAATGTATTTCTGAAGCATTGATGTTCCAGGAGGAGGAGCCCTTTGAGAGCACCAGTGAGGAAGAGCCTGATACCGAGGACCACCAGAGTCTAAGTTCTGTTGTTGATGTTGAGGACCTCGGCAAAATTATGAATCGTGTGAAGAAAGAAAAGGTACTGTAATTTTGGAAAATAGTGAACTTGAATCCTGCAGTTAACATCTAGCATTCTGTATTGGTGTGTAGTGCATCTGAGCTCATAATTAGACAGTTTTATTTCTTTGCCTCCTATCTTGAATTTTATACTTTTTTTTTTTGTTGCCATTTTTACATGAACTTTGTGAAAATCTTCCCCCTTGGTCCTGTGAAAACGAGATTGTAGTAGGATAGGCAGAAGATTTTAGGAAAAGAACAGAGGAAAGGCTAGGTAGTAGGATGGACTTCATTCATTGTTGTCACTGAAAATGACAGAATGAACAGCATGAAAAGATTGGTTAGTGTTGAGATTCCAAGAGGAACTGTCGTGTAGAGTTGCTTCCCTGTCATAGATATTGATTGGTATTCGGCTTCGGATGATGGCAGCTTGGTTTGTAGGTGTTGAGATCAGTATGGGTGGAGGCTCTCAGAATATAGGAAATATTAGTCTGGGTGCTCATTTTCTCAGTGACTAGATAAATGTGAGAAGGTACAGTGTAGTAAGATGATATGTAGATTCCAATGATCTAAAGTTGAAATAATATATACAGTTATATAAAAATACGAAGTCTCAATTTTTGTGTGAGTTTTGGGAAATGAGAATATCCTAAACTAAAAATGTATCAAGTACATAAGTCTTAGAAACAAAAAAAGTAAAACTGTGGAACAATCTAAGAAAATCAATGATAAAAACACAAACTCAAGTGAAGGATTCAGTAAAGTAGTGGGATATAGTAAGATAAAAAGTTAAAAAGCCTATGTATTTCCAAATAATAACCAGTTAAAAGCTATAGTGGAAGAGAAGACCTTATTTACAACAGCCACATAAAAGATAAATAGGTACATAGGAATACATTTAGGAAGAAATATCCTAAATCTATGTGAAGAAAACTTTAAAACATTTCTGAAAGACATAAAAGTACCTGGAACAAATGGAAAGACATCCTGTTTTTAGATATGGTGACTCAGTATTGCAAAAATGTCAGTTCTTTTAAGTTAATATATAAGTCTGATGCAGTTCATTAAAAATTCCAAGGAAATTTTTTTCTGGAGCTAGACTGGTTAATTCATGTGGAAAAATAAATATGCAAGAATGATTAGGAAGACCTTGGCAAAATAGTAATGAGAAAGACTAGCTCTATCAGATACTGAAACTTACTTCAAGGCACCTGTAATTAGAACTGGTACTGGCTCCTGATGAGATAGACAGACTTATATAACGGACTAAAATTCCAGGAATAGACCCAGGAATATATGGGAATTTCATATATGATAAAAGTGGTATCTCTTTTCCCCAGGGAGAAAATATACTTTTAAGATAAGTGATGTTGACAACTGGATGGCTACTTGTGAAAAGATAAAATTGTCTCTGCATTTTATACATGCATCAGAATAAACTCTAATTGGGTCAGAGATCTAAATGTTGAAAAAATATGTAAATAATAGAATTAGATGTATTATTTTATAACCTGGAGAATGGTTTTCTATATGATTCAAAATCTAGGACAATAAAAGATTGAATTTATCAATGATTTGCATGCCTGTAAGCAAAATCAAATGGTAAATGATAAAGTGAGGGAAAATATTTGCCCCTGATAAAGAAGGGGTTAATTTTTCTACTATGCAAAGCGCTCTCAAAAATCGAATAAAAAAGAAGATTGACCTAAAACCTAATAGAAACAAATGGCAAAACAAATGAATAGGCAAGTCTCAAAAAAAAAGCTCTACAAATAGACTTTAAACATGTGGAAAAAAATAAAAATTAAACCTACGTTGACATACATTTCTCACTTATCAAAATAGCAAAAATTCAAAAATTGGGCAACACACACAATTGGTGAGGCTCTGGGGAAATAGGCACTCACACCTTCGGATGGGAGTCCAGAATAGTATAAACCATACGATGGGGCTTTTGGTAGTCTACCAAATTCACACGCATTTACCTATGTTTCAGCAGGCTCAGTTATAATGAATTTGCCTTGAAGACAAAAAGTCACAAATACAGGATAGCATCTGCACAAGGTTATGCCTCACAGCATATATAGCAAACAATGGTCAGATATTGATTGAGAAAAACATGATAAATCAACATGATACAATATTGTGCAGCTGTGAAAAATAATAAGGTGTATACATATGCATTAATGTGAACTCCAGATGTTGGATTTGATTTGGAAGCTGATATGAACTTAAGATTTTTAAAAAATGTATATTGTCATGTTACATTTAGAAACTTATAATTTAACTGTATATGTGTATAAACAATATTTTGTAGCTGTGTTCATGGAAAGGACCTTTCATGTTCTGATATTAAAACCATTTCAATTCAATTGACCTGCAGTTCAGTTCAATTTGGACACTAACTACCTGCAGTTAGCGCCAGACTACACAAGTTTAGGGCATAGTCCTGCATAAGACTGTCCTCCACTTCAGATGGCAGCTGTAAGTCTTGGGAGCCACCTGGACTTCTGATCTACTGGTTATTAATTTGGGGATCTCATGACCCCCTCAGGTTCGATAATTTGGTAGAATTATGGCAGACTCAGAACTCACTGAAAGCATTATCATTATGATTACAGTTTTATTATAAAGGATACAAATTAGAAACAACCAAGTTGAAAAAACAGGGCAAATTTTGGGAGTAGAAGGGTGGAGAAGAGATCTAGAATTTCTGTGTTCTCTCTTCATGGAATCTGAGTCCCCTCACCACATCAGTGTATTTACTACCAGGAAGGTTTACTGAGCATTAGCATCCAGATTTTTTTATTGGGGTCGCATTATATATGCATGATTGATTAGATCATTGGCCACATGATTGAACTCAATCTCCAGCCATCCTCCCTTCCCTGGAGATTCAGCTGGCCTAAGTTGGTTTTCTGGTAACTACCCCTAACCTAAAGTATCTAGGGACCCACTGTATGAATCACCATATTAGCATAACAAAGACACTTGTGTCATTTGGAAATCCCAAGGTTGTTTTGGAGTTCTGTGCTAGGAAGGGGCAGGACATTTGAGGATATTTGAAATGGATATTTTGTTAGATATTAGATTTAAAAATTTTTTCTTCATTGCAATAATATAGTTCTGTAGGATAAGGTTCTTTTTTAGGAGATGAATTCTGCAGTATTTTAAGGATGAAGCACCATGATGTTTACAACACTTTCAAGTGGTTCAGCAAATTTTTATTCACACACACATGTATTATGTATGTATATGTATGTGTGTGCATGGATGGATGGATAGATAATGATTAAGTAAAAGTAGTGAATCTTAGTGAAAGCAATATGGGTCTTCATTGTACCTTTCAACTTTTCTGAGGGTTTGAAATAAAAAGTATGAGGGGAGCTACTAAAACAAAACAAAACCTAGTATCAACTGAATTATAAGCTATTTATGATAATGCCATTTGAGAATATCCCCCATTTTTTGATAGTACTAGTTGGTGAATGACTAGTTTTGAACTATATAAAGTCTTAAGAATATATTCCTTGCATAAAACGTGAGGACCCTCTAATTTTATTGTAGTGGCCCCTCCTATAACAAATGATACTTTAAGGAAATAAATATAACATTTATTTGCCTAATTAAATTTTTTTCACTATAAATAAACATATCTGTAATAATGAAAATTCAGAAAATAGTTGAAGAGTAAAACACTACCAGTAATTCTTCCCAGAAAAATCACTATTAGTATCTGGAATATTTATTTAAATTTTGTTTATATACACCCAAATGTCCATTTTATTATAAAAATATTTGTCATTCTCAGATAGTCTTTATAATCTCATTTAACAATCTTACAGAAAAATCTTTTTAAAGTAATAAATACCGATACAGGCTGTGTTACAAGAGATTACTTTTGGGAAGTTATCATTAAAAGCTGCTTTATTTTGAGTTTTACTGTCCCTATCAACCTGCACAGGAAGGAGTACCTTTTTTCTGTCTTGGGATGAAAACTGCAGACTCTGTGACACTTCTAATCATTTTTGTTAATGTAGTATTGTAGACACTTTAAAGCACAGAGTCTTATTTTGGCAGTGGAATGTGTAGTCCTGTATAATACTAAGTAATACTAAATAAACTATATCAAAGTTTCCAATTTAATTCAAAGGTGTAACTTCTTCCTAATTTATTGTCTAATTTCAGTGCTATTTGCTAGGTTCTATTTTGGATCACCGTAGGATTTGGGTAGTGGTTGGGAGGTGTGCAGGAGAGGTTAGAAGTGGGAAAGTTTATAGTTGGCACTGTCATAGTATGACTTTGTGCTCTTTTTGGTTTTTAAAATTGACTCTTCCAGGCAGCATTTTCATTGCTTCTTTGGAGACATTGTTCATGGCTGTCATCTTATCTGGTCCCTTGCACTGAGCAAGTGTAATGGCTGTCATCTTATTTTGTCCCTTGCAATGAGCAAGTGTACTCTGAGAAGTGTTCTTCTGGTGGTCACTCCTTCTGAGCTGTGTCTCTGGCTTCCTCCCTTTTGAGGTCTGTCATCTGTTCTTCTCTCTGGTTGCCCATTGATCAGGATCTAAGATCTCCCCGACCCCAGTCCAGCTCCCAAGGGAACACTCCTGAGTTCTTTATTCCAGGAGGACACACTGATTCCTACCCAGCAGCAGTGCTTATTTGCTGACTCAACTAGTCAGTCTTTTTGCTTTCTGGATTTTGTGGGCAGGAAATTCACCAATCTGTGACACCCTCTGAGCGCAGGGGAGACATAGTAGCTTCTATGAGGGGCCCCATTGGAGCCTCTCACCTGAGGCTTGAGGTAAGAGGCGGGAACCTACCCTTACAACCTCTCTCCATTTGAGGCAGAGTGGGTAACTCAAAATACCTCACCAACATTCCCCTAAGAAAACTTCAAGAATCTGCTCATTATCTTTATACTCTCTACCCTTTCATATCCTTAATGTGTGGAGGTATTTCTAAGGTTACTAAATCAATTCTCAGATACTTTCTTTGAAAATTTATAACTTGATCTGGCCCTCTCTTTGCAGTTTCGTTTAATTTAAAACCCTGTTTATATACATTTAAAAAATTCAAAGAATATAGTCTCCTATCCCTGTTCTTTCTCAGTCTGCTTTTCACAGGTAACCACAGTTTACAATTTGGCAATATTCTTTCAGGTATTTTACTGCCTTTACAAATACACCTGTGTTTTATTATAACTTCTTTTTTTTCTGGCTACACAGATGGGATCATTTTGCACTCCAAATCTACAGACTTTTATTTTTCTTTCATTTAACATGACAGTCCTGTCATATAGGTCTACTTAATTCATTTTAATGTTTATGTAACAGTCTATAAGTATGTCTCACAATTTATTTGACTCTTGTTAATTAGCATTTAGGTGTTTTCTGATTTCAATAATGAACACTCTTGCTCTTATATGTTTTGTGGCTGGTATAAATTTATCTCAATAAATTTGTAAAATTGAAATTTCTGGGTCAAAGGGAATTTTATAGTTTGGTAAGTATTTCCAAATTGCCCTGTAAAAAGTTGAAAATGTTTTTATTTCTTAAGTGTAGGAAAGAGATGAGAATGCCTATTTCTCTATTTCTCTATACTTTTGCTGACCTCCAGGTACTACCAGTCTTTTAAATCTTGCCAACCTGTAAGATGAAAAATAATAACTCAGTTTTAATTTGCATTTAATTTTGAGTGAGATTGAATGTCAGCCACCTCTTTCTGGAGTTAGACAGATTACAGGGTCTGAGGGCATAGTCCCCAAGACTGCATTCACTTCCAACATCAGTTTCAGGAGCTTCCTAAAAACCACCCTCAAATTTGATAATTTGCTAGAGAAATTCTCAGAACTTACTAAAAGCTGTTTTCCTCATAGTTGCAGTTTGCTACAGGGAAAATTAGCCAAAGGAAAGACACATAAAGTAGTGTCAGGGAAGCATTTATTCGTTGTCATCAGGATGTGTTACCATCCCAGCATTGGTGTGTGACAATACACATGAAATGTTGCCAATCCTGGAAGCTTAGTTCAGCTTCTGTGTCCATGGGTTTTATTGGGGCTTTATTGTGTAGGTATGACTGATAGATTAATTGCCCATGTAGTTGCACTCAGTCTCTAGCCCTCCACCCTCACTTTGGCATAAATTACCTCATTAGCATAAATGGTCAGGTTTGGTCTCAGGGGCCCACTGTAAATACCGGAGTAGATAGTACTATTAGTGGGGAAGTTCCAAGAGTTCAGAGGTTACTTTCCAGGAACTGGGGACAAAGGCCAGACTTCTCTTTGGGTAAGACCAAGTTCTTTACTGGGCACTATCCTGTATTTATTTTTATATTGAGTTGTTTGGCTTCTTTTGTAAAGCTTATAACCCATAAATATTCTGATAAGTGTAAAACTATAATATCCAAAATTATTTTCTGAATCAAAATTACATTCTATCTTTTGTTGCTTATTTCCTAATACTTCCATGTGTTGATGTTATCTCTGTCATTTTTAGTAGCTTTTGTATTTTAGAAGCTGTTGCAGAGGAGCTATTGAGAAAGACAAATGTAAGTTCTGGGCCTGACCCAGCCAGTTTGTAACTTGGTGATCTAAGGGCACAGCTTAACCTTCCCTAGCTTTAATCTCTTTGTCTGAGAAACAGGGGCTGCAACCTCTATCTTCCTTATAGAAATTTTGTGAGTCAGATGAGATCATTTACATGAAATTGCATCATAATCTCTAAAAACCTGACAGACTTCAAAAGAAGTAAGTTTGCTTAGACATTTGAAATTTGCTTATACATTTTCCTAGAGTTGATCATTTAGTCTATTTCAGGTTTTTGCTGTTAAAATTAGCACTGGCCTGAGACCTTTTTTACTTTTTAAACATATATTACTATTTTCTTAGGTTTTATTTTCCCCAATTTGATATACTGGATCAAAACCAATGTATAATTTTTATGGATCTTAATTAAAATTCTTCAGTGGTGAACTGTCTTAAAACAGGATAGATTTCAGTGTACGAAATAACTGATTTAGATAAATTTTTGGATTTTTTCACCAGAATAAGAGAAGATATTTAAAACTTTATTGGTAGTGGGTGAAGAGTTTGGGATAATTTTTTTCCCCAAATCTACTGAGGTATGATTGAAAAAAAATTGTATATACTTAGGTTGTATAATGTGTTTTTTAAGGTTATAATGTGATGATTTGATATATGTGTTAATTGTGAAATGATTACTGCAGTCAAGTTAACATATCCATCACCTTCTTGTGGATGTGTCTTGAGAACACTTATTATCTAATCTCAGCAAATTTCAAGTATCAAATAAGAGCTTGAAATAATTTGTGGGTGCCTTTTGTCTTCGCTTTTTCATCTTATGTCCATTAGAGGGCACTGGAGAAAAGCACTAGGGAAAAATTTGGACATCCATGTAAGGTAGTCTTTGAAATGAAATGATTTTGGACTTTATGAACTTTAAGCAGTTGGTTTATGATATTTCTGGGATAAATATATTTTTTCCAACTTCATTATAACATGAAAATAAACCATCAGTTTTTGTTTTTCATTATTATTAAGTTACCACAGAATTTCCAAATATGTCTTGTGTTTTCATTTTACATTGGACATAGTATACTAAACGCAGTGATGGGTGTTCTTACTGCTTGGCTCTTCTTTTTCATATTTTTTTTGGCATTTTCTTTGGGGTTCGTTCACATAGGTTCCTGAGCTGCTTCCTGCCTGATCATCATTATGCATCACACTAAATTGCCTGAGTTGTTACTCTAGAGGAGGCTATAGTACTTGAGACCATCAACTCTAAAGTTGGGCCAAAGCACTCCAATCCCAAGACCTCTTTTTGAATAATACTTTCATGGAGTCACACTGTCTCAGCTTGTGCGTGGGCAAGTTATTTCACTCTCTTTGCTTCAGTTTTCTCATCTCTAAAGTAGGAGGTAATATCAGCATCTGCCTTCTAAAGTTGTTTGAAGATTGTCAGCTGATGGTCATTGGCGCTGCTTCAGTGCCAACAGGAATCCCTAATCTGGGTGCATAAAGAAGGTATAATAAGGTAAATAAAGAAGGAAACTTTATTTAGTGCAAATAGCTCAACTGTGGTGCAGCATGGCCGTGGAACAGCTCACTAGTGTTACAGCTCAATTATGAAACAGCACAGCTGTGGAACAGATGGCTGTGAGGTGGCCGTTGGGTGTGGCCCCTCTGGCTAGAAAGCACTGGTCTGCTCTGCTTGCTCCACTCCAGTCTGCTCCAGTCTACTCTACTCTGGTCCTGTAAGATGTCTTTGGTGTTTCAGCTCCAGCTGGGGAAATGCAGTCTTCAGTCTTGAGTAGAAGGGATAAATGCGTTCCTTGAGATGGAAAGGAGCTGTCCCTGCCCCTAGATGCCTAGTTGATCTGTCCTCATGCAGACGAGGACTCCAAATCCTTACAGTTTGATTGGTCCGAAAAACACTGTCCTGATTGGTCAGAATGTAGCCACTCTGATTCGTTGGCAAAGATGCTAATGAGAATAGAGCTGCGTGGCTCTGATTGGATGGGGAAAGTCTCAGTCCTGTTGGTTGAAATATAATTCCAGGTACTCCTTTATAAGGATTGTCTCAGTAGTAACACAGTGCAGGCAGGCGGCTTAGTTCAGGCTTCTTCTTGAAGTGCAGCTTGCATGAAAGGACCCTGATTAGAAACGGCTGCTGGGCTCTGCTTTTAAATTTGAGCCCAGTTTGCCACCAGGAGCCTTTCTTAATAGGTATCTTCTTTCTCGGGATCTACAAGATTAAATAAGTTCATCTATCTAAAGCCTTTATTTTCTTGCCTGTCACATAGTATGTACTTGATAACTATGAACTATTACTGTATAAGAAGATGTCTTCAAATGGGTGAGGTTTGGTTTAGCTAGTATGCCACTATGGTGTTCTGCCTTCCTCCCTTGGTAGCAAAGTCTAAGACAGTAATTCCAGAGCTGAACAAGATTTGAAGGATGTGAGTGATGTCCAAGAGCTAGAGAGCTAGAGTTTGAAACATTAGAAAGTTAAGAAGATAGATGCAGATGAAGAGGGGATGGGGTGCTAGGGAGCATAGCATATTTGGGGAACTCTAAATAGTTTGATATATTTAGAGTTGAGTGGGGTGGAGATGTGTGGAGAGTTGAAATAAGGAAGGCAAGGACAGGATCCTGCAGGCCTTTTTCATGTCCTGTCGTGGAGGTGTGAGCTTTATCCTCAAGGCAATCGGAAGCAATGTCTTTTTGGTTGAATAGGATGAGTGGGCTGGAGAGAGAGGGTGTTCCAGTGTAGATTCAGAGTTATTAGGAGAAGTCAAAGTACACATTGGTTATCTTGTTAAAATCTCACAGTGATCTTCATATCCATACTATTACCATCTCCTCTTTACCATTTTACAGGGTAAGAACAGGCTTAAGAAATATAGCAATTTGTCCAAAGTTAGATGGCTGGCTGGTAAGTAAGTGGTGGGGTCAAGCCTAGACTCTGTCTCTTTGTTTCACGCCCTTTTTCTGCCTGCCCTGGGGAGAAGTTCCCAGAAGGGAAGTTGAAGAGTTTGTCTAGAGAACAAGGAATCTGGAAGAGCCTGACAATTCTTAGGTTGTTTATTTTCTGATTCTCTCATGTTTTGATTTGTAAATATAAAAAAGATCGCTACTTTTTTTTTCTGCAGTAAATAAATGTTGCTAAATACTCCCCACAGCATGTCTGGTTAAGCAGGCAAACAGTAATACCAGTATCACAGTATCATTAGTATTGGAAATAAGTGGTGAATGCTTGGTAATTACTTACTAGAGAAACATTTCAGTTTGCAAAAGGATTTCAGTGTGTCCAGTTCCAATTATAAATTTACATAATACTGTAGTGGAATGATATGAAACTAGTTCTCCTTTCATAATTATTTTTAAGGCTTCCAGTGTTTAATTTACCCAGAAACAAAACATGACATCCCTTGAACTCTGAGACACTGCCTTTGAATCAGCTTGCTCACCCATGGCCTGGGCAGCCAGGATCACTTAATAGTGAATTCTAGAATATCTTAAGTAAGTCAGGTTATCCAAAATAGAATCACAGGGTCAGAGGAAGACCATTTTAAAGCTCTTGACAGACCTAGTCAAACTGCTTTTCAGAAAGTTCAAAAAGCTTCGTTAAAACCTAATATACATAAAAAGCTTTGAGTCTTGTTGAAAATTGGTCATTTAAAAACTGAGTTCCAACAAATGAGTGGTATATAGGAAATTCTTTTATTAGAGAAATAGGAACGTGCAGAAGTGGTGTTAAATTGCAGCAACAGGAGTTTTAATTACTCTTGAAGAAGATTTTTTAATATTGGAAGTTGGTAGATCTAGAATCAGTTACTGAAAGAAGTAAGATCTGCTTTTCTAGAGCTAGAAATAGCTGTCTGGTAGTTTTGAGGCATTAATTCATTTATTTGGCCAACATTTACTGAGTGCCTTACCCTATGCTGGCAAGGCTCCAGGCCTAGACAGGCTGACTCTAGGAAAATGACCTCTAGAGAACCTAGAGATTCTGTATTCAATGTTTTCTGCATGAATTGGTAAGGAAGGGAATCACCTGATGGTAAACAAGGATCAATAAAATAAATAGATTTAAACAGACAATCAGAAACACTTTTATTCCCAGAAGAAATGTATGCTTTGATAATGAAAAGCTTGTTTGTTGCAAATGCCATTCGACTAGGTGACATTTTACCTTTAAGATCTTTAAGATCTTTAATAAATCACTTTTTTGCCTTGTTTTTATCCTCGCTAATTTTGGGGTTTATGGGATGATGGTGTGAAAATGAGTTAGGTAATATTGTATAATGTCTTTTTCTGTGTGTGTGTTTTTCTTAAAAAGAAAATTAGTACCATTGCTTGCTACCATTATTACATAAGATTCATATAGTCCTATCTGTTTATAAAGAACTTTTCGCTTTTATATAGTAATTTTCCCAAGCACCTAGGAAGTTAGCTTATAATCAGCTTTTCTTTTTGCATGTCGGGAAACAGCAGCTTGGAGAGGGTAAGCATTTTTTTTTAAGGCAAGCGTGATGGGTTTGAGAGTTGGGAAGGGGTGGAAGTAGAGGTTGGATATAGGCAGACCATTTAGTTTGGCTCTTGCAGTTGTCCCTTAGGAGAAAGCAAGCCTTTGGCCAAAAGCAATGGCCTTGCAGATGGAGAGAACCAACAGGTTTGGGATTAAAACTTTAGAACTTGTTCACCCATTGTCAAATGGGGTGAACAGAAGAGGGAGGAATAAAGGTTGACCAATTCTGGGATTGTAATTTATTTTTTTTAGGCTGTGTAACAGCTATAAAAAAATAAAAACATATAGGTCCTACTAGTTGTTATGATGTTATATATAGGCAAACAGTAAACAATGTCTGCAGCAAGGAGATTAGAATCAGAATTTGAGTGGTACTTTGCACTTCCTGTGGAGTGTTATGAACCATTGTATTTCTTTTCAGAAATGAAGTTGATGATGCTTGTGGAAGATAGGACTAACTGGCCATAGAGGCAAAGAATGATAAATGCTGTTTGTCCTGAATGCTCAAGACTTTTAATCATAACCTCCAGTCTCTTTCCATATAAACTTTGTGTTTAAATGATTGAATCCGGAGTACCTGCACTCACATTTTATAATAGATAATTTCTCTAGTGATGGGACATGAGTGATGTTCCATGGCCATTTTTTAAGAGTATATTCATTTCATTAGTGGTCAGAAGTTTGTTTGTTTGTTTGTTTGTTTATTTAAACCACATGAAAGTGCCTCTGGAGCTCTGAACACAGTGGTCAGAGGCCAGTGCCATGAGCTAGGTCCAGTTTAGGATTTATGTGGCCTTTGGGGTAAGCAAATAAACTGGTGATGCTTTGGTGTGACAGTGGCTTTTGAGAGTATGTACTGTCACCTCCTATCAATTCTTACATCATTAGTAAGGAATTACAGTAACTTGCTGTGGAATTACTTCAGGGATATTTAAATACTCTCAAGGTCAAGGTTAGTTCATTTTGCTCCATCACAAGACTTCTTTTTCAAGTGCACTTTTTTGATTTTTAGTCTGAAATAGACTTTTAAAAAAAGCTAATTGATTCTTTATTTTTAAATATCTTAAAATAATAACTGGAGCCTTTTAATTTTTTTATAAAACACCCAGCATTGAGCTGATTACTTTCATAATAGATAAGAACAAATGATTGATATTTGTATATGTTTTTTCAGTTCCTTCTGAAAATATGTAGCTGAGAACTCTGTTAACAGAAGCAAAATTATGTATTAACTTTGCATTTTGATTATATTTAGTAATTTGGAATGCAGATTTATAGGACAGATAGAACTGTGGGCTGCATGTGTTTCTCATTTGGTGCATTTGACTCTCGAGTCATGGACTTCACTGACTTCCTATTTCAGAGCAAGTTGCTGAAGTAACAGAAAGTAGAGATGTTAACTCTGAATTTCAACAGTTTTCCTTTTCTCTATTTAAAAATTTTTAAAAATCTTTTTACACTTTAATGTATAGACAACTTCGAACATTCACAAAAGTAGACAGCGATATAGTGAATCCCTGTCACCTATTGCCTAGCTTCAAACATGGGCCATCCTCCCTTCTGTATTAGCTCGGCGCAAATCTCAGACATCATGTCATCTGTGAGGTGTTTTCATTTTTAGGTAGGAAGGGTATTACCTTGAGTCTGCTTACTGATTTACTGAGAGCTGGATATTGAAAATGGACAGGCATTGAGGGTAGACTAGGGCTTTGTGGTAGAGCTGCTGCCAAGGTGTGTTATTTTGAATTTCTGCAACTCTTTCTAAGATCTGATGAATGTTTCCTCTACAGTGTAACACAGAATTTGTGTGTTGTTTCAAAAATTTCAGTTAGCCCTCTATCATCTTCCAAAAAGACGTTGAGATGACTTTAAAAATCTTATAAACATATAAGATTTTTTAAAAAGAGGAAGAAATCCTGTGCAAAGAGCGAATGAGAGTCATCTTGTAATATGAAGCCACTTACAGAAAATACAAGACAGGCATGATGCAAGACCTTATACAGTGATCAGAGATCACTGTATAAGATTTCTTTCTATTACTGGAGACAGATTTCCCCCATGGGATCTTCTAAAAGGTGATACCGGGGCAGCAGGTGGGAGATGATAGAGTAATTTGGTCTCTGAGCAGATAGTGGTCTGGGCAGCCCAGAGCACTTGTATTTGAGGTTTGCAGATGTAATAACCAGCAGTAGCTGTAATTTATTGAACTCCTATTATGTATCAGGTTTGTGCCAAGTGATTTTATTTTACTTAATCTTCAATACATTCCTGGAACATTCCTGTTCCATAGATACTTCTTTTCCCCCTATTTTTAGTTGAGGAAATTGAAATGCAGAGAAATAATCTGCTGAAGTTATGCAACTGTTTATAGTATTTGACATCTAAATAAGTGATTATTGATTTATCCTGCTGAAGTTATGCAACTGTTTATACTCAGTGTACTAGAGTATTTGACATCTAAATAAGTGATTATTGATTTATGTTTTGTGGGTGTATGTATTTGAGTATGTACTTATTTTTTTTTTGAATAATAAATTTTGACTTGTCTTTAGAATAGCGATCCCCAACTTTTTTGGCACCAGGGACTAGTGCCCCTATGAGAATCTAATGCCCGATGATCTGAGGTGGAGCTGAGTTGGTGATGCTAGTGCTGGAGAGGGGCTACAAATACAGATGAAGCTTTGCTCACCCGCTTGCCGCTCACCTCCTTCTGTGCGGCCCCATTCCTAATAGGCCACACACTGTTTTGCTGACTTGGGGTTGGGGACTCCTGCTTTAGATCATTGTCTGACTGGAAATGTGGTCACTTTGGAGAGACCAGGGTTGTGGGCCATGGTTCATGATAAACCTTTGTATCCATGATACATGTTGATAATTGTTATTTTCATTGTACATTGTCATTTCTGGATTTCATTCTTTTAATTTTAATACAGAGAGAAAGGGAGCACAAAGAAGAGAAAACTGGTTTGTTCAGGAGCACAGTGAAGAATGAAGCCAGTGAAAGGAGAGCTATGATAACTCCTGCTCTCCGAGAAGCCCTTACTAAACAAGGTGAAAATTCTCAAGAATTGTTGTTATAATACTACACTTTTAAGCATTCTAATTTAATACCTAAAAGAGGAAGCATAAAACAGAAATTGCCAAGAGGAAAATAGGTAAAAAAATCCTTCTCTAGTTACCCCAGCAGCTATGTTACTATGCCAGTTTTAGCTGTTTAAGGAGTCACCGTCTCTTTTCTGTGGACCACTTGTATGTTGGCCACCTGGGCCCGCAAATTCCTCTTTGCTTAGTTTATTGGGATGTTAACATCAGTGTGGCTGAGGTATGCAGATAGAAAATGCCATTACTGGGTTTTTTACAAATCACTGTTAAGGGAAAATTATTAAATGTAGAAAAAAACTTATATTGATATTATGCTGAGTTAATTAGAGGTGTTTTATGTAGAAGTATATCTGGATTTTTGTGGTCATACCTTATTAAAGAGGCTATAGTTGGAAATATAAATCATATTGGTTTCTTATACAAGAAAAAGGTGAATTGGGAGTCAGTAGACTGACTTCCCTCCTTTCCTCTCTCCTTCTTTCTATATTTTTTGAGAACCTTTTTTGTGATAGTTATGGCAATGCAGAAAAACAATACATTCAAGGACCTGTCAAATTGTTAGAGGAGACAGACAAGCATATACAGATTTTATATGTATGATACATATAAGTTCATAAATATTGTATGTAAATATTATTACATGTAAAATATATGTGTGTATAATCTGTCTTTTAATTAGGATATATAGACTAAAGTGATTTTATGGTAGGTTTAAATTTATCATTTTGCTGTTTTCTGTTTGTCTCGTGTTCTTTGATGTTCTTTTTTCTGTTTTTGTGCCTTTTAGATTAATTGTTTCATAATTCTGTTTTATATCCTTTGTTGGCTTATTAGCTATTGTACTCTTTTGTTATTTAGTAGTTGCTTGAGGTTTTATACTATATCTCTCTATTATATCACAGTATGTTTTTGAGTGGTGTTATACCACTTCCTGTACAGAACAACCTTCATAGTATGTTTTTATTTTCTCTTTCTCAACCTATAGGAAATTGCTATTATACATTTTACTTTTTACATATGTCATAAACCCCATACTACATTGTTATTATTTATTTTGTTTTAGCCAATTACCTATTAAAAATTTAAATAATTAGAAATAATCATATGTTGTCTCATGTAGTTACTACTTTTGGTGCTTTTCATTTGTGCAGGTCTGAGTTCTCTCTGATAGCCTTTTCTTCTGCCTAAATGACTTCTTTTAGCATTTCTTGTAGTGTGGATTTGTAGGTGATGAATGTTTCAACTTTCGTATATCTGAAAAAGGATTTATTTTGCCTTCATTTTTGAAGGATATTTTTCGATGGATATAGAATTGTAGGTTTACGGCTTTTTTTTTCTGTCATGTTGTTTCACTGTTTGTTTGCATTGCTTCTGATGAGAGCTCTGCAGTCATCTTTTGTTTGTTCCTTTGAATGTAATGTTTTTTACACCCTGGCTACTTTTAAGATTTTCTCTTAATTACTGATTTTGAGCAATTTAATATTTTCTTTTATTTAAGATTTGTTGAACTTCTTTGTTCTGTGGATTTATAGTTTTAATCAAATTTGGACACATTTTGGCCATTATGTCTTTATTTTTTTTGTCACCCCTTCTCTCTTCTCTTCCATGGGGATTCCAGTTACATGTATAATAGGCCATCCGAATATGACCCACAGCTCACTGATTCTGTTTTTATTTTTTAAAATTCTTTTTTTCTGTCCTGCTTTTTATTTTGGGATAGTTTCTATTGCTCTATCTCTAGTTTTAATTTAGTGATCATTTCTTCTCTAATGTCTAATCTTCCATTAATTCTATCCAGTGTATTTTTTAGCTTAGACTTTGTAGTTTTTGTCTTTAGAGGTTCAGTTTGGATCTTTTTATATCTTCCACATCTCTACTTAACTTTTTGAGCCTATGGAACACAGTTATAACTATTTTAATGTCTTAATCTGATAATGTGGGTCATTTCTGGTTCAGTTTTTGTTGCTGGATTATTTTCCTCATTATGGTCTTGTTTTCCTATCTGTTTACATGCTTGATAATCTTTGATTAGATACTAGATCTAATTTTACCTTATTGGATGCTAGATAGTTTTGTATTCCTATAAATATTCTTGAGCTTTGTTCTGAGGCTAAGTTACCTGGAAACAGTTTTGAGCTTTTTAATTTTTTATGACTTGTTAAATGAGACCAGAGTCAGCTGAATATACAGCTAATAATATCCCACTATTGAGGCAAAACACTTCTGTGTAGTCTGCCCACTGCCTTGTGAATCTTGTTTCCTGTCTGGCTGGCAGGAACAGACACAGTTCTCTGCTGGTTGTGAGTACCAGGTATAGCTCTAATCCTTTCAGATGGTTCTTTCCCATTCTCTCACATATGCACTAAGTAGTACTCAGGCAAATACTTACAGTAATCCTCTGCAGAATCTCTTTGCCGTTTTTGTCTCTCTGGTGCTCAATCCTGCTAACTCTAGCCATGAGGGCTCCTCAGATTCTCATTTTGATGTCCTCAACTCAGGGAGCTTTATTTGTGTTGCCTCTCCCTGCTACAGGGCCTGGAAACTTTCAAGGCAGTAAGGTTGGATAATGGTAGTGTTCATTTTGTTTGGTTCCCCTCTCTCTGGGATCACCATCCTTTGTTGCCTGATGTTTCATGTCCTGAAAACTGTTGTTTCATATACTTTGTCCATTTTTTTTGGTATTTCAGGTAGAAGAGTAAACCATCTGTTACTCCATCTTGATCAGAAGCAGAATTCTGCACTATGATTTTCAGCAACTGCATACTGTTAGCTTATCTTGGTGCTGTGGTCAGCTACAGTTCTTTCTGTACTGTGCATTTTTTTTTTTGTACCTAACTAAATGCAAAATCTTGTAGAAGTCTATGTATCTTGGGAAAGAATGATATAAAGAACTAATACAATAGAGTGCGATTTCTATGATAGTGATATGAACAACACATTATATAGGAATCCAAAAGAAGAACTAGAATTTTCTCTGGGATTCATTTAAATGTTTATTCTGTATTGAGGTTAGCTATTCACTTGGACTCAGTTCCATCTTTAACTAGATGAGCAGTGCTTTGTTTATTTACATTCAGGATGTTTATTTAATGTGGAAGAAAATAAAAGACAAAACCCTGTAATATTGCCACTACAGACTTGTAATACAAATTGACATTGTTCCATTAATCATCACACTGTGAATGGGTATTTAACCAGCTGCTGATCCACTTATGCCATCATCCACACTGTATTTCTCCCTTTGCCTCATTTATCTGCAAGTGAAGTCTTTTTGTGCAAGAGATTCTTGATTACAGCTTATTACTTGAAACCTCATGAGAAGCTTTATTAAATACTTCCTGAAATCAGAATGCTCTACTTGTTTGCTCTAGTAGTTTGTTAAAAAAGGAAGTATGATAACTTTGGCATGGCTTTTCCATGCTTTTCATGTCTCATGTGGCTCAAAAATTTTAAATGATATGTTGTAGAGTGGTACTGAGAATTCATGTTAGATTGTAGTTACAATAATTTGATTTTCCCACTTTTTTGGGCAATATTTCTTTATTTTAATCTCCTTTTGCCCCTCTGAGTCTTTATTTATTTATTTATTTTTTAAAGATGAGAGCTCCCCAAGCATTCATTTGAAATATATTATTACTTGCTTTTGCCTTATGGCCCAGCATATGGTTCATTTTTATAAATGTTCCTTGTGTCTTTGAAAAACCTGTGCATTCTATAGTTGTTGAGTGCAGTGCCCTGTGTCTTTGATCAAGTTTACTGTGTTGCTCAGCTCTTAGAGCTCTACTTAGTTTCGGTCTATGAGATTTGTTAGATATTGAGAAATATTAACAATCTCTCCTTATGATTTTGGATTAGCCTATTGTTTATGTATTTTGAATGTAATTACATGCATACACATTTTAAATTGTTTAATCATCCTGATGAATTTTAATGTTTTCTGCCCCTGGGTTGTTGCTTACCATTATTTAAGCAAAGAAAATGATTTTGCTAGTTTTATAAGCACCTTTTGATATGAGGCTTTGAATCAATTCAGTGTTCTCTGTTCCATTTAGGTTATCAGTTGATTGGGAGCCATTCTGGGGTGAAGCTTTGCAGATGGACAAAGGTATTTTTTTAGTGCAATTTTTATGTGGCTATTCTATATAGTCAATGAATTTTATCATTTTAAATGTATAACTTACATTTAATGACATGTAATGATTTTAAATAAATTTGTTAACTTGAATTAAGATATAGACTATTTTCCTCACCTCATAAGTTCACTTGTGCCTATTTCTAGTCAGTACCCCTCCCCCACAGCCAGGCAACAATTATTCCGGTTGTTCCCTGTAGTTTAATTTTCCTGTTCTAGAATTTCATATGGATGGAATCATATAATGTGTAATTTTTTGCAAGTGATTTCAACATAGTATTTCTGAGCTGTATCAGCAGTTTATTCTTTTTATTGCTGAGTACTATTCAATAGTATGACTATACCACAGTTTTTAATCTGTTAATAGATGTTTGGGTTGTTTTTTGGCTATTATGAATAAAACTGCTATGAACATATTTGTACAGTGCTTTTTTGTGAACATAGTTTTTAACTTCCTTGGGGTATATATATAGGAATGGAATTAATATATATATATCTTTATAAGAAACTTCCAATCTGTTTGTAGTGTAGTTATACTATTTTATATTTGCATCAACAGTCTATGAAAGTTCCAGTTGCTACATATTCTCACCATCATGTGGTATTGCAACTCTTTAATTTTATCCATTCTAGTGAGTATGAAGTGGTAGCGATATGATTCTAATTTGCAGTTCGCTGATGACTTGTTGATGCTGAGGAGCACTATTTCATGTGCATATTGGTCATTCATATTTATGAAGTGTCTGTTCAGATCTTTTGTCCAAATTGGGTTGTTTGATTTTATGTTATTGATTTGTAGGAGTTTTTTTTATATATTGTGGATAAGAGTGTTTTGCCCAGTGTGCATTGTGAGTATTTTCTCCTAAGTCTGTGGCTTCCTTTTTTATTTCTCTAATGATATCTTTGAAGTTTTCAATTTGAGTAAAGTCCAGTTTATAATTTTTTTCTTTTATGATTAGTGCTTTTTGTATATTGTCAATGTAAGAACATCTAAACTTTAGGAGAATTTTTATAAAAATTTATTTAGACCAAACAGAGGATATGCTAAGCAAAATCCCATCAGAATGAGAAAAATGCTTCCCAGAGTGGCACTTTGCAACTTTGATGAATTTGGAATTAAGGAGGGAATGTAAGGAAGATTACGTCAAGGTAGAGAAAGGAAGGTAGGGGGATTGGATTATAGATTACAGGATAGTGGAGAAGATCTCTTGAGGGTGGTTCTGAAAAGACACATTTCAAAGATATATTAGCCTAGATGCACAGAAACAATGGATAGGGCTTCCTTCCGGCAAAGATAAACCTTTTAAGAAAGAAGTTATGTGCCTCCACCCCCCCCCCCCCAAAAAAAAGAAGTTATGTGCCTAGGGCATGAATACTCATCCTTACCTGTCTATTTGAGAATTTATGATCAAATCACGCTATGAGGTTACTTTCTGTAGAACTCTCTTTTCATCTATAATATTAAGAAATCTTTGCCAGCTTGATGGTCACAAAAATATTCTGTGTATTCTTCTGTAAACTTAATATATGGTTTTAACTTTATGTTTAAGTATTTGATTCATCTTGAATTAATTTTTATGAATGCTGTGAGGTAAAGGTCAAGATTTGTTCCTTCCAGCCCCCTGCCCTACATTTGGATATTCAGGTATTTAGCACAATTTTTTTGTAAAAGACTTTCCTTTCACCATTGAATTACTTTTAGACCTTTGTAGAAAATCAGTCAACTGTTAAGTGTAGGCCTATGTCTGGACTTCTGTTATTCTATTTTACTGATATATGTCTATCCTTATGGCAATACCATAGTGTTGTCTCGATTATTGTAGCTTTGTAATAAGTATGAAATCATACTGTATAAGTTCTCTGTCTTGTTTTTTACCTTTATTTTTAACACTATTTCCACTCTTCTGGGTCCTTTGCATTTCCATATAAATTTTAGAATCAGCTTGCAAATTTCTGTTGTATGTATTTGTTCTGTTTTCCTAGATTCGGTGTTTGTCTAGTTGGCATCCATTCATCACAGGGCCAATTATGTTAGCTGTATTTTCATATTTTCTGTATTCTTAATACTCTGGCATTTGGAGGCCTTACGGATCTGGGGAGAAACTGACCTTCCCAGGGCAATATCCTGGCTTGAGCATGCCTGGCATATATTAACCAACCAATTCTGAATCTATATAGGTTGCAGCTACCTCCTTCTCTAATTCTCACACTCTCAGCCAATATTTTTTCTGCTTTAAATCATTCCAGGGCCAGGTGCTTAACAACTGGAGACAGCCCTATAGCCCAGCACTCCCAGGAATTATTCACGCTAGCCAATGCTACATTGTTTACCCTGCCTTGCCTTGCCTTTCTGGAGGAAACTCCCAAAAAGTCTGGCCTAGGCTCTCCCTTTGCTCTTCTCTTTTCCTCCTGAACAAAGCTGGGGCTCCTCCATCACTCTGTGTGACGCGGTGCGCCCCCTTTTCTTGGGAAATGTAAGTGATATATTCTTTCAATGGCATTGGCCTCTCCATTGTTGGTACTCAGTCACATCCATAAATTAGAATCCCATGGGTACAAATAAGAGCATTGTTAATAGCTTTATTGAGATATAATTTACATATACAGGTCGCCCATTTTAACGTACAGTTTAATGGTTTTTAGTATGTTGACAAGGCTTTGCAATCATTACGCCAATCTAATTGTAGAACTTTTGTCTCCAAAAGAAGTTATGGACCCATCAACTGTCAATCTCTATTCTTTCTCCTCCCCTCAACTCTAAGGTACCATTAGTTTACTTACTTTCTGTCTAAATTCGCCTAATATGGACATTCCATATAAATGGAATCATACAATATGTGGCCTTTTGTGTCTGGCTTCTCTCATTTAGCATTATGTTTTCATGATATATCCATGTCATATAAAAAATATTCCATTTTTTATGACTAGTAATATTCCATATATAGATATATCACATTTTGCTTATTCAATCATCAGTTGATGGACATTTGGTTTGCTTCTACTTTTTGGATATTATGAATAATGCTTTCTCCTGGAGTGCCCCTGCCCTCAATGCCATAATCCACAGTTGTTCTTTGCTTGGTACTTCAACTGATGACCCTTTCTAATAGATAACTCACTTCTTCAGTGCCTGTTGTTTTCAGAATATCATATTTTTCAGCATTTCTCTGCTGTATCCTTTTAGTGCCATCTGCTCTTTAGGCTTGTTGCTATTATTTATGGATATCTGAGAAACTCTTTTCCCTTTTTTTCATTCCTATTCCTCTGCCTTCATCATTAGGGGCATGAACATTCCAACCAATGACACTTCTGACACCTTCCGTCATTCAACATAATCTTGTCAGCATCTTTTTTTGGTAACCCTTTTAACATCCCACATTTGTTTCTTCCAATACAGTGATTTCCAGTAATGTCATACTCAATGCCATATGCTTTATAACCAGTATTTTGTAATATCCCTTTTACTATTGCTAGATTAAATTTACAGATCTACAAATATAACCTCACATACATAATTTTTTAAAAATCAGTGTTAGCTATAATGTAAAGAGAAAAGAAGAGATAGTTTGTATTTCTGTATGACATGCTCAGATACTATTACATTAGAAGTCATATGAAACCAGCTATATGCACCTACTTATAATGGATAAGTTTATATTTAAGAGGAGTAAACAGATCAGAAGTTATTCTGAACAAGAATTAATAACAAGCCAGACTAATTCATATATAATAAGAGAGAAAGAGAGACATAATCCTAATTTCCATTTGGATAATCTATAATTTGCTGGAATGCTAGCCAGCAAATTATGGATTATCCAAATGGAAAAAATGGGAAAGTAGGATGTATTTGCAAATGAATGGGGTCTCATTTATATATTGAATTAGAACAATTTCTTTGTTGTGGCTTGGGAGGAGTAGTGACAAATTGTCACAGAAAAAAAAAATCTCTGGTCTTGAAATTACACATCTTGTTAAGATCTGCATTCTGTCTCTAATTCATAACAAAACTTTGGTGGCTATATCCTTTAAGTTACAGTGGGAATAGAGGATGAATTGGAAACAAAAATGGTAGTAAGAGTAGCTGAGAGAAGTGTGGTAGACCTCTGGTGACAGTTTCAGAATAAGATTTAAAAGTGACAGGCAGCACCAAAATAAACAAATTCAATTTCAAATAATTATCCAAGATAGATTTCTTATCATTATGCTATGAAAATTAACAATTAACAATATATAGAATGACCATAATAATTTTTAAAATAACTTTGATTAGTGAGGATCCTACATTCCATATGTCTAACTTAATATTTGGTTCGAAGTCTACCAAAATATCTCAGATCTCTTCTATAACGTATTTGTAGGTGACACCTACAAATATAACATAGATATAGGCATTTTGTTGGTGACTCAAATACTAAAAACAGCACTGTTTTCTGTGGAGTGGTTTTTCAAAATGGTGAAATTTCACATAAAGCGTGTTCTCTTCCTTTAGTTTGCATAGTAGCTACATTCCTGGAAAATTCAGTGTATGGTAAAATTATTCAGAAAATCTTTAATTTGTAAAATAAAGTTGGGATGTAGGCTCAGATAATTATAATAAGGTTTTTCACAAGTATGGAGGCCTGGTGAGTCATTTGAAAAGAAGTGGACTATAAGACACATTTTTTTTCATGGGACTATCCTGACCCTTGCAAGAGATATGAAACTGTTGGCCCCACCTTCTCATTGCCAGTAGCATCTCCTGACCATTGTGCTAACAAAGATATTTTCATAGATTTCCAAAATACCCTCAGAGGGTGATGTTGGACCCATTGAGAACCTCCGCCCCAATGCATTTTCATTGCCACCCTGAGGTTCAGGTTGTCTTCACTACAGTTAGCTTTTCCCCCATCTCCTTCGGGCTTTCAGTGTATCTATCCACTCTGCCTTCCCTTCCCAATTTCTCTGACATTAATCAGATTAATCTCTGAAGTATGGTTCTTATCTAGCTACTCCTTTCTCAGAAGCCTATAGTTGCTCTCCATTACTTCTGACTCAACATACAATTCAGATGTATAATAGGCGTCTTGAACTTAACATGTCAAAACTTGTACTCTCTATTTCCTCTCCTAAATCTGTTCTCAGTCTTCTATCAGTTAATGGCAACTCTGTCTTTTTCAGTTCCTCAGGCCAAAAATCTGGGAGTCATTTTTACTCTTATGTTTTTTTTTTTTACCCTCCCACATCTAGTCTATGAGCAAATCTTTTCAAAATATATCCAGAATGTGACTGCTTTTCACCAATTATACTGCTCTATCTTGGTTCAAGCCACTGTAATTTGTCCCTTTTATTATTTCATTGATCTCCTAAGTGCTTTTCTGGGTCCCACTCTTGTCATCCTCCATTGTCTATTTCCTACACAGCAGCCAGCTATAGCAGATCATGTCACACTCTTACTCAGAACCTCTAGGAGTTCACTCAGCATAAAAGCTTAAGTCCTTACAGTGGCCTCCAAGGCCCTATGTGATCTGATCTTCCTGCTTCAGTTCAACCATACATCTTTGTTTCTTATCTATCTCCTCCCAGACTCTACTTAGTATAGTTCTGACTCACTTGTTTAACTTTAGTTTCCTTTTTAACCTTCGTACATTGTGTCTTGCTTCTCTTCCTCACTCTAATCTCCACTTGACAAAATCCTACCCATCCGTATCAGGAAAATAGAAACCACCCTGGGTATTTTAGCAAGAACAGATTTAATGAAGTAAATCATCTAAATGCTTATAAAGCCATTGGAACGCCTGGGGTGGTGAGGGTCAGAGAGAACTATTTCTGGCTTTGAGAAAATCCAAAAGTGCTAGACTCACAGGACACTGCTTCAAGTGACCCAAGGTGCTGGCAACAGTAAAGCGAATGTTTCCCAGGAGCTCACTTGGAAGCTGCTGCAGACTTGGTCTTTGCTGTCTGCCCTCGTGTCTGCCAGCTGCTGCCAGAGAAGAATAACAGCTTCTTGCCTTCTAAATCATGCATAAGTGCCTCTCATTGGTGGAGTCTAAATCAGAACCCTTCAGACAAGGAAATCTGAGAAATTTGGTGTTAGCGTTTCTAGCCCCTTTTCATCAGAAAGGCAGAGTATTAACAGCACAGTCTACCTCTTTGAATACTCATTATCTACATAGAACCTTCTACCTGTATTTACATTTTAGAACAATCAAAAAAAAAGTATATGCTTTTGCCTAACTGTTGCAATTATTAACTCATATAAGGGAAGATGTATTCACTCTCCCTTTTAAAAAGGGAGAATACTCTTTTGAGATCTTATACCTTAAGGATGACATTATATAGTTAACTCCTACCAACTCATCTAGTCTGTCAATGAAGAGTTTGAGCCAGTAGTGGCACCTCCTGCAATCTTTTCTTAACTGTTACTACTACACACGAGAGTACTAAGAGATGCCCCAGAGATCCCCTTGGTTCCTGACAAAATGTTTGTTTATGTGGCATGATAAGCTTAAAGGAGCCAGGTGATAGGGTTAACTGTCAAGAACTGTGGAGGGTCTGCTATTTTACCCTACTTGGCAAACTAACAAGTTAGCCTGGCAGAGTTTCATAGATGTTGGCAGAAGACACAGGACTCCTAGGTCAAAGACAAAGCATGCCAGACAGCTTGAGCTTCATGTTCACATGTTCACAAATGCTATGAGGTTGATGTGGAGGTGGGCCTAGGGGAATGCTGGGTGTACAGTGGGTTTATGTTCTAGCCGAGAAACCCTGAACTTAGTAAACTCCCAATCTTATAAGAGGGTTGCTTGTAAACCTGCCCAACCTTTAGCTGGGAGGGAGGCATTATCTTTATTATGCTGGTCAGGAGACAAATCTGCCCTCTACACTGGAGGAATATACTCTATCTTCCAAGGCTGTTTGTTTTATAGACATCCTTGAAAAGATAGTCTGGAACTGAAGCTGATCTAGGAGGTACAGAGCTACCATGGAGAATTGTCTTTTTACACAGCTTTCCTGGAATATGGTGGAAGCATTCTTCCCCTGGGAATCTGTCAACTGGAGTCATTGTTCTAGGGATAGAAGATAGCAGCGATGGAGTAAGTGGTGTGTTGGTGGTAATAGCGAGAGGAGCCACACTTACATCCACCTCTATAGCTCTGTCCAGTAGGACTTTCTGCAGTGATGGTGATGTTCTATATCTGGACTATACAGTACAGTGTACTACTAACTGTATACTTAATACCTAACCTAGTATATAGTACTTGATACCTAACTACATACCTGCCTAACTGTGTAACTCATACAGCTACTAACCATATATGGCTGTTGAACACTTGAAGTGTGGCTCATGTGACAAAGGAATTTTAAATTATATTTAATTTTAATTCATTTAAAATTTAAATTTAAATAGCTACATGTGGCTAGTGGCTGCTTACAAGATAGCACTGTTCTAGACCTTTTGACCATGTTTTATAACTACCTAAAGCAGCTTTCCTTGTTTCCCATCACAGGAAGTAAATTTTGACTACTTTTGATTCCAAAGCTCTTTCTGTATCTCTTTGAAAGCCGTTATCAGTTTCTTCCTCATAGTACAAAGGTTAAGCATATGCCTTATTACTCCACTGGAATATGTATTCTGATTCATTTAAAAACAACCTTTTATTACTGCAGAAACAATATCTGTAAGTTGTACAAAATGAGAAAATTTAAGCAAATAAGGTAAAAAATTTTATTTCCACCATAGCAAAATTAGCATTAATACATATACTTTCCGTGTATGTGCATTTTAACCTGAATGAGGTCATACTAGATATACTGTTTTATAACCTGTTTTTTGGAGGAATTGAATATCCAGTTTCCTTTCAATGAATCTTCATCTCATCTAGAACATACCCAGAACATATTCAGATTTCCTTAATTGACTCTCATATGACCATTATAACTGATTCATCCTCACATTTCATCTAGTTTTGTCTGTTAAGTCTCTTTTACAAAAAGGCCAGTCTTTTTTTTTTCTTTCTTTTTTTAAAATGACACTTCGTTTAAGTAAAAGACTAGAACAATTTTGTGTAATATCCAATCTAGCTTTCTCGGGTTGTTTTTTTGTTTTGGGGGCATTTTTCTTTTTATCCTTAATATTTCTTGTAAAGGAGAAGGTTCATTTAAAGGTTTGGTTCGTATTTATCATATTTTGTATTATATAACAAAGATCATGTTAATTGCATTCATGTGATATGTGTTGTGTCACATCAGTAGATTTAATATCTGGTTGACCCACCATTAATGGTGTTAATTGTATATAAGAATACTATGAAAAAGTATATAACATCAAATTTAATAACCTAGAAGAAATGGACAAGTAATTAGAAAGATATAACTTTCCTAGACTGAATCAGGAAGAACTAGAAAATCTAAATAGACTGATCAGCAGTATTGACATTGAAACAATCATCAAAAAGTAAAAGTCCAGGACCAGATGGCTTCACCAGTGAATTCTACCAAACATTCAAAGATTTAATACCTATTCTCACTCTTCTAAAAAGAGGAGGCAATACTTCCCAACTCATTTTATGAGGCCAATATTACCCTAATACTGAAACCTGGTAAAGATAACACACAAAAAAAGAAAACTACAGATCAATATCTCTCACGAACACAGATGCAAAAATCCTAAATAAGATACTAGCGAACCAAATATAGCAACATATTAAAAAGATTATACACAACGATCGAATGGGCTTCATCCCAGAGGCACAGGGATGGTTCAACATATGCAAATCAATTAATGTGATACACCACATATCAATAGATGCAGAAAAAGCCTTTGACAAGATACAGCATCTATTCATGATCAAAACACTTACAAAATTGATATAGAAGGAAAGTACCTTAACATAATAAAGGCCATATATGACAAACTCTCAGCCAACATTATACTTAATGGTGAAACACTAAAAACTTTTCCTCTAAGATTAGGAACAAGACAAGTCCACTATCATGACTATCATTCAATATAACATTGGAGGTCCTAGCAAGGGCAGTCAGGCAAGAGAAAGAAATAAAAGGCATCCAAATAGAAAACGAAGTCAAACTGTCACTCTTTGCAGATGACATGATTCTCTATATAGAAAACCGTAAAGACTCCACTACTAGAAGCAATAAGCAAATACAGTAAAGTTTCTGGATACAATGTTCAAAAATCCTTAGCATTTCTATACTCTAATAATGAATTGTCAGAAAAAGAAGTGGAAAAAATAATTCCTTTTATAATTGCAACAAAAAGAATAAGGTACCTAGGAATAAATGTAACAAAACATGTGAAGGACCTAAATAATGAAAACTGTAAGACCCTATTATAAGAAATCGAAGAAGATACAAAGAAATGGAAAGATATTCTGTGTTCTTGGATTGGAAGAATCAACATAGTTAAAATGACCTTATTACCTAAAGCATTACACAGATTTAATGCAATCCCCATCAAAATCCCTTAGGCAGTTTTTAAAGAAATAGAACAAAAAGTCATCAGATTTGTATGGAAGCACAAAAGACCCCAAATTGCCAAAGCCATCCTGAGAAAAAAGAACGAGGCTGGAGGCATCTCTCTGCATGACTTCAAATTATACTCAAAGCGACAGTAATCAAAATGGCATGGTATTGGCAGCAAAAGATACACATGGACCGGTGAAACCATACACCAAAATTAACTTAAAATAAATCAAAGACCTGAATATAAGACCTGAAACAATAAATTGCATAGAAGAAAACATAGGAACTAAACTCATAGACCTTGGATTTAGAGAAGATTTTATGAATTTGACCTCAAAGGCAAGGTAAGTAAAAGCAAAAATAAATGAATGGGACTACATCAAACTAAAAAGCTTCTGCACAGCAAAAGAAACCATCAGCAAGGTAAAGAGACAACCATTTGAATGGGAAAGTATATTTGCAAGCAATGCGTCTGATAAGGGCCTAATATCCAAAATATACAAAGAACTCATAACAGCAGAAAAAAAAACGATCCAGTTAAAAAATGGGCAGAAGACTTGAACAGACCCTTCTCCCAAGAAAACATACAAATGGCCAACAAACATATAAAAGGATGCTCATCATCGCTAGCTGTTAGGGAAATGCAAATCAGAACCACGATGAGATACCACCTTACACTGGATAGAATAGCTATTTTCAACAGGACAAGTAATAACAAGTGTTGGAGAGGACACAGAGAAAAAGAAACCCTCATACACTGCTGGTGGAACTACAAATTGATATAGCCACAATGGAAAACAGTATGAGGTTCCTCAAAAAACTAAAAATTGATCTACTATATGATCCAGCAATCTCTCTTTTGGGGTTTATTTACCCCAAACTCTTGAGAACATATATCTGAAAAGATATTTGCACACCGATGTTCATATCAGCATTATTTACGGTGGCCAGGACATGGAAGCAACTGAAGTTTTCTATAATGGATGATTGGATAAAGGTGCTGTGGTACATATATACAATGGAATATTACTCAGCTGTAAGAAGAGATGAATTGCTGCCACTTGTGACAACATGGATAGACGTTGAGATAATCATGCTAAGGGAAATAAGCTAGACAGAAAATGTTGAAAACCACATTATGTCACTTATATGTGGGGTATAAACATAAAATCAACAAATGATGTTAATTGTGACCACTGAAACAGTATAATAAATGTTCTACTCCCTCCTTTGTTCAGTTATGTTTTTTCTCTCTGTTGCTAGAATTTTACTTTGGCATTATTTAAAAATCTAGCTTCTTGTCAACTGAAAAAGCTAACGTTTGCTTTTTTTTTAAACACCAGTTGATAAGTACTGTCTGAGATAATTCTTAATTAGGGTTTGTAAAATCATATTTTCAGTTCTGTCTTATGTATTTATTAACTAGCATTTTTTTTTTTAAACTAACTGGAGATATTTGGTTACTCTGAAATACGGTTCTTATGGCCAAGGCAGGATAAATACTTAATTCTTTCTCTTAGTTACCAGTTTTCAAGTAGAAGTTTTAATACCCCCTCAAGTGGTGACAATGTTTCTTTCTTCTCTTTTTTGAATATCATTATGTAGTAATGTATTTTCATCAATTTGATTCATCACAGTTATTTTCTTTTTTAATCCTCAATTTTTCACAGTTTGATGGAATGATGGAAATTTTCCCATCTGACTCCTATGTCTCCTCCTGCCTTTATTTTTTTTTTAGTTAAAAATTTTTCAGTTTTAAAGAAGTATAATCAACATACAATAAATTCTGTGTATTTAGAATAACAATTTGATGATTTTTGAAATATGTATATATTAATGAAACCATTACAAAAATTTTTCTCTTTGCTCCTGTCCCCAGGATTGCTTCCTGCCTCTGTATGTAAATTTATATTTTATAGTTAGATATTCATGCATTATGTTCTCTCTTTGATCTGGCTTCCTTCACTTGGCATAATTATTTTGAAATTCATCCATGTTTTGTGTGTATTGGTACTTCACTTCTTGCTAAATATATTCCATTGTTTGGATATGCCTACTGTTTGTTTATTCATCTGTTAATGGACATGTAGATTATTTCTATTATTTTGCTGTTTTATATAAAGTCAGTGCTGTGAACTTTTGTGTACAAGATTTGTATATCACACTGATTTTTCCTGAGTATATACCTTGGAATGGAATTGCTTAAGCATATGTTTAGTTTTAGTAGCTATTATGAACAGTTTTCGAAAGCAGTTGAACTCTTATTTCAATTTTAACATTAGTTTTCAGTTAACTTCTTTGATTTTATCATTGTACCACTTTTTTCCCTCAACAAAATTCTTGATTTCTAACATTGACATACTTACTTATTGCCGTTAATTTATAACAATGGTATAAAATTACTTATTGCCATTAACATAACAATGGTGATCTGTAGACCCTTTTCAGGATGTGGAGGTCAAAACCATTTTTATAATAATGCTGTAATGTTTTTTGTCTTTTTTGCTGTGTAGACATTTGAACTGATAGTGCGAAAGCAATGGTGGGTAAATACGTTGATCTTTTAGTATGTAGTCAAGGTACATGTGCTCCCTGTTTTTTTTTTTTTTATGCTAATTTCACTTAAGAATTACCTTGATGAAGTAGCAAAAATTATTAATTAAAAAAATCTCTACTTTTGAATATCTGTATTTTTAATGTTCTATATGAAGATATTGAAAGTATGCATAAGCACTTTTGTTGCATTCCAGAGTATATAGTTGTTTTCAGGAAAAGCATTTTTGCATTTTTGTTTAAGTTATAAGTTGCTGTTTTCATGGAATGTCATTTTTACATACAAGAACTACTAACTATGGTTATTTAGACCGAGTTATTTGGTAGATTTCTTTTTTCTTTTTTAAATAAACAAAGTGAGCCTGCCACTTCAAGGAAACAATTGAAAGTATTTGTTGCTAGTAATAAAATTTGAGCTTTAAAATAAAAATTAGAATTTCGGAAAACTTGTATTAGCTGCCATAGTTTGACAGCCTCTCAATAATGATCAGATCAGTTGTGATATGAAAAAGTGTGATTTTTAAAAATATTATGCAATGAAATATATCCATATTTGCAAGATCTGCGTACCTTAGTGAACCAATGTTTTCCACATGACCAGTGCATAATGTTATAAAATCAAAGTGCAAGATAGGCAAGTAAATTTTAATGCAACAAAATATGAAAAGTTCATTAATATGGTTTCAGATTCCACAGTGCAGCTGATCTGTATGAAATTACCACTTGTCAAGTTTTGGTATAATATCAAAATGGAACATTCAGTTTTTTGAAAAAGCTATTAAAATACTGCTCTTTTTTTTCCAGCTATGTATCTGTGTGAGGCTGTATTTTGTTCATAGAGCTTAATCAAAACACATCACAAGTTGGAATACAGAAATTTTTATATTAGAATCCAGCTGTTTTACACTTTTTTTCATTTTGAAAAGTTTTTAATAAAATTGTGGCATGTTAATATATAATGGACTTATGATTATCATAAATGAAATATTAAAACATTTTAAACTTCTGTGGTTCTAATATCTAATATTTAAATATTGATTGATATAAACCACATAAATAAAGTTCTTTAGGGTCCTTGATAATTTTTCAGAGGGGAAAATAGTTCTTTGTAGTTCCTTCTTTCTTTAGAATGCATCTCTTTAAGAGTGTACATTCAAAATATGTGTTCTGAAGTTTTTTGGAAGAAATTGTCTTTCAGTGTGATTATGGTGACAATTTGATATTTACTTAGTATATTTGAGTTTGATTTCAGTTTAAAGAATTTTTAAAATTAATTTATTTTTTATGTTTTTGAATAGGTTAAGCTTTTGTTTTTCTAGGTAAGAGTTATAAGGTACCATAAAAAAGGTATATACAATGAAGTCAGAATCATTTTTCCTCTGAATCACTTAGCGCAGAATACAGTAAACATATATTAAATATCTAAAATTAAGATATTTGCTAAGTTAGAGAGAGATAAATACCATATGATTTCACTTATTTGTGGAAACTAAGGAACAAAAACTACAAATTAATCAAAGACAGACTCATAAATATAGAGGACAATCTGTGGTGACAGCCAGAGGGGAGGGGAGCTGGGAGAAAGGAGTGAAGAATTAAAGAAGTACAAATTAGTAGTTGAAAGTTGGTCATGGGAATGGGGAGCATGGCACAGGGAATGCAGTTAGCATTAATATAATGTCTAGATGGAGAGCCAGAGGAAAGAGCAGTTAGGAGGATCATTTTATAAACTATAAAAATATCTAACCAATGTACTGTATACTTGAAACTAATAATAACAGAAAATTAAAGAACAATAAAATAAAATCAAGATATTTGCCCGTCTACTCAGAGAACTGCAGTAATCACCAAATGTTAAAAGAATTTAATTATAACAAGCCAAAAATTGATCTAGAATGCTTATCTGTTACATGGAATGTGAAAGCTCTTTGAAAGCTAATAAATTATCACTGTGAAGAATTTTTGCCTTTAGGCTTGGAGGTGAACATAATTAATATAAATGATGTAGGAGTCTATTAACCAGGTAGCCCTCTATGAACCATGATCCTCAGTATTAACACCTTTGTTTAATCCTCTAGGCTTGGCCATGTGACCTGCTTTGGTCAGTGGGATATTAGCAAGCATGATATGAGTAGAGATTTGATAAGTGCTTGCACATTGAGGCTTGTCCTCTTGAAATGTTTCCTCTGGGAATCCAGCTACCAGTAAAGAAGCCAGTCTAGATTACTGGAGTGAAGGAGGAGTGAGGAGCAAGGCGTGCTAGCTAGCATCAATTGTCAGAAATTTGAGTGAAGTCTTCTTGGATGTGTACACCCCAGCCAAACTCCCTCTGAATACAGCTGCATGGGTGACCTCAGCCCACACCACAGGGAGTGAAAGAACCACCCAGCTGACTCGCAGAATTAATAGAGAAAATAATACATTGGTGTCGTATTAAGCCACTGAGTTTTAGAGCAGTGTGGTATGCAACAGTTGGTACCTGAACCAGATAATGTTGGCTGTGGTCATGGTTTGCTGCTGATTTGGTAGGTATTAAATATCTTTGTGGCAGAGAAAACAGTGAAGAATGACAAAGCTTAAATGGTTGAAAGCTCTGAATCAAAGCAACTCTCATGGTATAGATAGGGATTTAGATGAAAATACTGAGTGAGAAGTACAGGAAGTGTGATCCCCCTCTCCCCAAACCTCTTAGTTCTATGTCAAGGAGTATTTGCCTGAAAGATTAAGGGCCTGGAAAGCATTCTGCCAAATGCTTTGTGGTTTTGCCATCTTCATTTTCTAAACCTGTATCATCAGAATGGAATCCTAGAGAGTAGGAGATTCTTTCAGCCAGAAAAACAACTTTAAGGTTACTGATGGAGGAAGACTTGCCCATTTGATGATCACTTAATTTAATTGACAGTCTATTTTCCTATCCTTCCCATTGCAGTCCTAGTCTGGAAAATAAATGACATTTATCATAAATATGTATGTACATGCATAGCTCATATATAGCATATATAATATATACATATGCACAGGTATATAGCATATATAATGTATAGCATATATCACATATGATACAACACTTTTACTTTTTATTGTGAATGTGGCTTTGTTACTGTTGAGTAACAGTGGAAATATAGAAAAATCACAAGGACTACCTAAGTCACATGTCACAGGGAATAGAAGAAATGGAAATGTGACACTGCTATATCACTGTCAGTCATTCAGAAAATATTGAATGCTTTTTATGTGCTTGGATAATGTAGAAAGTAATAGGGATACGAGGGAGGCCTACTCCCATTGAATTTATAATTCAGCCTGGTGAAAAGGGTCCCTTTCCTTTCTTGACTTTGTATGCATTTTTCTGTTTCCCTCTCCTTATCCCCAAATAAAACTCAAACTCAGATCAGAAGTTGATTTGACACTAGTCATTTTATATCCTTACCAATTTTGTCTACTTGTTCTATTACCTAGAAAAGAGTGTTGAAGACTCCAACTCTGCTTGTGAATTTGCCCATTTCTCATTTCAGTTCTATCAATTTTTTGCCTCATGCACTTTGAAGCTCTAACGTTAGGTGCATACACATTTAGAATTGTTATGTCTTCTTGGTGAATCTACCCTTTTATCATTATGTAAGATCCTTCTTTACCTGTGGTAAGAGTCTTTAAAGTTTACATTGTCTGATATTAATATAGTCATCCCAGCTTTCTTTTGATTAGTGTTCACGTACTGTACTTTTCCCCATCCTTTTGTCTTAATTTTCTTTAGCATTTCTCTTAGAGGTCTGCTGGCAATGAATGCTCTTAGTTTTTCTTCACTGGAGAATGTTTATATTTTGCTTTTATTCTTTGTTTTTGCTATATAAAGAATGGTGGATTGACATTTTTTCTTTCAGCACTTTAAAAATATTGCTCCATTTCCTTTTGGCCTTCATGGTTTCTCATGAGAAATTCTTAGTAATTCATATTATTGTTCCCTTACAGTGAGTACTGCCAAACATAATAAATTAGAGGACGGGAGTGCATATAAGTCTTATTGAAATGCCTGACCATAAGTAAATAATGAAAGAGCACACTGTCAGCATTTGAGAATAATATGAAGTAGAGTACATAGTGAAGTTATGCAGGTAGCAGTTGGAAAAGTTGTCACAGTCTGGTGAGGAAATATAAGACAGTACCTAAACTTGTGACCTTATATTTGGTGAAAAGAGTCACAAACTTGTGGATGATGCTATGATTCAAATCACTTGTCCTTAACAAAAACACTTTTTTTTAATTATTAAAATAATACATGTTCTTTGTAAAAAGTAAGAAAAATATATAAAATAATAAAAATTATGTTCCACCTTGCAGAAACTTTGGTATATTTCTTCTTACCCTTTTTACTATTCACCTTTTGATTGTTTTTACATATTTAGAATCATTGTATATGAAATTTTGTTTGTTATTTTCACCTAACATTATAATATTAGTATTTTCTTATTGAAAAAAATTTTTAAGCATAATTAATGACTTATTGGTGAATGTGTCATAATTTAATTTGCCGTAATGTGTTATAATTAATGACTTATTGGTGAATGTGTCATAATTTAATTCACTTGGTGATGACGTTCTTTCCAATTTTGCCCTTACTATTATAATTAATTATATGAAGAATGTGTTTTTGCGTGGTTTTATTAGCATCTAGATTTTCCTTAGAGTCCTAGAAGCGACATTACCAATTGAAAGGCTTTGCTAATGATCTTTTCTTATAATTTTCTATGAATTGTTTGTAAAACTAATAACTAAGGTTGGATCTGTCATTTATTGAAAATATTTTTCCTAGTTTAATTTTTTGCCCTTTGTTTTTTTTCCTTTTCGTTGTACTTAAATTTTACATTTTTATTTATTTTAATCCATTGTTACCTTTGTGTTTTCTTTTTTTTTAAGTTTTCAGAATTTTTTCTCACCCAAGCATTTGGAAAATAGTTACTTTTGTCTTTTATACACGTTTTTGAACTTTTCTTATTCTATTAAAATAAACATAAAGTTTATCATCTTAACTATTTTTAAGTTCAGTGGTATTAAATACATCACCTTGTTGTACAGCCATCATCAACATCTATCTCTATAACTCTCTTCATCTTGCAAAACAAACTCTATTCCTACTAAACAGTAACACCTCTTTTTTCCCTTCCCCCAACCTCTGGTAACAACCATAGTACTTTCTGTCTCTGTGATTTTGACTAAATACTTGATGTAAATGGAATCATATAGTATTGGTCTTTTTGTGACAGGCTTATTTTACTTAACACAGTGTCTTCAGGATTTATCCATGTTGTAGCATATTGTAGAATTTCTTTTCATTTTAAGGCTGAATAATAATGTTTCCTTATACATACGTATATACCACATTTTTCTTTATCCATTCATCCTTTGATGGACACTTGGGTTGCTTTCATTATTTAGCTATTGTGAGTAATGCTGCTATGAATATGAATGTGTAAATATCTCTTTGAGACCCTGCTTTCAATTCTTTTGAGTATATACCAGAAGCAGAATTGTTGGATCATGTGGTAGTTCTATTTTTCATTTGTTGAAGAATGACCATACTGTTTTCCACAGTGGCTGTACCATTTTACGTTCCCACCAACAGTGTACAAGGGTTTCGATTTCTCCACATTCTCACCAGCACTCGTTATTTATTTATTT
>NW_006441386.1:1235975-1265746 GCF_000325575.1 Pteropus alecto
CTTTTCTTTTAAATAATAACCATTCTAATGGGTGTGAAGTGTTATGTCATTGTAGTTTTGTTTTGCATTTCCCTAATGGTGATATTGAGTATTTCATGTGTTCATTGGCCATTTATATATCTTTTTTTGGAGAAATGTCTTTTAAGTCCTTTACCAATTTTTGATTGGTATTAGTTCTTTGTTAAATGTTTGGGATAGTTCACCAGTGAAGCCATCAGGTCCAGGGCTTGTTTTTGTTGGGAGGATTTTGATTACTGGTTCAGTTGCTTTACTACTGATAGGTTTATTCAGGTTTTCTATTTCTTTGTGATTTAGTTTTGGTAGGTTTTGTGTTTCTAGAAATTTGTCCATTTTAACAGGTTTACTTTTTTTGCATGCAGTTGTTTATAGTACTCTCATATTTTTATTTCTGTAGAATTAGTAGTAATGTTCCCACTTTCATTTCTCATGTTAATAATTTGAGTCTTCTCTCTTTTTTTCTTAGTCCACCTAGCTGAAAATTTGTTGATCTTTTTGAAGGCCAATTTTTTGTTTCATTGCTTTTCCTCTATTTTTGTATTCTCTATTTTATTGATCTTAGCCTTAATCTATATTATTTCATTCCTTTTGCTAGCTTTGGGTTTGTTCATTCCTTTTCTAATTCCTTAAGTTGTAAAGTTAGGCTGTTGATTTGAGGGTTTTTTTTTTTTTTTTTTTTAATGTAAGCATTTCTAGCTATAAAATTCCCCCTTAGCACTGCTTTTGCTGCATTCCATAAGTTTAGTATGTCTTTATTTTTGTTTTCATTCATCTCAAGTATTTTCTAATTTCCCTTGTGATTTCCTCTATGATACATTGGTTGCTTAAAAGCGTTTTGTTTAATTTTCACAATTATGTGAAAGTTCCAGTTACTTTGTTTGTTTGTTTTTGATTTCTAACTTCATCCTGTTGTGGTCAGGGAAGATACACTTTGTATGACATCTGTCTTTTAAAATATATTGAGATCTTAATTTGTGGCTTAGTATATAGTCTATCCTGGAAAATGTCCAATGTGCACTTGGGAGAAATGTATATGCTGTTGTTTTTGGGTAGAGTGTTCTGTATATGTCTATTAGATCTAGTTGATTTATTATGTTTAAGTTATCTATTTCTTTACTTCTGTGTTGTTGTCCTCTCCATTATTGTGAATGGGGTATTTAAGTCTCCAGCTATTATTGCAGAGCTATCTATTTCTCCCTTCTGTCCAGTTTTGCTTCCGTGTATTTTGATGATCTCTTATCAGGTGTGTAAATGTTTATAATTGTTATATCTTCTTATTTGATTGAACCTTTTATTAATATATAATGTCCCTTGTCTCTTGTAAACTTTTTTGATTTAAAGTCTGTTTTGTCTGATATTAGTGTAGCCCTTTTTGGACTCTTTTGGTTAGTAGTTGCATGGAATAACTTTTTTCTATCTTTTAACTTACAACCTGTGTGTGTCTTTGGATATAAAGTGAGTCTCTTGTAGATAGCATAGATTTGGATCATGTGTTTTTATTCATCCTGTTAATCTTTCAATTGGAGAGTTTAATCTATTTACATTTAAAGTAATTATTGATAAGGAGGAACTTCTGTCATTGTGCTATTTGTTTTCTATATGCCTTAATGCTTTTTTGTACCTCATTTCCTGCACTCTTTTGTCTTCTTTTCTGTTTTGTTGATTTTTTTGAAGTGAAAACTTAAAATTCCTTCTTAATTTCCTTTTGTGTGTATTATAGCTGTTTGTGGTTACCATGGGAATTACATTTAACATCCTGAAGTTAAAACATTTTAATTTGAATTTATAGCAGTTTAACTTTAATAACATACAAATACTCTGCTCCTTTACAGCTTCGTTGTCACTACTTTTGGTTGTTGATATTACAAAATTCCCTCTTTACATACTGTGAGCCCCAAAACATAAACTGGTAATTCCTTTAAATGCATTAATTTCCTAAATTATGTAGGAAACAAGTTTTGGAGTTACAAACCAAAATTATAGTAATACTCGCTTTTCACTAATAATTTCTTTCTTTAAATACATTAATCTCTTAAATCATGTAGAAAACAAAAAATACAGTTACAAACCATTGTTAACAATAACATCAGCTTTTATAATTGCCCATATAGTTACCTTTTTTGAGATCTTTATTTCTCCATATGCCTTTGGAGTACTGTTTAATCTCTCCTGGAAGGACTGCCTTGAGCATTTCTTGCTGAGAAGGTCTCGTAGTCAGGAACTGCCTCAGCTTTTGTTTATCTGAGAATGTCTTGATTTCTTTCTCAATTTTGAAGGACAATTTTGCCAGATACAGATTTCTTGGTTGACATTTTTTTTTCTTTTAGCATTCTGAATATATTGGCCCCCTTGGTTTAGGCCTCCAAAGTTTCTGATGTGAAATCTGTAGATAATCTTATTGATGATTGCTTATATGTGATGATTTACTCCTTTCTTACCACTTTCAAGATTCACTCTTTGTCTTTGTCTTTTGAAAATTGGACTGTAATGCGTCTCAGTGTGAGTCTCTTGGAGTTCATCTTGGAGTTTGTTAAGCCTCTTGGATATTTATATTCATGTCTATCATCATGGGAAGTTTTCAGTCAATATTTCTTCATATATTTTCTCTGCCCCTTTCTCTCTTTTCCTTCTGGACACCCAGGATGCACATGTTGTTCCACTTGATGTGTCCCTCAGGTTGCTGTTCTTTGCTTTTCTTCATTCTTTTATCCTGTCTGCTCCTCAGCCTTGATAATTTCCATGGTCTTATCTTCAAGTCCACTGATTACTGTGCCAACTCAAATATGCCATTGAAGCCTTCTAGTGAAATTTTAATTTCAATTATTATACCTTTTAGCTCTAGAATTTCTATTTGGTTTTTCATAAGGCTTTTTATCTTTATTAATATTTCTATTTTGTTCACACATCATTTTCTTGACTTTGTCCACATCTCCCTTTAGTTCTCTGAGCATTTTGAGGAAAGTTTTTCTTAAATTCTGTCTAATATATCTGCCATAAAGTATTTTTCAGGGAGAGATTTTGTTGAATTATTTTTTTCTTTTGACGTATTCCTTGTAATTTCTTTTGTTGCTGAACACTGGCCATTTGAATCTAGTAATGTGGTAACTCTGGATCAGATTCTCCCCTTTTCCCAGAGTTTGTTGTTTTTAACAAAAGTTTTGTAGGCTGTCTCTGTACTAAGGATCAGGCTGAGTTATAATCTTAATGCCTTCTTATGTCTTTTCTGAGCCTTTTCTTAGACATACACAAGTCACTTTATTTTCCTCCAAACATGCAGTTGTTTTCGAATGTCCTAATCTTTAATGTGAGGCTCCTGAAAGGGGAAAAGCAAGAAATGAAGGGTGATGAAAAAGAAAAAGATTGGCCTTTTAAATCTCCTGGAAGTCACTTCAGCTGGAGAGGCAGAGGCTTACAAAAATGGAGGGAGGTGCAAGAACAACGTCTGCCCAGCATTTTGTCTATACCTCTGTGATTAGAAGCAGCAATCAGTAGAGCACAGATCCCTTATATGTGGAGGACAGGGTCCTTTTTTTACCTACTCTAGCTCCCACAAGCTGTGTGCAGCTACTCCAGGAAGAGGTACACAGCTGCCTGCCATGTGGTTGGTGGTGGTGTATGGATAGCTCCTACTGTGCTAAGAGCTGGAAATTAACCATTTAGGCCTTTCCCTGGAAGTTGCAAGCCTTCAACAGGTTCCAGAGTTTGAAAACAGTGATATCAGATAAATTTTCCAATGCAGTTATTGTCCAGGTGGAGAAACAGACAGCTGGTGCTTCCTGCCCCTCCATCTTCTCCAGATACACCTGTTTCTAGTTTTTTTTTTTTAGCAGGTTGTTTAATCAGTTTAGAATTTATTTTACTCTAGGGTATGAAAAAAGTTTCTAAATCAGGGGGCAGCAAACTATAAACATCAGAAGCTCAAAATAAATCAAGCAAAAATAAACAGCTGAATGGAGAAATTTTTAAAAATTTACATTTATAGTTGGGGATGTCACAGCTCTCTCTCAGAAAACTGCTAGAAGTACCAGACCGAAAATCAGCAATGATACAGAAAATCTGAACACCACAACCAATAGTAATCTAATGACGTATCTAGAACATACACCCAGCAACAGCATAATATACATTTCTTTCAAGTTCTTATGGAACATTTACCAAGATAGACCATAACTTAGGCCATAGAACAAACCTCAGTAGGTTTACAAGATTTGAAATCATAGTGTGTTCTCAGACCATAATGGAATCAAACTTGAAATTAATAATATAAACAAAAGGAAAATCTCTATAAATTTGTGGAAATGAAACAACACATTCTTAAATGAGCCATGGGTCAAAGAGGAAGTCTCAAAGGAAATGAAAAAATACATGGAACTAAATGTTAATAAAAAAGAAAACATATCATTTATGGGATGCAGCTCAAGCAGTGCTCAGAGGGGAATTTGCAGCAATAAATACTTATACTAGAAATGAGGAAAGATCTCAAATCAGAAATCAATGAAAACCTAAATAAATCTAAATGTAAATGTTCATGGATTGGAAGATTCAGTATAGTAAAATGTCAGTTTCCCCCAGATCGATCATAAGTTTAATGCAAATCCTATGAAAATGCCAGAAAGGTTTTTGTAGCAAGAGACAAGGTTATTCAAAGATTTATAAGGAAATGCGCAGACCCTAAAATAGCTTAAACAATATTGACAAAGAAGAATAAAGTGGGAAGAATCATACACACTCATATTGTAGTCTACTCTCTTGTCTCAGTAATCAATACTGTGTGATATTGGCTGAAGTATAGACACATAGATCATTAGAACAGAATAGAGATCCCAGAAATAAACCCACAAATAGGTTTAACTGATTTTTATAAAGTCAAAAACAATTCCTAAGAGGAAGGATAACCTTTCCAACAAATGGTGCTGGGGCAATTAGATATCCAGAGGCAAAAACAAACAACCCACCAACAGCAGCAAACCACACTAAAAGTGTACACACACACACACACACACACACATTACACATGTCATCTTAAACTACACCTTATGTAAAAATTAACTTAGAATGGATAGTGAACTTAAATCTAGAGTATAAAAGTATAAAACTTTTAGAAAAAAATGTTTTTTAAAGAAAAACAGGCCATTCCTCTCCTTACATGTCTCTCTATCCCTTTATCCTTTTTTGCTCTTCATTATTCAGTTTGGACATCATAGCTCTAGGAAGCTCTCACTGGTCCTACAAAACTGGCTGGTTTAGTCATTTAGTCCATGGGCTCCATTAACACCATGATTGATATATATACACATATTCATATACATATATACGTATACATATACATATATATGTATGTATATAAATATGTTTTTTTTTTTCCCTGCTTTCTCAGCATATGAGTATTTTCATGTTTGGGGAATTTCCTGTTAAATGGGCTTTGTTTGGAGCCAGAGTCCATTGCCTGCCAGAAGCCACGGAGGACAGATACTGCTTCTTGGTACCATGCCCTAACAACCTGGATGTCATCTAGGATAGTCATTCACTTCAGCCTGAGGGTTGAGTTAGGAGTGAGCAATGAAAAGGGACTGTGATGTGGAGAACTCATTCTCATGCCCTTGACAACAGCTTGTGTTTTCAGGGGTGGTACTGGTTATGGTATCCAGAGAGTGGTGGTGTCCGTAAGTAGATAGATTCTGAGGGCTTGAGTGGTGGACTTGCAGTTGTATTCCTCCCTTCTTTTCTAGAGACTCTGAGCTAAGAGAACCTTTCAACAAATTCTTTTTCCATTCAGCTAGCGTCAATTTTTGCTTGAAAAAGAATCTTGATTGGTTCAATCACCCTATCATAGTTATTTCCATTTTGCCTTTTTATTTGCTGTTTCCTTAAACCAGATCATAAGTAGGGGCTTTGTCTTATTCATCACATACATTCAACACAGTATGCTTGAGGTATATTAACTTCATAGTAAATAATGAATATGTGCAAGTCTTCAATTCTGTTTCTCCATTGGCATGATATATATATTTTTTTAATGTTTCTTACATGCTGCTTGTCTTCTCAGTAGTCTAAGTATGTTCAAATATTGTCATTTAGTTGACAGAGAATATGTGCCAGGATGCATCCCCTTACCCACCCTCCCTTACTCAAAGCAGACTGTTATCTATCCCTGTCATTGTTATATATGATTGAACTGATATTATTTGAGACAGTTGATATATTTGAAAATGAAACTATCAGTGGTCCTTCCTATAAAGCTCTCGGAATTAATGAATCTTAGGTTTGTTCATTGGGTTTTAAAAAACGCAAATCACCATGAAACCACTGTAATGCTACAGTGTTAATTTTCTGCCTTGCACAGATATCAGTAGGAGTATTTATAGTTATGAAAGACATGATACCTTGGTATTTTGTCTCAATGCTTTGAAGATTTTATTCAAATTATCATTTGTTTTTCTTTTTCATAGTTGATGCTTCGTGGGAGAGGAGGTTGCTATAAACATACATTTTATGGCATCGAAAGCCATCGTTGCATGGAAACCACCCCGAGCTTAGCATGTGCAAATAAATGTGTCTTTTGTTGGCGGTAAGCAAAAATGAATGGCCATGCTGACCAAATATGTAATGATCTGTAATAATTTCTACGTAATACTGCACTCAAACATGCCTTAATCTTTGCTGCTTCTGTAATAAATCTCTCTTTTCATTCCTAATATTATATATTTATGCATTTGGTTATTTTTCTTGCCCGGTTTTATCAGGGGCTTGTCGAGTAAAGTCTTTTTGAATAACTCGATTTTAGCTTTGTAAATCTTCTCTATTATATCTTTATTTTCTTATTCACTAATCTACTATTGTTTTTGTTTTTCTATTCTTTTTCTAACTTAAATTGGACTGTTAGCTCATTAATATTCAGTCTTCTGTGTCTTTAATTGTAAATTTTCCTATAAGTATTTCTTTAGCTGCATTCGATATTGATTAATTATTCATTTGTAAATATTTTCTAATTTCCATTATGACTTCTTTGTAACTCGTGGGTCAAAGGAAGACTTATTTTAAAAATTATACATAAGTTAGATTCTTGGGGTTATATTTTTGTTATTAACTTTCAGCTAAATTGTATTGTTACAGGGTTTGCGCCTGGTTCCTAATACGAATTATTTAAAACTGATTAAGAAGTACTGTATGCCTAGTACAGTACTTCTTAATCAGTTTTAAATAATTCGTATTAAAAATCAGGTTTTTTATTTTATTTATTTTTTAACAAAGTTTGAGCATTTATATACTATGAATTGATCCCACGGATTACTCTAGTACCCATCTGGCACTATATATAGCTATTACAATATTATTGCCTATATTCCCTATACTGTACTCCACATCCCCATGACTATTTTGTAACTACTAATTTGTATTTCTATATCCCTTTACCTTTTTCATCCTGCCTCCCACTCCCGTTTCCCTTTGGCAATTACCAATTTGTTCTATGTATCCGTGAGTCTGTTTTAGTTTTGTTTCTTTTGTTCCTTAGATTCTGCATATAAGTGAAATCATTGTATTTGTCTTTCTCTGTCTGACTTATTTCACTCAGCATAATACCCTTTAGCTCTATCCATGTCATTGCAAATGGTAAAATTTCATTTTTTATGGCTGAGTAAAATTCCATTGTATATATGTACCATATCTTCTTTGTCCATTCATCTATTGATGGGCACTTAGGTTGCTTCCATATCTTGGCTATTGTAAATAGCACTTCAGTGAACTTAGGGGTGCATAAAACTTTACAAATTAGTGTTTTATGGTCAGGTTTTAAAAACGTGTTATATGCTCATGAAAAAAAGTGTATACTTTAAGTTCTTGGGTACTAAAACAGCAATAAAATCTATTCTTTGTTACTGTTTATTTGTTTTATCATTATTTAGTAGTCCTTATTTAGTAGACCTCTTTATCCATAGTCATTTTTTTTGCCTTAAAGTATATATTTTCTGATCGTAATATAACTATATAGATTTCTTTTGGTTACTAACTCTACCATGTCTTTCTTTTTCCTTCCTTTATATAATTTCAACCTTTATGTGTCCTTATTTTTTGAGTGTAATTTCTTATAAACAAGTGTTTGGCTGGATCAGTTTTTTAAAATCAACTTTGTTGAAATTTTATTTATATACAATGAAATGCACCTGTTTAAAATGTACAATTTGTCTGCGGCCATGCCACCCTGAACAAGCCTGATCCCATCTGATCTCAGAAGCTAAGCAGAGTTGGGCCTGGTTAGTACTTGGATGGGAGACTGGTTAGTACTTGGATGCGAGACCACCTAGGAAGACCCATTGCTGTAGGAGTAAAAAATAAAAAATAAAGGATTGTAAGCTGACAATCTGTGAGGTCAACCAAGGCTTGCCTCCCCTAAAAAATATTAGAAAAACAAAAAAATAAAAAATAAAAATAAAATGTACAACTCAATGATTTTTGACAAATGTGTATACATGTGTGACTATGACCATGATCAAGATGTAGAGCATTTTCATTATTGTCCCTAGAGGGTCGCTTGTGTCTCACCACCAGTCATTTTCTTTCCTCTCACACTGCCCCAGGAAAACTGATTTGCTTTTTCACAATATATATTAGTTTGTTTGTTTTTTTTTGTAGACTTGTATAAAAATGAATCATTCAGTGTGCATTTTTATGTCTGATTTCTTTTACTCAGTAAAATGTTTTTGAGATTCATCCATGTTGCTAGGTATATCAGTAGTTTGTTTCTTTTCTGTTGTATAGTTTTTACCATTTGTTTATCCATGCACGTCTAGTTGAATATTTGAACTGTTTCCATGTTTTGACTGGATTATGAATAAAGCTGCTATGAACATTAGTGTATAAGTCTTTTGTAGACAAATATTTTCATTTCTCTTGAATAACCACCTGTGTGTAGAATTGCTGGATTTTAAAAAATCTGTATGGATAATCTGTCTTTTAATGGTCCGTTTAGTTGGTTTTATTTATAGTGATTGTTGGTACTGATACATTTTTAATAAACATTCATTTTTATTCTCTTATTTGTACTTTCTGTTTACCTTGCTTTTCTACATTTTTTTTCTTTATCTTTTTTTCTAAGTCTACTATTATATTAAAGTGTCAGTTTGGGTGTTTTGTTGTAGGAGGCTTTTCAGGTTATCTTGTTGGAAATACAAGCCTTGAGTGTTGTCTTTAAGCTGGCTATAGTCCATCATGTGTAGAATTGAATCTTTTAAGTAAATTGGGACTGTTTAAGTGCAAGAAAACGCCTAAATTACAGAAATCTTTTCTGTACTAATGTATGCTTGTACTAATCCATTTTTCTCTTTCACTGACAATTACTTATTCTTTAACTCCTCAGTTCTATACAGGCAGATTCATATCTTCATTATAGTTTGTTTGGTGATTAATAATGACTTCCTTACTATCAAATCTACTAGAAGTGACTTAATTCTCTTACTTGAACTCTATCAAAGCATGCTAGAAAGTAAGAATTTCTCCTTCTGTTGGATTCAGGTACACCAGTCTCCTAGTTTTTCCCTTCCAATCCTTTGGCAGTTTTTCATTTTTCCCTGTTAGCTTTTCTTTAGAAGTCTCATTCTTTGCCAGGTGAATTCTCTCTGATTCTTTTCTTGGCTTTCTTTTATTGCTCTACATTATGATGGTAAGAGTATTAAACAATCTCCATGGACTTATTGAATACTTGTAATTCGATACTTTTACATCCTTTCTCTCTAGCCCCAGTCTCTCATCTAAGCTTTCATCCTCTGTTTGCAATTACCTGTTGCATATATTCTCCCAGATGACCCACAGGTACTTCAAGCCCAATTTGTGTACAGCGGAATTTATTATGCTGTCTGTTAATTTCTTCTGTCTGTTTTGGTAATGGCACCATTAGCTAGCCAGTGGCTTAGGCTGAAAATCTCTTTTTCTCTAACTCACTATTTTTATTTGTATACCTAATTCTGTTGATTGTGTTTTAGATACTCATTATTTCACTCTTTGACAACCAAAATGATTTCGTACTCTCTAGTCATGCATTTCTTAATTTATCTTTACTATTAGTGCAAGATCTATAAATTTTTTTTTATTTTATTTTTTTACTTTCATTGCTTGTAAAAGTAATCAGTGCTTATTTTAGAAAATTTCAGAAAATAACAAAAAATACAAAGAAAAACAACTATCTATAATTCTAACTTCCACACGAATCATTGTTCATGCTTTGAAGTATTTGCTTTCTGAGTATTCTCTGAGTCTTTCATTTTCCTATAACATGGTTGAAGTAATTCTCTACTTTCCATTTTATATCCTGTTTTTGTTTTTGTTTTTAAGTAGAAGACTCTTGCTCTACCATTAAAATCTTTTAGGCACAAACTTTTTGTTTTGAAGTAATTTTAGATTTACAGAAGAGTTACACACAAGTAGAGTTCCTATATATTCTTTACCCAACTTTCCCTAATGATAAGACCTTACTTAACCATGGAACAATTATCAAAACAAGAAATTAACATTGATGAAGTACTGTTAATTAAAATGGAAACTATTTGAATTTCATTGGTTTTCCCAGTAACGTCCTTTTCAAGATCCAGTTCAGGATCCTACATCACATTAACTTGTCATATCTCTTTAGTTTTCTGCAGCCTGCCACATTTCTTTAGTCTTTCTTTGTCTTTCATGACCTTCACACTTTTGAAGAGTGCTAGTCAAGTATTTTGTAGAATATCCCTCAACTTGGTTTTTGTCTAATGTTTTGTCATGGTTAGAGTGAAATTATGGACTTTGGGAAGGATATCATAGATGTATATGACCTTCTCTGCATGTTGTATTAGGGGGTACATGATATCAGTATGTTTTATTACGGGTATTGTTAACCTTTATCGTTTGATTAAGGCAGTGTCTGCCTAGTTTTCATGTGAAAAGATAAACTTTAAAAATATTTAGGGGGAGATACTTTGAGAATATGCAAATGTGCCATTTCTTCTTAAACTGTTGCCAACTAAATTTTTCATTCATCAGTGGATCTTGCCTGCATCAATTACACTTTGGATTTTTTATTTCCTTTTTTACTAATTGGAATTATTTTGTAAGGAAGAGTCACTTCTCATCTATCTATCTATCTATCTATCTATCTATATCTATCTATCATCTATCTATCTATCTATCTGTCTCTGTCTGTCTGTCTGTCTATCTATCTATCTATTTATTATTTGTATTAGTTTGAACTCAAGGATACTTTTTCCTTTGGGTATAATCCAATATTATTATTATTCATTTTATTGCTCATATTTTTCCAACTTTGGCCATTGGGAGCTCTTGGAGATTGGCTCCCATATTTTTTCTTTATTTCTTTAAGAAACTTTCTGTATTTTCTGACTCTAGAAGAAACTCCAGGCTCATCTTGTGTTTTCTCTGCCCAGCCCTGGAATTAACCATTTCTCTAAGGAACTGTAGTTTCTTTTATTGAAGAATGGTATTTAGAATCCAAAATTTGGATACTTGGTGTGCTTACTTCTATTGGGGTGTTAGTGTTTCTAGGCTCTCTTAGCAGATAGAAGTAGGAAATATATGTATGTATGTATGTTGTATGTATGTATGTATGTATGTATGTATGTGTCTCTGTGTATTAAAACACAAAATCTCCAAACCATGAGCTTTTACTGATACCTCCAACTCCAGTTAGCATTATAGAGCTCTTTCTAGCATTCTCTTTTTGTTTGTAACTTTTTTCTCAGACAGAAATCTGGCCTGGCTCTTCATATTCATAGCATATTAATATCAGCCCTACTGTATTCATGTGAAGGACTTTCAGAATTGCTAATGGACATCTTTGTGAGAAATAGATTTATGATGTCTTTGTCTGACTTTAGTATCAGGGTACTGCTGATCTCATAGAATAAGTTAGGAAGCGTTCCTTCCTCTTTTATTCTTTGGAAGAGTTTAAAAAGGATTGGTGTTGATTCTTTAAATCATTAGTGGTCTTCACTAGTGCAAACTCTTCCTGGGCTTTTCTTTGCAGGGAGATTTTCGATTACTGATTCAGTTACTTCACTTGTTAGAGGTTTCTTCAGATTTCTTATTTCTATGTGAGTCATTTTTGGCAGTTTGTGCGTATCTAGGAATTTGTCCATTTGACCTAATTTATCTAATTTGTTGACATACAGTTGTTATATTCTCATAATCCTCTTTATTTCTGTAAGATTTGTAGTAATATCCCCAGTTTTATTTCAGATTTTACTAATTTTAGTCCTTTTTTTTTTCTTACTCAATCTAGGTAAAGATTTTTGTCAGTTTTGTTGATTTTTGCAAGAACCAGCTTCTGGTTTAATTGACTTTTTTTCTCTGTTTTTTTTTTTTTTTTTCAATTTCATTTATTTTTTACTCCAACCTTTATTATAACCTTTCATTTGCTGCTTTAAACACAGTTTGCTCTTATTTTTCTACTTTTTATTTTTGTGGTATACTGATTTCATGTTTTTGTTTTTAATGTAGGTATTTGTAGTTGTAAATATCTCTCTGAGCACTGCTTTAGCTACATTCGATAACTTGATATGCTATGTTTTTGTTTTTATTCATCTCTAGGTATTTTATTTTTCCTTGTGATTTCTTTGATCCACTGTTTGTTTAGAAGTATGTTGTTAAATTTTCACTTATTTGTTATTTTTCCAGCCTATTTTCTCTTCTTCATTTCTATTTTTATTCCTTGTAGTTGAAGAAAATACTTCATATGATTTCAGGCTTTTAAAATTTATCAAGACCTGTTTTATGGCCTAACATATGGTCTGTCCTGGAAAATGTTTCATATGCACTTGAAAAAATGCTCTATTTCCTTATTGATTTCCTGCTTAGTTGTTCTGTCCATTACTTATGGTGTGGTTTTGAATTCTGTAATTATTAATGTAGAACTGTATTTTTCTCTTCAGCTTATATATTTTTGGCTTCATATATTTTGGTGCTTTTGTTAGGTATGTATATGCTTATAATTGTTTACATCTTCTTGATGGACTGATCCATTTATCAATATATAATGTTCTTTGTTTCTTGAAACAATTTTTGACTTAAAGTCTATTTTGCATGATACTAGTATAGCTATGTTGTTTCTTTTTAAAATGTTGTTTATATTTCAATTATAGTTGACATACAATATTATTAGTTTCACGTGTACAACATAGTAATTAGACATCTGCATAACTCATGAAATGATCATTGTAATAAATCTAATACTCCCTGACACTGTACATAGTTGTTACAATGTTATTGGCTATATTCCTTATGCTATACTTTATATCTCCATGACTATTTTGTAACTACCATTTTGTACTTCTTAATCCTTTCTCCCTTTTTCACCTACCCCCTGCAACCTCCCTCTTATCTGGTAACCCTCAAAGTGTTCTCTATATCTATGAGTTTGTTTCTTTCTTTTTTTGTGTGTTTATTTTGTTCTTTAGATTTCACACGTATGTGAAATCATATGGCATTTGTCTTTATCTGACTTACCCTACTCAGCACAATATCCTCTAGGTCCATCATTGAATATCTTTATCATCCCTTTACTTTCCATTTGTGTGTGTCTTTTAATCTGAAGTGAGTCTCTTGTAGGCTGCCTATGTAAAGGTTTTGTTTTCTCTCCCCTTTTACAGCCACCCTGTTTTTTGATTGGAGCATTTAATTCTTTTGCATTTGAAGTACTTGTTGATATGTCATTACTGCCATTCTTTATTCATGTTTTTGACACTTTTTTCTTTTTCTTAAAGAAGTCCTTCCAACATTTTCTGTAATACTAGCTTGGTGTTGATGAATTTCTTTAGCTTTTTCTTGTCTGGGAAGCTCTTTATCTGTCCTGAGATTCTAAATAATAGTTTTGCTGGGTAGAGCAATCTTGGTTATAAGTCCTGGGTTTTCATCACTTTGAATATTTTTTGCCAAGCCCTTCTAGCCTGCAGAGTTTCTGTTGAGAAATCAGCTGACAGTCTTATGGGAGTTCCCTTGTAGGTAACTAACTAATTGCTCTTTTTTTGCTGCTTTTAAAGTTTCTCTCTTTGTATATAACCTTTGGCATTTTAAATATGATGTGTCTTGGTGTGGGCTCTTTCAGTTCATCTTTTCTGGGACTCTCTGAGCTTCCTGGGGTTTTATGTCTATTTCCTTCACCAGGTTAGGGAAATTTTCCAACATTATTTCTTCAAATAGGTTTTCATTATTTCTTCAAATAGGTTTCTTGCTCTTTCTCTTCTCCTTTTGGTATTCCTATGATATGAATGTTGTTATGTTCGATGTTGTCCAATAGGCTTCTTAAATTATCTTTATTATTTTGGATTCTTTTTTCTTGTTGCTGTTCTGTTTGGGTGTCCTCCACTACCTCATCCTTTAAATCGTAGATTCGATCCTCTGCTTCATCTAATCTGTTGATTCCCTCTAATGTACTCTTTATCTCAGATATTATACTCTTCATTTCTGACTGGTTCCCTTTTATATTTTCCATCTTCATTTTTATGTTTTCTCTTTGTTAAAGTTCTCCCTGAGTCCATCTACTCTTCTTCTCAGTTCTTTAAGCATCCTTATAACCAGAGTTTTGAACTCTGCATCTGGTAGACTGCTTGTCTCCACTTTGTTTAGTTCTTTCTCTGGAGCGTTATTCTGTTCTTTCATGTGGGATATGTTTCTTTGTCTTCTAACTTTTCCTGCCTCCCTGTGTTTGTTTTATGTATTAGGTAGGGCTCCTAAATCTCCTGGTGTTAGTATAATGGTTTTATGTAGTAGGTACCCTTGGGGCCAAGTGCACAGTCTTCCTTCGTCACCTTAGCGAGGTGCTCAAGATATGTCTCCTGTGTGGGTTGCATGTGCCCTCATGATGTAGTTGAACCTTGGTTACTATTTGCAGTTGGATGAGAGGGATTGATCCTCGGGCTGATTGGTTGTGAGGATTGGCCCGTGAATGCCGACCCTTAGGAGCAGGATTTACATTAGCAGGACTCTGGTCTGCTCTTTGGGTATGTCCTCTTCAGATGCAGCCTGGGTGGTGCTCCAGCTCTGTGGCTTGGAGAAGCAGGGCACTGGGTGTGCCAGCCCAAGTGCCTCCTGGGAAGGGCCCACTGCAGGCCAAGTTTAGCTGCATCCTGTGCACTTGCAGGGCCATCTGGTAAGAGTCACCAAGCAATCCACAGATGGCTGCCACCCATGCTGGACTTATAGGTGCCTCGAGAGGCCAAGCCAGTAACAGAGGCCTGCTGCTGCTACTGCCAGGCTTGGTGCTGCTCAGCATGAGGTATAGGGCACACTGAGGCCAGATGCTGCTTGTCTGGGTTTTGTGAACCTTTGAGAGATTTTAGGAAAGTCAGCAACATGAGCCAAGACAAGCCAATTGTATGGAATAAACTACTGGAGGCAGTTTGGGTGGGCCCGCAAGTTGGGAGAGGCAGTTTCAGGGAATTACCTGGGTGGGGTGACCTGTGTTAGCCAGGTTGATGGAGACTTAGATATGGTGGCTGCCTGCATCTGCACACTGGGAGCAGGGAGGGCTCAACCAAGGAATAGTGGATACTGCCAGCACTTTTGTCCAGGAGGAAGCTGCCTCTTGAGCCCTCACTTTGAAGCCTGACAACTCAGTGACTTCCCGTATGTCCCTAGCACTCCTCCAGCAGTTGCCCCAGCACTAGCGATCAGAGCAAGTTAGTTTGTTAGGGAATAAGTCCATGTGCAGGCCCTGGGGAGCCCAATCTTGGGCCAGGATCCCTTGCTCTTCGGTGAGGGAAGGGCGCTCTACAGCCAGTATAACCCTCCCAATTCTGGACTGCCACATGCAATTGTGAGACTGCACTATTTTGTGTCCCTGCCCTTCCTCCTAGCCTTGAGATAACCTCTTATATATGTCTCCAGTCGTATGACTTCTGTTTGGCCAGACCTCAGGCTCCTAGTGATGGCTGCTCTGTAGTTTCGTTATAATTTTGGTGTGGTTGAGAGAGGAGGCATGCACAGCATCTACCTTCTACGCCATCTTGGTTGGTCTCTTATGTTATCTCTTTAGGTTACTATTTGTACCAAATTTCTTTTTTCTACCTTTTCTCTTTCAATTTATTTGTATCTTTGGATCTAAAGTCAATCTCTTGTAGACAGCATATTGTTGGATATTTTTTTTTATCCATTCTGTCAATCTTTGGCTTTTCAGTAGAGAATTTAATGCATTTAATTTTACTATTTTCTATGTTTTACATCATTTTTGTTGCTCACTTTCTTTATTACTGCCTTTTTTTGTTTGATTTTTTTACTGTGTATCATTGACTTCATTCTGTTTCCTTTTCTTTACACTTTTTATTTTTTGGTGGTTATTACTCTGGGAATTACAGCTAAGCTATTAAACTTATAACCATCTACACTCAGTTCTCTTTATTTGTGGTAGTTATGTTCTATAAAGCCTCATGAATGCTATATAGCAAATACTGAACTATTACTTTTAGGGGAGATAATTCTCTTATCACAACATTTTCATCATCTTATCAATACATAACCTTGTTTGATGTGTGTTTCTGTTTAAAGACACCTTTTTTTAATATGTGTTGTTGATTCATCAACATTGAATTTATGGCCAAGAGCACTATAACTTATGCCTGAATGAAGCTTATGTAATATATTTTCCTTATAAAGGCATATCACAGCTTTCTTGCACTTAGAAACACTGTACAGCACTTCAGCACTGTGCTTGTGAGCTACTTTAAACAGCAAAATCACCAACAAAAAGCAGGAAAAAAAAACAGGACATTAAATTGACTGCCAAAAGAATACTTGTTTGTGGTATGACAGCTTAAATAAAAGGTAGAAAGAATATTGCCTTGTTTGACTTCATCTGGCAATATGTGTATCAGGTGACTCAAAATTTTTGCTTCTTTGTGCATGGCCATGGATGATCACAAGTATGCTTCAAGAATTGATTTTGGGGGTTACTAGTAAATTTTAGCAAGTTGATAATTTAGCACATACTGAATCAGCAGATGATGAAGACTGATTTTATTTTGAACTAATACCACTTTTGCTTCAATAGTATTCAAAATCTTTGTACATACAAAGCTTCCTTCATTCCCCTTTATGTTGTTGTCACAAATTTCAACTTTATACGTTATGTGCCCACTAACATAGATTTATGATTGCTGTTTTATTCCTTTAAATCATATAGGAAAAATAAAGAGGAGTTAGTATCCAAAAATGCAATATTACTGACTTTTGTATTTACCTATGTAATTCTCTTTATGTTGTTTTTTATTTCTTTCTATTGTTCGTGTCTATCTAGTGTCATTTTATTTCTGCCTAAGGACTGCCTTTCACACTTCTTATAGGTCCACTAGTGATGAACTCCCTTATCTTTTGTTTATCTGGGAATCTCCTAATGCCTTCAATTTTGAAGAATAGTTTTTCCAGATATGGAATTTTTGGTTGACATACTTTTCCTTTTAGCGTTTTAAATATGTCACCTACTGCCTCCTGACCGCCACGGTTTTTGCTGAGAAATTGCCTATTAATTTCATTGAGGATTCCTTGGGTATGATGAGTGTCTTCTCTTCTTTCAAGACTTTTACTTTGTTTTTGTTTTCCGGCAGTTTGATTATAATGTATCCTGGTGTGGCTCTCTTTGAATTTCTCCTACTTGGAGTTTATTGAAATTCTTAGATAATCTAAATTCATGTCTTATCAAATTTGGTAAGTTTTCAATTATTGTTTCATCAGATATTCTTTTTGCCTCTTTCACTTTTTCTTCTCTTTCTGGGACTCCCATTATGCATATGTTGGTATTCTTCGTGGTATCCCACAGGTCTCTGCTACTATTTTTACTTTTTTACTCCTCAGACTTGATATCTTCAAGTTTACTGACTCTTTTTTCTCAAAGCCTGCCCAAATCTGATGTTGAAACCCTCCACTGAATTTTCATTTCAGTTATACTTTTTAGTTCTAGCACTTTTTCTGATTTCCTTTTATCATTTGTATCTCATAATTGGTATTCTATATTTGTTGAGATATTGTTCTTCTGGTTTCCTTCAGCTCTTTATTGATCGTTTCCTCTAACTCTTAGAGCATGTTTAAGACAGTTGACTTAAAATCTGTTTCTAGTAAGTTTGAAGTTATTGAAAATTTCGCATTTTGAATATTATGTGTTAACTCTAGAAATTAGATTTTTACCCATTCTTCAGTGTTTGTTTTTGTTGATTGCTCTGGATTTTAGTTGTGTGCTTAGTGAATTTTCTAAACTGTTTTTGTACAGATACTCTTCTACGTTGTATATTGTCTGTGAAAGCTGTCTAAGTTGTCACCTAATGTGTTGATTGACATTTCCTTGAGTGCATGAACCCAAAGAAAAACCATTCTCCCTGTCTTTGCACTCTGTGTTGGATATTCCTTCAAAGCTTAGCCAGGCTATTTACAACTCTGCTTTGGCATTCACTTCCTGCCTGCGCCAAGCCGAAAAATCAATTGTAGGTGAAAGTTTGGGGTCTTATCTTTGCATATGTCCTGTCCTGAGCATGTTTAAGGCTTTCTAAATTCCCCAGTACATATGAGTGTTTTTTAGTGCTCTGACTCACCAAAGAATCTGTCTCCCAGCTTCTTTTCCCAGGCATTCAGGTGTCTGTTATTTCCCTGAACTGTAATCATTTGATGCAGCCACCAGCAGGTTGTTTGTTTATCTACTGAGATCTGTGTTAGGTTCATTTTTTTAAGAAAAACTTTTATTATGAAGTTTTTTGGACATAAGTAGGATGACTAGTATAATTAACTTTTATGTATATTTATTAACATATTGCCAATCATGTTCTGTTTACCTACTCTAGTCCTCACTAATTTGAAGCAAATTTCAGCTATCATGTTGTTTTATATTCTGTACATCCTTCAATTGATAGATAATAATAAAAAAATAAGGCCTTTTAAAAGAGAATATAGATGTAATACCATTATCCCACGTTAAGTTCTTTACATTTATTCCCTTTTCTAGATATCTAGTGGGTAAAGGCCAGGGATGTGCTTAAACATTCTCTAATGCATAGGACACACAACAAAGAATTTTCTAGTCCAAAATGTCAGTTGTGCTGAGATTGAGAAATCCTGTGTACAGTGGACCAAAGGTACTTAAAAAAGTACCATTACTAAAAAGTAAAGGGCATTGCTGGAACATGGCAGTATTGAAATAAAATGATACATCAAATCTCCTTTTGAGTAATAGGGTATGTGCTTACAAAACTTAAAATATTATAGGGTGAGCACTTGCAAACAAAAGACATATGAGTATGTGGACCGAAATATTTTGATCACGTAATACTTAGCTTGTAGGAGAAATAATCAAGTGCTTTGTGTCCTAGTTCTTATTGTTTCATACTTTACAATCTCTTAATCTCTTCTAATTTCTTCCTAAGATTGTTGACAATAAGTAGTTTTTTTTTTTTTGATGGTCAAGATTCAAAGGAAATAGCAGGAGTTAGTGAGTAATACCTCTTTATCTGTATTACCTGTTTATAGCCAATAATGCACTCCTTCAATTTCTCCAGCAGTAAATTTACCCAGTTGTTTAAAAAGCAAACAGTATTCTTAACAAATTCGTTAATGAGATTTTAGAAAAAGTAAATGGGGATATTTTATTTACCATGGTTTCTGATAAAAAAAAAAAGTACTAATATATTAACTTTTAAAATTAGAATTTACCATCTGTTTCAATTATGGATTAGGATATCAGAAAAGACCTAGTAAAAATTGATTTAAATGCTTATATAAATGTTGTTATTTTTTTTAATTTTACCAGGTTCTTAAAATAGCCTCTAAGTCTCAGTTTCCTAACTATAAAACAAAACAGTAATACATTTTTTACAGGGTTACTGTGAGGCTTAATTGCTTGAGTGAGTTTGTGTATATGAACATGTTTTTAAATTATAATATGACGTACAGATGTGATTTTTCCAAAATGAATTTCTTACTTCATTTTGATAATATGGGTATTAGACTCTTAGAGACAGATATTTTCTGCTAATTCTCAGAAGGAGTTGTTGAATGTTATGTGTATAGCTATCTCAAATTTATCATTGTAAGTCTCCTGTTTCTGTTTATTTAAGTGAAAACCTTATACTTTTAAGTTTCACATTAAGAGTTTTATTTGTCGTGAACAAATAACTAGATTACAAAAGTGGATAAAGGATCTAAATAGACAGTTCTCCAAAGAAGATATACAAATGAACAATCAACACATGAAAAGATAATAATACTAAAAAATTGGAAATGAACCAAATGTCCAAATTGAAAAACAACAATGAAAGATCATGACTAAGATGGGTTTATTTTTTGCTAATATAATTTTTACTTGCTATGATAGCTGGCCGTGTAATGAATACTCTCATATACAAAGTGTTGTGTGTATTTTTGAATATATATCTTAGATTATATCAATTTATACGTCAGTATGTGAGTACAAATACTTTATTCCTGTGTTTGCAACAGTGTTTAGTGTTTTAAGGAAAGAACTTTTGCCTTTTTCCTAGGCACCACACCAATCCGGTGGGCACTGAATGGCGATGGAAGATGGACCAGCCTGAAATGATCTTAAAGGAAGCCATTGAAAACCATCAGAACATGATCAAGCAGTTTAAAGGTATTTATTCTTTACACAAGAATGCTATTAGCCTGAATTATATTGGCAGAGAAATTACCCCTTTGGCAAATTTTCATAAAGGGAAATGAAAACTTTGTAGAAATATGATATACATTTGGCCTTTTTAGTTTCTACTGATGACTTTTATATCCCATATGATGGAAGAATGAAAAAATTGAATTCAAAGTTTAGCAGTTTAGTCTACAGCCACGTTACCCTGAACAAGCCCGATCTCGTCTGATCTCGGAAGCTAAGCAGGGTCGGGCCTGGTTAGTACTTGTATGGGAGACCACCTAGGAAGACCAGGTGCTGTAGGCATAAAAAATAAAAAATAAAAAAAAATAAGAGATTGTAAGCTGATTGTAAGGTCCTTGCAATCTGTGAGGTCAGTCAAGGGTTGCCCCACCTTAAAAAAACCAACCAAACAAAGTTTAGCAATTTATAATATGGTGCCTCAGCCTGTAAGTTTTGCCTGGGAATGTGTCATTATCTTTCCTAAAAACTTCTGCTTTGTTCTGTCTTGGTCAGCATAAAGCAACCTTATGAATGGGTTGAAATTTTAGCTCATGGGAGATTTCTTAAGTAATGTCACTTAAATAATATTGGGAAAGTATTTTTTTTAAATAAATGTCTTAAAAAAAAGAAGGATAATAGTAACAAAAATTTCCTCCACATGGTCCATAGTGATGTATCCAAATTCTGTCAATTTCTAGAATTTCCTGATTTAGTTGTGTCTCATACTTGAACATTTTTGACTTTACTAGAAGTTACTGGTTTTCAAGCTTCATAGTGCATCAAATTCACTAAGTCTGAAGTGGGGACCAAGAATGTATATTTCAGGTAGTGTTGATGTTGTTGAACTGGGGATCACACTTTGAGACCCACTACTGTACATAAACTAATAAAGCAATGACTTTATAAAGAAAGTTGCAGATGATGAACTGAAATTTCTTATGTTCTCTGTTAAATCTCTTTGTTTTTGTCTCCACCTACCACTTCTAAATCGTTATCTCCTATATTCTCCTTTCTTTTTATATGTAACAATAAAAAGTGAATTCCAACCAAGGTTGTTTTGATATAGGCACTCTTGTGGTATGAACACATGGGTCTTTATAAACCCCAGTAATCAGTGTTTTGAAGATCAGAGGATTCTTTTATGCAAAGGAATTTTTTCTGTCAGGTCACTCACAGCTTCTTAAGATCATAGTGCTTCTGATACGTGTTTTTTTTCAACACTACCAAGCAATTCTCCACTTCTCAGCAGATACTGACTGGGTGTCCTACAGATTTAAATTCTGCCACTACTGGAGAGAGCATTATAAAGGTTAAGGGTTCGGTCCTACAAAACTGCCCTCACTTAAGATGCCAATAGCACCAGGTTATTACCTGTGCTTCTGACTGGCTATAGATGGGAGTTTCCTACACCTTCTTCCTCAGATTTGATTAATTTGTTAGAGAAGGTCATGGGAGAACTCAGAGAAACATTTACAGTAAGTCCTCATTTAACATTAGTAATATGTTCTTGGAAACTGTGACTTTAAGTGAAATAATGTATAATGAAACCAATTTTATCATGGACTAATTGACATAAGCAATAGTTAAGTTCTTATATCCCATTTCTGGTCACAAAAACATCACCAAAATTCTACATAAAAACCCAAAACACTTATTAAACATTGAAATAAATGTGAGCTATACATGCATTAGGAAAGATGAATAAAAACCAGTGAGATAACTATTTTCTAACCTCCTTAATTCAGTTCATTGTCTTGGGGCGGGGGGTGGTGGAGCCTCTTCCAGCAGCTCAAGGCACAAGGCGGAAACCCATCCTGGACAAGATGGTGGGTGTCACACACACCCACACAGTCAGATTGGGACAATTAAGACATGCCAATTCACCTAACACATACATCTTTGGGATATGGGAGGAAACCAGAGTACATGGAGAAAACTCATACAGATGTGGAAGAACGTGCAAAAGGCACACAGACAGTAGCCCCTGCTGGGAGCTGATTTTTTTTTTCTTTTTCTAATCAACATTTTAACAAAATGACATTCAGTAAAACTACATTATCCAAGGACCTGCTGTACTTATATTTATCAGTTTATTATAAAGGATATTATAGGGGATATAGATGAACAGCTAGATGAAGAGGTACATAGAGTGAGGTCTGGGAGGGTTCTTAGCCCAGGAGTTTGTGTCCCCATGGAATTGGGGTGCACCACACTCCTGGCATGTGGATACATTTACCAACCTGGAAACTCATCAAATCTTGCTGTTCAGGAGTTTTTATAGGGGTTCATCTGTAGTCCCCTCTTCCCCTTCCCAGAGCTCTATAGGTGTGGTTAAAAAATTCCAACCTTCTAATCATTTGGTCTTTCTGGTGACCAGCCTCATCCAGAGGCTATTTAGGAGTCCTACCTCATTAGCATAAACTCACCTTGGTCAAAAGGGTCTCCTTATGAATTACAAAAGACATTTCTATCACTCAAAATCTTAAGGGTTTTTAGGAGCTTTGTGCTAGGAACCCAGAACAAAGACCAAATATACTTATTATTCCACAGTACCCCATCACTATTTTTTTTCTTAAGAGAAATTGAGAAAAGTAATACAAATAATTATTCAAGCTTAATAGTAATGTATAAATAGTCCATAATTATATCTTTATTCTTTATGAATTTTCTAGGGAAAGTTGACCTGTACATATTTTTGTGTCTGTGTGACATATTTTTGGACATCTACAGATGCTAATATTTTAATATTTCATCTTGACTTTTAGTGTCAAGCACTTTAAAAAAAAAAGAAAAAAAACCAAATTACTTTCTTTTATTTGAATAAAGCAATGTACCTTACTGATTTTTTGGAAAATTAAATGAAACTTTGGTGAAACTAGTAAGTCTCCACGTCTAAAATTTGACTACCTTTTCTTAGACTTATTGTTGACTTAATATTATTGATTTTTTGATCTTCAAATAAACCTTATGCCTTTAAATAAATTCCAAGGCAAAGTCCTGTTTTCTTTTGCATAGTGTATTAGAGTTCTCCAGAGAAATAGTCAGCAGGAGGTTGTGTGAGTGTGTGTGTGTGTGTGAAGAGAGATTGCTAGAGAGAGAGAATGATTTAAGGAATTGACTCACGTGATTGTGCAGGCTTGGTGAGTCCAGAAAAAAAAATGTACTGTTGCAGTTTGAGTGTAAAGGCAGTTTGCTGACAGAATTCCTTTAAGGTTGGGGGCGGTCAGCTTTTTTCTATTAAAGTTTTCATCTGATTGGATGTGATTTGTTCATCCACATTCTGGAGAGCAATCTGCTTTACTCAAAGTACACTGATTTAAATGTTAGTCTCATCCAAAAGACACCTTTACAGAAACATCCAGAATAAATTTTAACCAAATATCTGGGCACCGTGGTCCAGCCAAGTTGATACTTAAAATTAACCTTCATAGATAGTAATATAAGAAGCAGGCAAATACCAGTAATTTTATCTTTATAGTCTTAAGTTTGTCTTGGTTTAGTGCTTGAAGAGCTCATTGAACCTTAAGTAATGGGATAATGACTAGGGATGTGTGTTTCCTAGACATCTGAGAATCTTCCTGAACGAATTGTGACCCAGGCAATTTGTGTGGGGAGGAAGCACAGCCCCTAGGAGTAGACATTCGTTTTTCCATTCTGAGATGTCCTTGACACAGAATGAAAATCTGAGTTTTGATAGTAATTCTTCTGACAGGAACATTTTTGCAGATGCACTGTAAATGGAAATAAGTAATGAATAAATCATGAGGCAGACTTTATTCACGTTAATAACATGTGTTAGGTGAGCTCAGTGTGCACATGTTCTTTGTTATGTCGACCCTGAGAATGAATGTGCCTGTTAAGAAGGACTCCTGGTGTCTAATTGGGCTGAAATTTATGAACAGAGTCTAGTTGTCGTTGCTAAACAAAGGCCTCTTATGCTCTCTGCACTCCCTGGAAGAGCTGGACTGAACTGCTTGCCTCCTGCACTGTGTTCCTGCCCTCTGAGTTGACCTTTATAAAGGAGCTCCTGGGCTTGTAAATCAACTAACGGGCTGAAGACCTGCCCCAGCTAATTGGGGTTGTGCAACTATATCCTCATTTGCATATTTACTGACCAACCAGAGTGGCTCCATTCTGACCAATCAGGACAGTGCTATTTGGACCAATCGAACCGTGCAGATTTGAAGTCATTTGCATAGAAATGGACCAGTCAAGGACCAGGGACAAGCACTCTTCTCTATATAAGCCAACTTCCCCTCTGCCTCAATGGAGCACACTTTGTTCCTATTGAAGACTGTTTCCCCAGCCAAAACTGTAACACCAGAGCCACTTCAACTGCTGTTTCACGCCTGAGCTGTTTCACAGCAGAGCTGTTCCACAGCTGAACATTTTCATAATTGAGCTGTATCACACTACACTGTTTCATAATTGAGCTGTTTTCACTGAGTAAAATCTTCCCCTTCAACACACTCCAGACTGGGGACTCCTGTTGGCATTGAATTGGTAGCAATGACCGTGATCTCAGTAACCTTGTGCTTCCTTTAAATAGTAGTTACCTCAAATGGTTTGTCTTCAAGTTTCCATGGTGTAAGAAGCAAGAGTTTTAAAAAATATATTGACTTGTGGGGCAGTGGTCTTCAATCTTTTTGGCACCAGGGACTTGTGCTTCTATGAGAATCTAATGCGTGATGATCTGAGGTCGAACTGAGGCGGTGATGCTAGTGCTGGGAAGCGGCTACATATACAGATGAAGCTTCGCTCATCCACCCCACTGCTCACCTCCTGGTGTACAGCCCGGTTCCTAACAGGCCAATGACTGGTACTGGTCTGGGGGTTGGGGACCCCTGTTAGGGGGATGATAGATACAGGATTGCAGGGAGAAAGAGAGTATATCTAGGGACAAGTGAATCCTGGATAAGGGTTAAAATGCCTAAGGTAGAGAGAATGATCCCCAGAAATTTAAAAACTGCCATCAGTTTTATCCTTAAAAATAGTTGTTATATAGAGTACAGTTGGCCCTCCATATCTTTTTGTTTTGCATCCTTGGATTCAATGAACCATGGATCAAAAATATTTGGAAAAATAAAGTTCATGTTGTTTCTGATGTGTACTCTATATAGTTAGGCCTACAGTGGTTGTACTGAACATGTAAAAGACTTCTTTTCTTGCCATTATTCCCTAAACAAGACAGCATAACAATTATTTACATAGCATTTACATCATATTAGGTATTTTAAGTAATCTAGAGATGATGTAAAGCATATGGGAGGATGTTGTAAGTTATATGCAAATACTATGCCATTTATTATAAGGGACCTGAGCATCTGCAAATTTTGATATCCACCAGGAGTCCTGTAACCAATCCCTCACAAATATCAAGGGAGAACTGTATCTACTTTACCCTCTTAATTCCCACAAAGGATTCTTTTTTTATGTTTTTTGTTTGTTTTTTAGGCAAGGCAACCCTTGGTTGACCTCACAGATTGCAAAGACCTTGTCAGTTTACAATCCCTTATTTTTTCTTTTTTACACCTATAGCACCTGGTCTTCCTAGGTGGTCTCTCATCCAAGTACTAACCAGGCCCGAACCTGTTTAGCTTCCAAGATCAGATGGGGTCAGGTTTGTTCAGGGTGGCATGGCCGTAGACTTTTTTTTTAATACCTTAATTAACATTATATTAGAATACCTTAGGAGAAATCATAAGATTAGCATGTCAGCAAAATATTACCATGTCAGCAAAGCATCTATTTATTTAATCAACAGTAAGCTTTCTAGAAAGGTTTTCAAATTGGAACTTCTTGATATTTGTACACCGACACTCTTCTGGGTACCAAAGTAATTTTTCTTTCAAATAGTAGTAGAAAACAGGTGTATATATGAAGTATGGTGGGTGTAGACAGGCCACCACACGAGCATAAAGGAGCTCTCATTCATTACATATTTTCATAAAGAGTAGAGCTCCCTTAATTTCCAGTTTTTGGAATGCAGTGACTATTAATGTTTTACTTCATTCTGAGCTTAAAGAAGGTATTACTTTATTGAAAGTATGTTTTATTGCTATAATAATCTCAGTAAATCTTGCTGTGAAACTATAGTTTAGAAAAAAAACTAATTATTAAAGGATGAAATACATAATTTGTAAGAATCCAGAGCTCTTCTGGAAAACTGGTGGTGGCCTACAATACCTAAAAGATCAAAATGTTAATTGTTTTCTTTTTAAAGCTATCAGAACTAGAAAAATTATAGAATTTTAGTACTTTAGAATATTGATTATGTTTTTATCTTCGTTCTCGGCAGAAGGTAATCTACATTGTTTAAATTGTTGCTTATTTTATTGTAGACATTCACTAGGAAGTGAGATTTTATAACTTCACTCAGTCTTTTTCTCCTGAGTAGATTCATTTTCAATTTTTTAAAATTTTTATTTTTTAATTACAGTTGGCATATGATATTATATTAGTTTTAGGTATACAACAGTGATTAGACATTTATATAAGTTAACAAAGTGATCACTCTGATAAATCTAATACACATCTGGCACCGTATGTACATAGTTATTACAATATTATTGACTATATTGCTTATGCTATACTTTACATCCCTATAACTATTTCGTAACTACCAATTTGTACTTCTTAATCGCTTCACCTTTTTCACTCATCTCCCAACCCCCTCTCATCTGGCAACTATCAAAATGTTCTCTATATCTATAAGTTTGTTTCTGTTTTGTTTGCTCATTTTGTTCTTTAGATTCCACATGTAAGTGAAATCTTATGGTATTTGTCTTTCTCTGTCTGCCTTACTCCACTCAGCACAATACCCTTTAGGTCCATTCATGTTGTTGCAGATGACAATATTTCCTTTTTTTTATTATGGCAGAGTAATATTCCATCGTATATATGTACCACCCCCCTTTTTTTTTAGCCATCCATCCATTGATGGACACCCAGGTTGCCTCCATATCTCAACTATTGTAAATAATGCTGCTGTTAACATATGGATTCTCATGTCCCTTCGAAGTAGTGTTTTGGGTTTCTTTGGATAAATACCCAGTTATATTTGGGATAACTGGATCCTTCTTTGTCTCTTGTTATAGTCCTTGTTTTAAAGTCTATTTTGTCCGGTATAAGTATTGCTACCCCAGCTTTTTTGTTCGTTTGTTTCTATTTTCATGAAACATCTTTTTCCATTATTTTCAGTCTGTGTGTGTCTTTTTCCATTATTTTCAGTCTGTGTGTGTCTCTTGGAGGCAGCATATGTGAGGGTCTTCTTATCCATTTAGACTCCTTATTTTTTGACTGGAGGATTTATTTAGTCCATTTATGTTTAAAATACTTGTTGCTAGATATGTAGTTATTGCCATTTTAGTCATATTTTTGACCTTTTCTTTCCTCCTCTTTTTAAAGAAGTCCCTCTAACATTTCTTGTAATACTGGCTTGGTGGTGATGGACTCCTTTAGTTTTTTCTCCTTTAGCTTTTAGCTTGGGAAGCTCTTTATCTCTCTTTTGATTCCAAAATGATAGGTTTGCTGGGTAGAGTATTCTTGGTTGTAGGTCATTGCTTTTCATCACTTGAATATTTTATGCCAATCCCTTCTGGCCAGCAAAGTTTCTGTTGAGAAATCAGCTTACAGTCTTATGGGAGCTCCCTTGCAGATAATAATTGCTTTTCTCTTGCTGCTTTTAAGATTCTCTTTGTATTTAACCTTTGGCATTTTAATTTTGATGTGTCTTGGTGTGGGCCTCTTTGAGTTCATCTTGCTTGGGACTATCTGTGCTTCCTGGGCTTGTATGATTATTTCTTTGCCAGATTAGGGAAGTTTTCCATCATTATTTCTTGAAATAGGTTTTCAATTCCTTGCTCTCTCTCTTCTCCTTCTGGACCCCTATGATGCAAATGTTGGTACGCTTGATGTTGTCCCAGAGTCCCCTTAAATTATCTTCACGTTTTTGTATTCTTTTTTGCTGTTCTGATTGGATATTTTCTCCTACCTTGTCTCCTAAACTGCTAATTTGATTCTCTGCTTTATCCAATCTTTTGGGACCAGCCCATTCCATGTCTCCATCTCTCCTACCAGTCTCGAGGTGGCCTTTTCTGTGTGTCTCCAGTTGTAGATCTGTTCAGCTAGACTTCAGTTGACTCCCAATTATGGCTGTTCTGTAGTTTAGTTGTGTGAGGGGGCGAGCATAGTGTTTACCTACTCCACTGTCTTGACCTCTCCTCACTCACTTTTTTTCAGCTGTTAAAGTCTGAAATTTTCTTTTTGCATGAACTCAAATTTCTCCTTTAGTTGGTTAAATCTCTATGTTCTATTTTCATTCATCCATGGAGGATAGGGTATAAATAAAACAGGTCACCCTTATTTCTGGATAGTCAGACTAAGGATGATGAGGCTAATGCAAGTCACTCTACTTTTTCTGAACCCAGTACCCCTGTGGGTGCATCTCTGATGTAGATCCTGTTTTTAAATTCTAAAGATGCAGAAATGTAGCTCTAGATTATTTTAACTCTTGGTGGAGACTATTCTCTATCTTCTCAAAATCTGGACTCTTCAATAGAGATTGGTCTGGAGGAGTGGCTTATCTCATGTAATGTTGAGTTGCTCACTCACAAGTGCCCTGCAGGAAATTAGTTCCCCTTTTTCTTCTTCCACACCTGTATTAGAGTTTCCCTATTAGAGCCCTGATACTATTACTCTGTGTCCCCTTGTGGCTTAAAAGGTAAAATAAAATACAAAAACCAAAAAGAAAAGTGTTCCTGGTTTCCTTGGTTGGAACTTGGGATGCATTTTCCTATAGGAAAAATATTTAAATTTAATTAGGTGATATTGAAGTAGATTTATTAGTACTATAGATATAAAACAGATTAATGTGATGTTTGGGGTTTGAATGGTAACTTTATCTCCATTTTAATAATATTGTATCTGGGAATGTGAATTTCAGGTTTAAACAGAAATGTTTAGAACAAGATTTCTATAAATTGGAAATTACAGGCAATTTTCAAATGTTTGAAGCCATTTCCTTCTCAGTCTGTTATATTTGGGATATTTCCACTTTAGCCTCTTTTTAGAGGTCCACTCTTAATGCAAAAAAACTTTCTTTTTTTTTTTTTTTTGCGTGCTTTCCCACCCC